>NC_135548.1:65729851-66041606 GCF_045843805.1 Urocitellus parryii
AATATTGTTTAAAATGATGGGTCAGGTACACACAAGGACTTCAATATGACCTCTCAGAGGAGCTCAATTTGAGATCAGACTGAACAAAAGACCACCTGGACCATTGACTCAGTGTCTGAAACCCTCTGTGAGCATGAGAAGCACTGCTGGCAAGACACCAGAGGGCCAAAGCACTTGTGCCCCCTGCAGGGGCGTCTCTTGTCTACCACCAAAGACTGTTCCCCTCCTGGGGCAGCTGAGAGCAAGCTGGGCCTTGGAGCAAGGACTAGTGCTTTAGATATAGACTATGCAAGCAAGGGGCAATGTCTTTAATAAAACTAAAATTAAAAAGTCACATTGAAAAAATTTTAAAAAGAAGAAAATAAGGTCAAGTAGAGGAAGCCCATTTTCACAGGAAAAAATCCCCCAGTGAAAAGCATCAGAATAGATACCAAGAAAAATACCAACACAAACAGTGTGCTCCCACTATGTATCTACTCAACCTGCAAAAGTTAGAAAGCTAGATAATACAATCCTGGCCACAGGTAGAGCTATGCAGAAGAGCCACCTGGCAGTGCTTAGTCAAAGAAGTAAACATGCACACTTTGACCTAGAAATTCCACCTGTGTGTAAACCAGGCGGTGCTTAAGCAGTTTCACAAGGGGACATGCACAGGGAAATTTATCCTCAGGTTCTTATAGAGTTGTCTGTGCTTACAGGGAGTTGATGGTTGTCAAGATGCCCACAGCTGCGAAAGTCAAAAGCTAAAAAAATAATAGATGCCAACCTGGATATATTAATAATCCCGTATCTATGATCACCTTCATAAGGTAGCTTCCCAACTTCTGTGTGGAAGTGAGTTTCTCCTTGGCCCTTACACTGTTGTGGAGACCACTAGGAGTTCAGCTTTGTGCAGGATCATCTGACCTGGACTTTTGGCAAGACCTGTACAGCCCTCACACATGCTCAGATGCTACAGGACTTTTCAGACCAGTCCAGACAACAGTAGGCATCCATTCATTGTCTGCACTCTACAGATTCCTAGATGCACGACATTCATTACCATCAAATGCAGAATTTTCATCAAAAACTAATATATATATCATTCCAATCTGAATCAAGAAAATCGGAAATATCCCCAAATCCAAAGAGTGGATCCCCATTGTGATGCTACAAGTTGAAAATTCCACAGCTGACCTCATGGGATGGTTCACAGTCAAAAGACAGCTGCATGAAAAATATTGCATGACCTTCCTGCTATTTGAAAAGTGGCATGTGAAGTACACATGCATGTCTTCCTCAGACATGGGTTCATTTGCAAGACACCTTGTGCAATTGAAAATACTCCAAAAGGGGAGAAATCAGAACCATGTCTCCAAAGTATTTCAGCAGAGACCAACTCCATCTGTCTATCTATCTCTCAGTGAGTGTGTGTGCTCTTGTGTGTGTTTGTGTGTCTTTGTTTGTGTTTGTACCATCATAGCTGATACTTCATTGCCCCCATTGGAAAACTGACTCAGATAATGCCATCTGCCAAACTCCTAAAAACCAAAGTTCTTGCTGATAGAATGAAACATTCCTTCCTGTTGGTTTGGATGTGTCCTTTAGGAATCACTGCTACATTTAGTATACTCAAATCATCACAGTAGATCAGGTAACAAAAACATATATATTTTAAAATAATAATAATATATTAATGGAAACAACAAATACAGGATAGAGTAACAACTGTGTTACTAAACAAGGTCAAGGACAATGGCAAACTATAGATTCAAACTTTGAAGAAAATAGTAATCAATGTAAATATTCCTGGGCTGCCTCAGCCCCGCCCAGGCACACAGCAACAGAATGGTTTTGCAAGCATCCTCAGGAGGGCAGGAGCCTTCTTTGCAGGACGAGAGGGAGGTTGAGGCTCCATCCACCCATCATTCTTTTGGGAGAGGCTCCTTTTCCTCAGCACAAAGTTGGATTTTTTGTGAGGATTCTTGGCATAAAATACGTTGGCCTCTGCTGGAATCCTCAGCTCTGGGGAGAGAGGGGTGTACAAAAAGAAGGTGGCACTCAGGAGGTGCTCCCTAGGACACGCCAACATCTGAGAGCCTGTGCCAGAAAAGGCCAGAGCCACACACCTGAGAGCTCTCCAATTCAGCACCAATACCAACAAAGACAGCCTCCACAGTCCTCCCTGAGGAAGAACTAGGCAGAGCACTTCAACAGACCTAATGTCTGTTCCTACCGAAGGCTTTGGACTCCAGAATATCTCAGGTCCTCTTGCATCTGCCAAAGCACACCACTAGGGTTTGCATCTGAAATCTCCCACAAAAGGCTCCTGTGCCGAAGATTCAGTCCCCACATGAGCCATCTTCATAGGTGGGTTTGGAGGGAAGCATTGGATGGTGAGTGCTCTGATGTCAACATGAAATTCTCATTCAAGATGAATACACTACTGGGGGGTGGGAGGGACTGGAAGAAAGGTTGAGCGTGGTTGGAGTAAGACCTAAACAGGGTTGTGCCCTGGGCAACAGTACCTTGTTCCTGTTGGCTCCACTGAATCCTCATTCTCCAAGGAGAGGTCCTCCCTCTCCATCTTTCTCTCTCTCCCTCTCTGCCAGCCTCGTTCTCTCTCTCCCAGTCTATGCCTTTGTGGCAAGGGCTGAGGAGCTCTCCACTGCCACACACTAGAGCTTTATGGACAGCCTCAGTGCACAACCAAAGAGAAAGCTATGAAACCCAGAGAAAAAAGGCCTAGGATTCCTCCTCTGAGTTATTTTCCTCAAGTATGGCCACAGTGAGGACAGGCTGACCAGCACGGATACCACGTTAGAGCCATGCTTCTGCGTTGGTGGAGCCCGCCTCCATGTGAACCAGGCTTCTGAGAATGGAGGCCACATTCCAAATACTGCCCTACTGAGAACAATGGTTCCAAAGACCAGCAAAGGGACTGCTTCCCTCCAACATGGTGTATGGCCCAGTGGTGCCATGACCCAGAGTGGGGGAATACAACAGCCGCTTCTCCTTCCTCTGAACATGTGTTTCCTGTCGCCCTCCTCTAACCTAGAGCCTGTTCTCCATCCCTTCTGGGTTGGATGTGGAGATCTCTGCTATGAATTTCTTAGGCTACCAAGGCCCCAGACAGACTTCCTCTTCCATAGACTCTACTAACCTAACAGTAGGTTAAGATAGGAGACAAGTGATCCTAGAACTCATAGGGATGGTGGTCTTCAGGGTACATAGGCTGGGATAATGGCTGCTGTGGTGTTTGGCTCACAAAAACCAACCAACCAACCAACGAAAAAGCGCTGGCATTATTATCAGATGAGCTCTGTGGCTACGTGCTCAGGAAGCCCTCATCTGACTTTAGTTAGGGATCACAACCTGGCTATTGTGATCACTCCTTGCCTAGTGGACTCAGGTGCGTAAGACCATGGAATTTATGCAAAAACAGATGATTCAGGCTGTCTCCCAGGCTGTGTTTTCTTCCCAATTTCATCCTGTTACTGCTTGCTAGAATCCTGGCAATGCTCTGCCCAGGCAGTGGTTTTTTGGTCACACAGAAGGCTTTCAATAGTACTGCTTCAGTCCACAAAATGCCAGTTCCCTCTTTAGCCCATGCATTCCCATGTTCCTTTGAAACCACTCCTATCCCAGACCATGAAAACATACTGCTCCTGGAGAGAGGCTTTCCTCCTCACTCCTCAAAGATGTCAGCTTTGGATGCCTGTTCATGTCCAGGGGAGGGCACCTGGTGGGGAGCCGCAATATCCACCGGGGTATACCATTGGACCTCAAGACCTTCCACCAGCAGAAGTGCAGTTGGCTTTGTGCACGAACCCAACACACCTGTTGGAGTGTTCTTGGGGGTCAGAGACTACTCTTTGTTGCTAAGAGTTGACCTGAGTCCACATCCTGACCCTTGCTCTCTGCTATCTGATTGTCTCACTTACTCTGACGGCGAGAGATGATTTGGCCCAGCTCATAATCCTCTGGATTCTCCTCAGTAAGGAAGTGTAGGTCGAGGGCGCTGCGGATGACGACAGGAGCCCTATCGTGGCAGGTCACCTGGAGCAGCATGGGAGACAGGCCTTCAGGAAATGGGCCTTGAAGTGACTACTCAAGGACAGTGGGCAGGGGCATTCTGGAGGCACCTCCACTCTAAATACAAGGGCAACATCCATGACCCTACTACCCGAGGCTGACCTCCTGCTCATCGTGTGGGCTCTTCCCACAGGCTACTAGCCCAATCCTTGTACATAGGACTTCCTGGGCCTGCCATTGCTCTTTGTGGAGCTGCACTCCTCTCGGAGTGAAAGGACCCCACTACCTGCATACAGATGCAATCTCATCCCACAAGTTGGGAGGAATGGGACAATAGCCTCCAAGATCCCAGGTCTGCCCGAGGATGCAGGCGGCATTGGGAATGGCCTAGGCACAAAACCTAGAGGCTTTGGTCTGGATTGCCAGGGCCAAAAACAGACCCAGGAACATGACCACACACAGGAGAGCTGAAAGATAGCCACGAGAGCTCCTGGCCTCCAGAGGCTCAGTGCTGGCTGGGATGTAGGAGGGCACCTCATCCGGCAAGGGTGGTCATTGGGTTACCTGGACATTTAGTGTGCTTGCTCCACATCCATATCGACTCTGCAGAGAGACTCTCTCAGCTCCTTGTTCAAGGAACATGGAGAACCTCACACTGCTGTCCTCCTCCATAGACGTCAGCATCCCATACAAGGGAACCTGCAACCTAGTTCCTGTCCTATTCTCATCTGTCACCCATACCTATCAATGCCCTTCTGGACTGCATGCTGCCACCTGACACACAGACTCCCTCAGACATGGCAGTGGACAAGCTGCTGCACTCGCTCATCTCAGCTCCAGCCCTTCACACTGACCTCTCCCTTCTTGATTCCCATCTATCCTCCTGATCATCCAGAAGCTCCAAATTCAAGAGGGCATGAGTAGTCCATGGTATTGGACCAGTGTCTGCTCCCCACCCAGGTGTAAGCACCACGGGACACCCCTGCTCCCAGGCTTACCAGAACACTCTTGGCCATCTCTGGACTTTGTGTTTCTAAGTGGACACGAATTAAGCAGGTGTCTCCCACCTGCTTGTGGGAAAGCGGCCTGGAGGACTTGCAGGTTGATTCTGAGAACTGTGGGGGATGGAACATCAGCAAACCCAGAAACAGAAAGCCACCCCAGACTGTCAGTTGGCTCTATGGGCTTCCAGCAAATATGTCCAGGTGCTGAGGCTTCTTATTTCCTCAGGTCGGAGTGGAATGGCAGCACATGCACAGCTTGAATAAGGTAGGTGTTTACCTCCTTTCCCTTGACCTGGGGGCGTTTCCTCACCATGAAAGATTGTATTCCCAGATTCATGGACAGACACACGAGTGAGTGGTCAGAGACCTTGATTTCTGCAGAGCGAAGTGGAGAGAATTGTTAGGTGGCACTCAAGGATTATACCACAAAACACCCACAACCCCTGAGAGTCTCCGCCAGGCCCATCACACTTTGGTATTTTGGGGCCAAGGCCCACTTTCTCTTGGCTGTCAGTTATCCTGAGCCCACTGTGGATCATGTCTCCCCACTGTCTGATTGTCCTACTTACTCTCATCCTCAGACATCATATACAGCAGCTCAAAGTTGTCCACATCCTCATGCTGCAACAAATTTTGGTCCAAGGCCCTGTGGATGAGGCTTGTCACCGTCTCCTGAAAGGTCACCTGGATCAGGGTGGGACAAATGTCATCAGAGAATGGCTTTTAGAAGAGCTACCCAGAAGACTGTGGTCAAACATTCAGGAGAAATCTCAGCTACATATACAAGGGCACAATCTTGTTATCCTGCTACCTGAGTGTGTCCTCCATATACCACCTGGGTTCTTGCAATGTGCTACTAGAACAATCCTGGTACAAATATCTGCCTGTACCTGCCATCTCCCCTCCCCCTGGGGAGCCACATTCCACTCATGTCAAAGGACCAAACTGCCTATGCACAGACACACTCTCATCTCACTGAGATGAGAGCAATGGGCCAGGGATCTGCGCACCAAGTGTGATCTGGGATGCAGGCTGCCTTTGTGGGTGGAAGAGGCAGATGCACTGAAAATTTGGGTCCTGACTGCCACGACACAAAACAGACTCAGATACAAGAGTGTGCACTTGAGTGCTTCATGATAGCTTTGAGAGGCCCTGGCCTCTGGAAGCTCGGTGCGGGTCTGGTTGTCATGATGTACTTGACTCAGCACTGGCAGTCACTGAACATGTCTCCTCTGCAGCTGGACACCTGCAGCATTAGCGTGTCTACTGCACATCCATAGAAATTCTGCCAAGAACCCCTTTAGCTCCATATTTACATACATGCAAAGCCTAACATTCCGAAGCTTTGGCATGACCCCCCAGGTGATCCCGACCCCAAATTCCTACACCTAGTCATGCTAAGGAGGTTCTCTTCCCTGCCACCAGGAACACATCCCCTCCTACACATGTGACAAGTCACTGCCACCTCCTCTGCTCCAACTTCACTCATTGAGAATACCAAGTTCTAGGCACTGCAGCCTGCACCCTGGACATATCTCTGCCTTCATCTGTCCACAGCACTTCCGTCTGCACTTCTGGCCTGCAAAACCCACAATACACAGGCCCACTCACCACTGAAGCTGGGCATGCTGATGCTCTCCCTCCTCAGGTCAAGCCCTTAAGACGGACCTCTCTCTTCTTTATTTCCCACCATAGCCCTGGGGTTGGCTGTGTCTCCTGCCTTCCACTGTGTGGACACCCAGGAGGCAGCCCTGCTGTCGGGCTTACCGGGATGCGCTTTGTCTCCCTCAGGCTCTGTCCCTCTAGGAGGACGTGAACAACGCGGCTGTCTTCCACCTGCTCGCTGGAGTGAAGCAGTGAGGAGCTGCTACTCACAGCTGCTGGGGTCCTGGATGCCACTGCCACAGAAGGTTCCAAGAACTGTGGGGGATGACAACATCAGCAAAGCCCAGCAACTGCACCCCACCCAGCCTGGCAGTTGGCTCTGTGGGCATTCTACAACATCCATCCAGAACCTGAGGTTCTTGTCCCCTTGGAGGATGTGGAGTGGCACCAGGAGTAAAGACTGAAGAAGGTGGCTGTTTTGGGAACAAGAGATCCAGCACCTGCTGGGTGGGGATGAAATCCCAGGAGATTAACCCCATGTTGCTGCTGAAATGTAGGTTCCTCCCACAAATGACAGGCAGGAGCTCATTCCTAAGCTGGTCCTGCCTGTAAGGTTCAAGGCTCTGAACCCTGAAGGGCTCCTCCGTGTTCTGATCATTTTCACCCTGGGTTGGGACCAAGAATGGTGGGTTCAAAATGGAAATGGTGACAAACAGAAAAATGACTTGTGCCAATACACTAGAGTCAAAGCACAATGGGACAGTTCCCATCAGTACAAACACACACACACACACACACACACACACACACACACACACACAGAGTCAGAATAGGAGTCCTGGGCCATTCATCAGGGATCAGACTAGAGGGCCTGCTGGGCTCACCTGCCCTGTGCTACTCACTGTTACTCTTGAGCTCCTCTGCGACAATCGCCAGAGGCTCTGGCGTCTAAGATGAAGCCTCACCCAGTGTATCCACAAAAGGGCTAGTTGGCCCCCCTGAGATTCCTGGGAGCCTGAGGCTCGGCATTGTCTGCAACCACAGGAGAACATCCTTCTCCCTCCAGTGGCTCCAACCAAGTGAGCTCGGATGGCTTGGTCAGTGAAGTGGGTGCCTGGATACCAGGGTTCCATGTTCTGTTTGATCCATTGTCAAGGCAATGATGTCATTTCCTGTGCCCATACCTGAGCCTCTTTTCACATAAGACCACTTTCAACAGCCCTATGGGCTGCCGATTTCTCCTCCATGCCTACCCATCTCAGGTGCGCAGGTGTTCACCAACAACTACCCAAACATCCCCACCAGCATCTGCCCTGCTTGGTGCCACTAGAGTTCCAGCTTGGAGCCTTCAAAAATGCATTCACAACCAGTCCTTCCCTCTCAGCAGCTTTTGGCCCCTGGTCCCATCATTGTGCAACTCATGGTGTGCCCAGTATTTTCTGGAAAGTAGGGTAGCATCTAATCTCTAGGGTTTATTGTGTCTATTGGCCCATAACACCCTCTGTTCTCTCTGAAACCAGAGATGGGACTCACAGGTGGCTAAAGCACAAATGTAGAGATGGGATAATCACAAGAAAGGGAGAGACAAAGAATGCACCCTAACTCAATCAGGCCTGTGTCCCACACAGGGACATGGCCAATGTCCGTCCCATCGTGGCTGCAGTTCCCTCTCTACACCATGGCAAGTTGGAGGGGACTGAGATGCAGAGGCTGCTCCCCTCTGCCATACAACTTCCCAAGGCTTCTCCTAAGATTTCAAAAGGGCCAAGTGTGTCTAGTGTTGGGGTCTCACAGAGACTCCGAGGTACCACAGCATCCTGCTGCCCAGAACCGGTTCACCCCTCACCTCAAGGGGGCTCAGCCTCTGGATTCATGGGAATTGAAGTGGGTACAGGTGATGGGATATCACCTCCAAGACTGAGTTATGCCAAGTCCATGACCCCTGTCTGCATCCCTGTCTCCAGCACCACTCCCCCCTCTCTCTTTCCTCCTCAGAGCAAACAAATCCATTTAGCAAGTGTGTCCTGTGATAAAGACATGACGGTCACCCATCCTCTCATTACAAAAACACTGAGGCTCAGCCAACATGGATCCTACAGGGAACACAGGCATAAACTCAGACTCCGATCCTCCCAGCCGAGCCTCAGTGGAGCCTGGACTCCCAGCCTCCTGAGTCAAGGAAACAGAGGTTCCTAGCCAAGCCACCTTGGATGCAGCCACACACAAACTGAACTCATCAATGCCCCTTGCTCTCAGTTGTGAGTAAGAGGGGAAGTGGTGTTTCACAACCCTGGACATCAAGTGCAGTCTCCAGGCTTTGGGGTGTGCCCTGGCCTCTGTCTATCTGCCCAGGCTCTCCAACCCACACTGGCCTCTTACCCAACCTCCTCCTAGGGCCAAACTCAATCCTGCCTCTCAATTTCTGCTGCCTTCCCCAACACACTGCTCCCCAAAATGAGCAGGGCTGGCTCTCGGTTATCATGCTGGTGCCAGCAGCAATGCCACCCCACTGACATAATTCTGAGTCCCAACCTAGGCACTCCAGCTGTCTTTGCCACACCTGGCCTGTTTGGGCTCTGGCTCTTGCTCTTTTCTTTCATGTGCATGTGTTTTGAGGTTTTGAGTTTCTCCCACTGCAGAACTGCAGCTGTGGCAGGGTAGAGCTCATGAGGGTGACATTCTGAGCCACATCCAATCCCATCAGGACTGTTCACTGGGGTGACTGCTGGAACACAGTGATGAGTGAACACATGGGAGGTGGTTGGACCCACCTTGCCTCTGAGTGGCTTCCTTTCAGGACAGGAATGTAGGCATGGGAGCCCCTGGCGTGGGATACTTTGCACAAGGCGTGACCATGGGCTCTCTTTCCTGGCAAAAATGGCTCCACTCAGCATGGAGAGCACTGTCATTCCTGGTGGCTAACAACAGCCCTGGACCCCAGAAAGGAACCCACACTCAAGATTAACGTCTGAGTGTGCGTGTCCTCGAGGAAATGAGGTCTCCTGATCCCAGGTGCAAAGGGGTAAGTCCTCTAACTCCAGGGGCCATGAAGGGACATCTGAGTTTCCCTTGTCCTTCTTTCCCTCTCTAACTAACCACAGTTAGGACCCTGGCCTCATTCCCCAGTGAGGATCATTAGGCTCCATAAAGGACAGTCTCTAAGATGCTCAGTGGACCAACACCCTCTGCACAACCCATAACCCTATTCACCCAAGAGGCAAGAGGATTTCTATTCAGGAAAACCAGGAAAGGGAGAGCCTTTCTCAAGGACACAAGGACATTAGTGAGTGAGGGAGTGATTAATGGATGGAGAACTATTTCCAACACCAACTTCCAGGAGCATATATGGCCCCCTGGAGAATTCTGCAGTGTGTTGGTGATTAAGGAGAACGTGTGAATTCAGGGGTCACTAGGTCCTCTCAGCCATAAGGAGGGAAACTGCCATAAAGGAACTAGGACAAGGGTGCGAGGAATGCTCACTGGTGGGAGATCGGAAGGAAGGAAAGTGTACTCATTAGAAAAGTGTCGCCTGAAAATTCTTAGCCAGCCAAAAGTCGTGCGAACTTGTGTGGGAAAAGAGTCTTTGCACAGTGATGAAGCTAAGAGCTCACATGATGGAACACAGCATCAACTGGGACCAAATCCAATATCTGATATTCTTGTAGGAAGAGGAGAGTCTGGACCCAGATACCAGGGAGACTGGGGGATACCGGATATGTGAGGTTGGAGCCAGGGCGGGATGCCCATATGGGAACCACAGATCGTGGGCAGCAATAGGAGAGTGGGCAAGGGCTGGGAGAGTTGGGGAGACAGTCCCCTTGAAACCTGGGAGGGGTTATGGCACTGGGACAGCCCAACACCTACTGTGTTGAGCCTCTGGAGCTCAACGGAAGACACTTCCTCTGTTGTCGGCCACCCAGTTAACAGAGTTTGGTTGCAGCAGCCTAGGACCCAGCTGAAGGTCTGAGCATGTTGGCCATGCAGGTTGGATCTGGACCACAGACACCCTCATCAGAGATTGTAGGGTCTCAGCCCTGAGGCAAGACAGGCACTAAGTCAGGCCAGGTGGGGAAACGGATAGGCACACACTCTGGGGGCTGGTGCCTGTGTTACTGGGAGCACTTCTGATCGCAATTCCCTGATCTGCTGCCAACACAGGCTACAGAGGAGGGTACAGAAACACAGACCACGGATCTGCCCCACTCAGTGGGCCCAGGCCAACACCACACCCAGCAGCCTCGTGCCATACCCAATGAGTCTTGAAGCGGCCCCCTCTTGCCATCCTGAGAGCTCTTCCCTTCCTCATGTGCCAATAGCTCCCTACTGTCACTGGCAATATCTACTCTGTGAGATGTCAACATCCGTGGGTACTGTTCTCTCATCCCAGGACAGTGTGGTCCCACACACCCTGGTGAAATGGGCCACCTGGAGGCTGGACCTGGAGTTTGTTGAGGCTGAATGGCAGCGGTGGTCCTCTGGCACTTAATATTATTTAAGTTAAAAAAAAACAAAAACAAAAACAAAAAACGGGTCTTGGTGCTCAAAAATGTTTGATTTGCATATTCTCATCCCCTAACCCCAATATTTTCATTATTTCCTCACATATGAAATCTTACTAGCATAAAGGTAATTTCGTATTAAACAAAGTGGATTGAAATAACATTGGAAAAAATAATCAATCACCATACTTTCAATTTTTGTTCTGCTTTCCTATTAGAAACCACTTGGATACAAGAGAACAGAGGACAGACTCATGGAAATGCTTGAAATGACAAGAAGCTCCCACTCAAGCTCAGCATTCAGTCCTGGACAGGGTAAGACCAGGCCACTTTGACATCTGTGCCAAAGAGTCTACCAGACAGAATCCTCTGACTGATCCCTGACTGAGCCATAGGAACTGGCTAGAAAAGCCTTCACATCCTCAATACATTCTTCACGTCAGAATACTTGACAACCATTGATATCCATCTCTCGTTAACTTGCTCCCCAGCCAACCATTCTTCAACAAATTCAAAGGAGTAACTCATGCAAGCACACAGAAAGGGGTGTTCACTACACACATCCATGTGCGAAAAAGACAACTGGTATTTCTTGTTTGGGCTATTTCAAATGAAATCCCTTCTGCATGACCTCCACAAACCAAAGGAAAATATTTGTGAAATTCCCACGTAGAAGACAAGATACACTTGCCAAGGAGGCAGTGGCAAGAATTTTGACACTCCAAATGTAGAGTGTGTGTTTAGGAAGCAGTCACAGTTTCCATGAGAGAGTCCCATGAAATCAATTAGGAAGATCCATGCTCTAGCCCTACCATGCAAGTGATGTGACTTGAAAGAGTCACTTAGTCTTAGTAACCATCATCACTAACAACTAAGTCAATGAATAAAGGTCCTCAGGTGCCAAGCTACAAAATGTGGGATGAGCATGGATGAGGATGGGTGGGAGAAGTCTCCAACTCTAACACAATTAGGGAAGGATGTGCTGACCTCAAGTGGCTGGGGGGCTGGGATCCTGCCACAGAGGGGGATTCCAAACCTCACATTCCCTGACCCAGGCCAGAAGACCAGGTAGAGTCCAAGGACCCTGGGGTGGCCCAATGGCAATAAAGGTCAAAAGGAACTAGGGATCTGCCTGGTCCCTCAATCCCCTACTCTGAGCAGGGCTGCATGACGAGGCCAGAGGCCATCCACAGCAATCTGCCTTTACAGGAAAACAGGGACTGCAGGCTGCCTCTGGCTCACTGAATCAGGGTGGTGTTTTCATAAAGCAAGACCACTTCCTCACATTTGACCAGCAGCTCATGTGTTGACAGCACAATGACTGACTTGACTCAGGCCCTGATGAATGAAATAGAAAATTCATAGCAAACCCATCTTTAGCTCTTCCACATCATCAGGGGCTCTGATTCAATTCCGTCCAGAAAGGTGTCTGAAATGATTTCTAAACATGCTGGGGACTCACCTCTGTGTGGAACTTTTCAGGAAAAAGGGGATCAAATCTCATGAAGCAACTCTTCTCTCTTCTAGCCCATGGGCAATGCAAGGAACCTGCATGATACCAGAGGCTCACTTCTCTCTTCTCGTGTCTTCTGGAAAGGATTCGTTAATGCTTCCTGCAAGGTGAAGCAGAAGCCTGCATCCCCAGCTGCACAGAAGTGTTTTAGGGCAGTGTCTCCCTTAAAACCCCAAAATAAAAAAAAACAGGTCATTCAACAGGCACATGGATTCGAGTACATGTTCAATGATCCCTCCTCCCTGGAGCCTTCCACATGCCCATCTTCCACATTCACAGAGCAATGCTTGGCCATTCTCAAGACCAGGAGACCATGATGCTCATCACCAGGAAGTCAATAAGGAACATGAAGAGAGCAGCATGGATTGCAGAAGGTGGCACATCAAGGATCTTCAGCTCTGCTGCTAGAACACAAGAGCTTAACTTCAGTATTGACTTTTTGCCAACTACCAAGTACGATAGCAGTGTCAAGCCCAATATGCAGATATGCAAGTAGTAGGTGACACCCCGCATCCATTCACAAAAGTGGGCAACATCTGCATCAGAACAAGGAAGTATCTTACCCTTACTCATAAAAATCATCAGAAACAAAATAAAATGGATGCAAGACTTCTCATTTCACTATTAGGTAGCTGTTGGAATTCCCTATTAAATAATACCTCCTCCAAAATAAAAAGTATCTCAGACATGTGTCAACTATTCAATGGATGACATTTTAAAAACTATGGACTTTACTTAATATTTATGTATGCTATATCCCTGCCTAAGGCTCTATGAGAAAGGAGCACATAGAATTGGATCTTTGAAAATCTCACATTTGCTGATAAATATTACTGCTGATCTCAGGCATGGCGAAGTGAAAAGTGGGACTTTGGATATTCCAAGAATGCTATGTTGTGGGATTGGTGTCCCTGATTCATACATAGCATATGGTTTCTATGAAATCCAGTGAGGGAGCAGGAGTAACGAAGCTGATTGCACAGATGACCTCAGGGAATACTGACAGATAGGCCAAATGAAAAATATGCTCCAGCTAACCATTGGTATTTGGGCTTCTGATCCCAGTCCTGTTTTTAAAAAAGGTGCAGACAGGCAGTGTTCATTAAAAACTGTCTACCATGTAAAAGTGGGTAATTTAAATGGCATCTAGTTACACATCTGATAGAATGGTCTGGCAACATATGAATTTCATTCTAACAACAACAACAACAACAACAAAACATAGAAAATGAGACATAAAGATAAAACCTTGTCTTCACCAGGATGCCTAAAAATAGGTTTTATTTGGCTCATGCAAATAAATATCTTTCAATAGAATTTCTGATTTCTGAATGAATCCATTCAACTTCATACTGCACAGATCACAAGGTTTTCTTTACAGAATATTCTCTTCTTCTTCTTAAAGCCTCACATAGAAAATGTCTCACAGGACATAGGAGGGGAATGACCCAAAGGATGAGAGAATGGCTGGAACCATTCTCAAATGTGCCCATGTAGCCTAAAGTTTGAAGGCATCTAATTGTACTCTAAAACAATTATGAACCTATTCGATCCATTATTAATAAATATCACCACTTTACCACTTGAACCAAATCACAGAAAATTGGAAACAGATGATCATTGGCTTTGATACCTTTACTTCTGTTTCATTACTCAGAGTCGATCAACTCTATACTTCAAGTGACACAGATTTATTACAGAATGCCTAAGATCCTAAGGATCTATTTTAGCTCAGCCCATGGTATTGCTTCATTATTTTATTATTTTGTAAGTAATAAAATATAACTTCATGTTGGATGATATATTCAAGCCATGAATATATCATCCAACATTGTTCTTCCCAAAATATTAGCCCAATTTCTGCGCGCGCTCACTTACTGTTCAGGAATTTTACTAATTGTTTGAAGGTTCTAGAGGACCTGTTAGACTCCTAATGGACAAACCATACAACATAGTCCAGAGAACGGACGAGTGCCATAAGAAGAAAATAAGGTCAGCCTACAGCAATGGGCAGCTGCCTGCCCTCGGCTGGGAGGAGCCCTGGCCATGGCACCAGGGCTGCTGGGCAGCAGAAGCCTCCACAGCCCTGCAGGGAGCCTGGAGCACAGCTCTGCCTAACCATGCTCAGCCCTGGACAGATGCACATGAGTTCCCATCACAGGCTCGAGTGTGACAGTCCCAGGTGCATGCCTGTCATGCCAGCCACCAGGGAGGCTGAGGCAAGAGGAACGTTTGAGGTCAGCCTTGGCAACTTAGACCCCGAGGCAAAGGGGAAATACTTTTACAGGGGTCTCTGAGGGTGTAGCTCAGGTAGGTCACTTGCCTCACAGGCTCAAGGCCCTGGGTTCAATCCCCAGAACCCACGTACACACAAAAAGTGAACTTGGAATATTGTTTAAAATGATGGGTCAGGTACACACAAGGACTTCAATATGACCTCTCAGAGGAGCTCAATTTGAGATCAGACTGAACAAAAGACCACCTGGACCATTGACTCAGTGTCTGAAACCCTCTGTGAGCATGAGAAGCACTGCTGGCAAGACACCAGAGGGCCAAAGCACTTGTGCCCCCTGCAGGGGCGTCTCTTGTCTACCGCCAAAGACTGTTCCCCTCCTGGGGCAGCTGAGAGCAAGCTGGGCCTTGGAGCAAGGACTAGTGCTTTAGATATAGACTATGCAAGCAAGGGGCAATGTCTTTAATAAAACTAAAATTAAAAAGTCACATTGAAAAAATTTTAAAAAGAAGAAAATAAGGTCAAGTAGAGGAAGCCCATTTTCACAGGAAAAAATCCCCCAGTGAAAAGCATCAGAATAGATACCAAGAAAAATACCAACAAAAACAGTGTGCTCCCACTATGTATCTACTCAACCTGCAAAAGTTAGAAAGCTAGATAATACAATCCTGGCCACAGGTAGAGCTATGCAGAAGAGCCACCTGGCAGTGCTTAGTCAAAGAAGTAAACATGCACACTTTGACCTAGAAATTCCACCTGTGTGTAAACCAGGCGGTGCTTAAGCAGTTTCACAAGGGGACATGCACAGGGAAATTTATCCTCAGGTTCTTATAGAGTTGTCTGTGCTTACAGGGAGTTGATGGTTGTCAAGATGCCCACAGCTGCGAAAGTCAAAAGCTAAAAAAATAATAGATGCCAACCTGGATATATTAATAATCCCGTATCTATGATCACCTTCATAAGGTAGCTTCCCAACTTCTGTGTGGAAGTGAGTTTCTCCTTGGCCCTTACACTGTTGTGGAGACCACTAGGAGTTCAGCTTTGTGCAGGATCATCTGACCTGGACTTTTGGCAAGACCTGTACAGCCCTCACACATGCTCAGATGCTACAGGACTTTTCAGACCAGTCCAGACAACAGTAGGCATCCATTCATTGTCTGCACTCTACAGATTCCTAGATGCACGACATTCATTACCATCAAATGCAGAATTTTCATCAAAAACTAATATATATATCATTCCAATCTGAATCAAGAAAATCGGAAATATCCCCAAATCCAAAGAGTGGATCCCCATTGTGATGCTACAAGTTGAAAATTCCACAGCTGACCTCATGGGATGGTTCACAGTCAAAAGACAGCTGCATGAAAAATATTGCATGACCTTCCTGCTATTTGAAAAGTGGCATGTGAAGTACACATGCATGTCTTCCTCAGACATGGGTTCATTTGCAAGACACCTTGTGCAATTGAAAATACTCCAAAAGGGGAGAAATCAGAACCATGTCTCCAAAGTATTTCAGCAGAGACCAACTCCATCTGTCTATCTATCTCTCAGTGAGTGTGTGTGCTCTTGTGTGTGTTTGTGTGTCTTTGTTTGTGTTTGTACCATCATAGCTGATACTTCATTGCCCCCATTGGAAAACTGACTCAGATAATGCCATCTGCCAAACTCCTAAAAACCAAAGTTCTTGCTGATAGAATGAAACATTCCTTCCTGTTGGTTTGGATGTGTCCTTTAGGAATCACTGCTACATTTAGTATACTCAAATCATCACAGTAGATCAGGTAACAAAAACATATATATTTTAAAATAATAATAATATATTAATGGAAACAACAAATACAGGATAGAGTAACAACTGTGTTACTAAACAAGGTCAAGGACAATGGCAAACTATAGATTCAAACTTTGAAGAAAATAGTAATCAATGTAAATATTCCTGGGCTGCCTCAGCCCCGCCCAGGCACACAGCAACAGAATGGTTTTGCAAGCATCCTCAGGAGAGCAGGAGCCTTCTTTGCAGGACGAGAGGGAGGTTGAGGCTCGATCCACCCATCATTCTTTTGGGAGAGGCTCCTTTTCCTCAGCACAAAGTTGGATTTTTTGTGAGGATTCTTGGCATAAAATACGTTGGCCTCTGCTGGAATCCTCAGCTCTGGGGAGAGAGGGGTGTACAAAAAGAAGGTGGCACTCAGGAGGTGCTCCCTAGGACACGCCAACATCTGAGAGCCTGTGCCAGAAAAGGCCAGAGCCACACACCTGAGAGCTCTCCAATTCAGCACCAATACCAACAAAGACAGCCTCCACAGTCCTCCCTGAGGAAGAACTAGGCAGAGCACTTCAACAGACCTAATGTCTGTTCCTACCGAAGGCTTTGGACTCCAGAATATCTCAGGTCCTCTTGCATCTGCCAAAGCACACCACTAGGGTTTGCATCTGAAATCTCCCACAAAAGGCTCCTGTGCCGAAGATTCAGTCCCCACATGAGCCATCTTCATAGGTGGGTTTGGAGGGAAGCATTGGATGGTGAGTGCTCTGATGTCAACATGAAATTCTCATTCAAGATGAATACACTACTGGGGGGTGGGAGGGACTGGAAGAAAGGTTGAGCGTGGTTGGAGTAAGACCTAAACAGGGTTGTGCCCTGGGCAACAGTACCTTGTTCCTGTTGGCTCCACTGAATCCTCATTCTCCAAGGAGAGGTCCTCTCTCTCCATCTTTCTCTCTCTCCCTCTCTGCCAGCCTCGTTCTCTCTCTCCCAGTCTATGCCTTTGTGGCAAGGGCTGAGGAGCTCTCCACTGCCACACACTAGAGCTTTATGGACAGCCTCAGTGCACAACCAAAGAGAAAGCTATGAAACCCAGAGAAAAAAGGCCTAGGATTCCTCCTCTGAGTTATTTTCCTCAAGTATGGCCACAGTGAGGACAGGCTGACCAGCATGGATACCACGTTAGAGCCATGCTTCTGCATTGGTGGAGCCCGCCTCCATGTGAACCAGGCTTCTGAGAATGGAGGCCACATTCCAAATACTGCCCTACTGAGAACAATGGTTCCAAAGACCAGCAAAGGGACTGCTTCCCTCCAACATGGTGTATGGCCCAGTGGTGCCATGACCCCGAGTGGGGGAATACAACAGCCGCTTCTCCTTCCTCTGAACATGTGTTTCCTGTCGCCCTCCTCTAACCTAGAGCCTGTTCTCCATCCCTTCTGGGTTGGATGTGGAGATCTCTGCTATGAATTTCTTAGGCTACCAAGGCCCCAGACAGACTTCCTCTTCCATAGACTCTACTAACCTAACAGTAGGTTAAGATAGGAGACAAGTGATCCTAGAACTCATAGGGATGGTGGTCTTCAGGGTACATAGGCTGGGATAATGGCTGCTGTGGTGTTTGGCTCACAAAAACCAACCAACCAACCAACGAAAAAGCGCTGGCATTATTATCAGATGAGCTCTGTGGCTACGTGCTCAGGAAGCCCTCATCTGACTTTAGTTAGGGATCACAACCTGGCTATTGTGATCACTCCTTGCCTAGTGGACTCAGGTGCGTAAGACCATGGAATTTATGCAAAAACAGATGATTCAGGCTGTCTCCCAGGCTGTGTTTTCTTCCCAATTTCATCCTGTTACTGCTTGCTAGAATCCTGGCAATGCTCTGCCCAGGCAGTGGTTTTTTGGTCACACAGAAGGCTTTCAATAGTACTGCTTCAGTCCACAAAATGCCAGTTCCCTCTTTAGCCCATGCATTCCCATGTTCCTTTGAAACCACTCCTATCCCAGACCATGAAAACATACTGCTCCTGGAGAGAGGCTTTCCTCCTCACTCCTCAAAGATGTCAGCTTTGGATGCCTGTTCATGTCCAGGGGATGGCACCTGGTGGGGAGCCGCAATATCCACCACCAGGGTATACCATTGGACCTCAAGACCTTCCACCAGCAGAAGTGCAGTTGGCTTTGTGCACGAACCCAACACACCTGTTGGAGTGTTCTTGGGGGTCAGAGACTACTCTTTGTTGCTAAGAGTTGACCTGAGTCCACATCCTGACCCTTGCTCTCTGCTATCTGATTGTCTCACTTACTCTGACGGCGAGAGATGATTTGGCCCAGCTCATAATCCTCTGGATTCTCCTCAGTAAGGAAGTGTAGGTCGAGGGCGCTGCGGATGACGACAGGAGCCCTATCGTGGCAGGTCACCTGGAGCAGCATGGGAGACAGGCCTTCAGGAAATGGGCCTTGAAGTGACTACTCAAGGACAGTGGGCAGGGGCATTCTGGAGGCACCTCCACTCTAAATACAAGGGCAACATCCATGACCCTACTACCCGAGGCTGACCTCCTGCTCATCGTGTGGGCTCTTCCCACAGGCTACTAGCCCAATCCTTGTACATAGGACTTCCTGGGCCTGCCATTGCTCTTTGTGGAGCTGCACTCCTCTCGGAGTGAAAGGACCCCACTACCTGCATACAGATGCAATCTCATCCCACAAGTTGGGAGGAATGGGACAATAGCCTCCAAGATCCCAGGTCTGCCCGAGGATGCAGGCGGCATTGGGAATGGCCTAGGCACAAAACCTAGAGGCTTTGGTCTGGATTGCCAGGGCCAAAAACAGACCCAGGAACATGACCACACACAGGAGAGCTGAAAGATAGCCACGAGAGCTCCTGGCCTCCAGAGGCTCAGTGCTGGCTGGGATGTAGGAGGGCACCTCATCCGGCAAGGGTGGTCATTGGGTTACCTGGACATTTAGTGTGCTTGCTCCACATCCATATCGACTCTGCAGAGAGACTCTCTCAGCTCCTTGTTCAAGGAACATGGAGAACCTCACACTGCTGTCCTCCTCCATAGACGTCAGCATCCCATACAAGGGAACCTGCAACCTAGTTCCTGTCCTATTCTCATCTGTCACCCATACCTGTCCCTGCCCTTCTGGACTGCATGCTGCCACCTGACACACAGACTCCCTCAGACATGGCAGTGGACAAGCTGCTGCACTCGCTCATCTCAGCTCCAGCCCTTCACACTGACCTCTCCCTTCTTGATTCCCATCTATCCTCCTGATCATCCAGAAGCTCCAAATTCAAGAGGGCATGAGTAGTCCATGGTATTGGACCAGTGTCTGCTCCCCACCCAGGTGTAAGCACCACGGGACACCCCTGCTCCCAGGCTTACCAGAACACTCTTGGCCATCTCTGGACTTTGTGTTTCTAAGTGGACACGAATTAAGCAGGTGTCTCCCACCTGCTTGTGGGAAAGCGGCCTGGAGGACTTGCAGGTTGATTCTGAGAACTGTGGGGGATGGAACATCAGCAAACCCAGAAACAGAAAGCCACCCCAGACTGTCAGTTGGCTCTATGGGCTTCCAGCAAATATGTCCAGGTGCTGAGGCTTCTTATTTCCTCAGGTCGGAGTGGAATGGCAGCACATGCACAGCTTGAATAAGGTAGGTGTTTACCTCCTTTCCCTTGACCTGGGGGCGTTTCCTCACCATGAAAGATTGTATTCCCAGATTCATGGACAGACACACGAGTGAGTGGTCAGAGACCTTGATTTCTGCAGAGCGAAGTGGAGAGAATTGTTAGGTGGCACTCAAGGATTATACCACAAAACACCCACAACCCCTGAGAGTCTCCGCCAGGCCCATCACACTTTGGTATTTTGGGGCCAAGGCCCACTTTCTCTTGGCTGTCAGTTATCCTGAGCCCACTGTGGATCATGTCTCCCCACTGTCTGATTGTCCTACTTACTCTCATCCTCAGACATCATATACAGCAGCTCAAAGTTGTCCACATCCTCATGCTGCAACAAATTTTGGTCCAAGGCCCTGCGGATGAGGCTTGTCACCGTCTCCTGAAAGGTCACCTGGATCAGGGTGGGACAAATGTCATCAGAGAATGGCTTTTAGAAGAGCTACCCAGAAGACTGTGGTCAAACATTCAGGAGAAATCTCAGCTACATATACAAGGGCACAATCTTGTTATCCTGCTACCTGAGTGTGTCCTCCATATACCACCTGGGTTCTTGCAATGTGCTACTAGAACAATCCTGGTACAAATATCTGCCTGTACCTGCCATCTCCCCTCCCCCTGGGGAGCCACATTCCACTCATGTCAAAGGACCAAACTGCCTATGCACAGACACACTCTCATCTCACTGAGATGAGAGCAATGGGCCAGGGATCTGCGCACCAAGTGTGATCTGGGATGCAGGCTGCCTTTGTGGGTGGAAGAGGCAGATGCACTGAAAATTTGGGTCCTGACTGCCACGACACAAAACAGACTCAGATACAAGAGTGTGCACTTGAGTGCTTCATGATAGCTTTGAGAGGCCCTGGCCTCTGGAAGCTCAGTGCGGGTCTGGTTGTCATGATGTACTTAACTCAACACTGGCAGTCACTGAACATGTCTCCTCTGCAGCTGGACACCTGCAGCATTAGCGTGTCTACTGCACATCCATAGAAATTCTGCCAAGAACCCCTTTAGCTCCGTATTTACATACATGCAAAGCCTAACATTCCGAAGCTTTGGCATGACCCCCCAGGTGATCCCGACCCCAAATTCCTACACCTAGTCATGCTAAGGAGGTTCTCTTCCCTGCCACCAGGAACACATCCCCTCCTACACATGTGACAAGTCACTGCCACCTCCTCTGCTCCAACTTCACTCATTGAGAATACCAAGTTCTAGGCACTGCAGCCTGCACCCTGGACATATCTCTGCCTTCATCTGTCCACAGCACTTCCGTCTGCACTTCTGGCCTGCAAAACCCACAATACACAGGCCCACTCACCACTGAAGCTGGGCATGCTGATGCTCTCCCTCCTCAGGTCAAGCCCTTAAGACGGACCTCTCTCTTCTTTATTTCCCACCATAGCCCTGGGGTTGGCTGTGTCTCCTGCCTTCCACTGTGTGGACACCCAGGAGGCAGCCCTGCTGTCGGGCTTACCGGGATGCGCTTTGTCTCCCTCAGGCTCTGTCCCTCTAGGAGGACGTGAACAACGCGGCTGTCTTCCACCTGCTCGCTGGAGTGAAGCAGTGAGGAGCTGCTACTCACAGCTGCTGGGGTCCTGGATGCCACTGCCACAGAAGGTTCCAAGAACTGTGGGGGATGACAACATCAGCAAAGCCCAGCAACTGCCCCCCACCCAGCCTGGCAGTTGGCTCTGTGGGCATTCTACAACATCCATCCAGAACCTGAGGTTCTTGTCCCCTTGGAGGATGTGGAGTGGCACCAGGAGTAAAGACTGAAGAAGGTTGCTGTTTTGGGAACAAGAGATCCAGCACCTGCTGGGTGGGGATGAAATCCCAGGAGATTAACCCCATGTTGCTGCTGAAATGTAGGCTCCTCCCACAAAGGACAGGCAGGAGCTCATTCCTAAGCTGGTCCTGCCTGTAAGGTTCAAGGCTCTGAACCCTGAAGGGCTCCTCCGTGTTCTGATCATTTTCACCCTGGGT
The DNA here is from genome assembly GCF_045843805.1 of Urocitellus parryii. Classification (NCBI taxonomy): domain Eukaryota; kingdom Metazoa; phylum Chordata; class Mammalia; order Rodentia; family Sciuridae; genus Urocitellus; species Urocitellus parryii. The sequence continues at coordinate 65,752,171 of NC_135548.1, forward strand.
TGGGACCAAGAATGGTGGGTTCAAAATGGAAATGGTGACAAACAGAAAAATGACTTGTGCCAATACACTAGAGTCAAAGCACAATGGGAGAGTTCCCATCAGTACAAACACACACACAATCACACACACACACACACACACACACACACACACACACACACACACAGAGTCAGAATAGGAGTCCTGGGCCATTCATCAGGGATCAGACTAGAGGGCCTGCTGGGCTCACCTGCCCTGTGCTACTCACTGTTACTCTTGAGCTCCTCTGCGACAATCGCCAGAGGCTCTGGCGTCTAAGATGAAGCCTCACCCAGTGTATCCACAAAAGGGCTAGTTGGCCCCCCTGAGATTCCTGGGAGCCTGAGGCTCGGCATTGTCTGCAACCACAGGAGAACATCCTTCTTCCTCCAGTGGCTCCAACCAAGTGAGCTCGGATGGCTTGGTCAGTGAAGTGGGTGCCTGGATACCAGGGTTCCATGTTCTGTTTGATCCATTGTCAAGGCAATGATGTCATTTCCTGTGCCCATACCTGAGCCTCTTTTCACATAAGACCACTTTCAACAGCCCTATGGGCTGCCGATTTCTCCTCCATGCCTACCCATCTCAGGTGCGCAGGTGTTCACCAACAACTACCCAAACATCCCCACCAGCATCTGCCCTGCTTGGTGCCACTAGAGTTCCAGCTTGGAGCCTTCAAAAATGCATTCACAACCAGTCCTTCCCTCTCAGCAGCTTTTGGACCCTGGTCCCATCATTGTGCAACTCATGGTGTGCCCAGTCTTTTCTGGAAAGTAGGGTAGCATCTAATCTCTAGGGTTTATTGTGTCTATTGGCCCATAACACCCTCTGTTCTCTCTGAAACCAGAGATGGGACTCACAGGTGGCTAAAGCACAAATGTAGAGATGGGATAATCACAAGAAAGGGAGAGACAAAGAATGCACCCTAACTCAATCAGGCCTGTGTCCCACACAGGGACATGGCCAATGTCCGTCCCATCGTGGCTGCAGTTCCCTCTCTACACCATGGCAAGTTGGAGGGGACTGAGATGCAGAGGCTGCTTCCCTCTGCCATACAACTTTCCAAGGCTTCTCCTAAGATTTCAAAAGGGCCAAGTGTGTCTAGTGTTGGGGTCTCACAGAGACTCTGAGGTACCACAGCATCCTGCTGCCCAGAACCGGTTCACCCCTCACCTCAAGGGGGCTCAGCCTCTGGATTCATGGGAATTGAAGTGGGTACAGGTGATGGGATATCACCTCCAAGACTGAGTTATGCCAAGTCCATGACCCCTGTCTGCATCCCTGTCTCCAGCACCACTCCCCCCTCTCTCTTTCCTCCTCAGAGCAAACAAATCCATTTAGCAAGTGTGTCCTGTGATAAAGACATGACGGTCACCCATCCTCTCATTACAAAAACACTGAGGCTCAGCCAACATGGATCCTACAGGGAACACAGGCATAAACTCAGACTCCGATCCTCCCAGCCGAGCCTCAGTGGAGCCTGGACTCCCAGCCTCCTGAGTCAAGGAAACAGAGGTTCCTAGCCGAGCCACCTTGGATGCAGCCGCACACAAACTGAACTCATCAATGCCCCTTGCTCTCAGTTGTGAGTAAGAGGGGAAGTGGTGTTTCACAACCCTGGACATCAAGTGCAGTCTCCAGGCTTTGGGGTGTGCCCTGGCCTCTGTCTATCTGCCCAGGCTCCCCTACCCACACTGGCCTCTTACCCAACCTCCTCCTAGGGCCAAACTCAATCCTGCCTCTCAATTTCTGCTGCCTTCCCCAACACACTGCTCCCCAAAATGAGCAGGGCTGGCTCTCGGTTATCATGCTGGTGCCAGCAGCAATGCCACCCCACTGACATAATTCTGAGTCCCAACCTAGGCACTCCAGCTGTCTTTGCCACACCTGGCCTGTTTGGGCTCTGGCTCTTGCTCTTTTCTTTCATGTGCATGTGTTTTGAGGTTTTGAGTTTCTCCCACTGCAGAACTGCAGCTGTGGCAGGGTAGAGCTCATGAGGGTGACATTCTGAGCCACATCCAATCCCATCAGGACTGTTCACTGGGGTGACTGCTGGAACACAGTGATGAGTGAACACATGGGAGGTGGTTGGACCCACCTTGCCTCTGAGTGGCTTCCTTTCAGGACAGGAATGTAGGCATGGGAGCCCCTGGCGTGGGATGCTTGGCACAAGGCGTGACCATGGGCTCTCTTTCCTGGCAAAAATGGCTCCACTCAGCATGGAGAGCACTGTCATTCCTGGTGGCTAACAACAGCCCTGGACCCCAGAAAGGAACCCACACTCAAGATTAACGTCTGAGTGTGCGTGTCCTCGAGGAAATGAGGTCTCCTGATCCCAGGTGCAAAGGGGTAAGTCCTCTAACTCCAGGGGCCATGAAGGGACATCTGAGTTTCCCTCGTCCTTCTTTCCCTCTCTAACTAACCACAGTTAGGACCCTGGCCTCATTCCCCAGTGAGGATCATTAGGCTCCATAAAGGACAGTCTCTAAGATGCTCAGTGGACCAACACCCTCTGCACAACCCATAACCCTATTCACCCAAGAGGCAAGAGGATTTCTATTCAGGAAAACCAGGAAAGGGAGAGCCTTTCTCAAGGACACAAGGACATTAGTGAGTGAGGGAGTGATTAATGGATGGAGAACTATTTCCAACACCAACTTCCAGGAGCATATATGGCCCCCTGGAGAATTCTGCAGTGTGTTGGTGATTAAGGAGAACGTGTGAATTCAGGGGTCACTAGGTCCTCTCAGCCATAAGGAGGGAAACTGCCATAAAGGAACTAGGACAAGGGTGCGAGGAATGCTCACTGGTGGGAGATCGGAAGGAAGGAAAGTGTACTCATTAGAAAAGTGTCGCCTGAAAATTCTTAGCCAGCCAAAAGTCGTGCGAACTTGTGTGGGAAAAGAGTCTTTGCACAGTGATGAAGCTAAGAGCTCACATGATGGAACACAGCATCAACTGGGACCAAATCCAATATCTGATATTCTTGTAGGAAGAGGAGAGTCTGGACCCAGATACCAGGGAGACTGGGGGATACCGGATATGTGAGGTTGGAGCCAGGGCGGGATGCCCATATGGGAACCACAGATCGTGGGCAGCAATAGGAGAGTGGGCAAGGGCTGGGAGAGTTGGGGAGACAGTCCCCTTGAAACCTGGGAGGGGTTATGGCACTGGGACAGCCCAACACCTACTGTGTTGAGCCTCTGGAGCTCAACGGAAGACACTTCCTCTGTTGTCGGCCACCCAGTTAACAGAGTTTGGTTGCAGCAGCCTAGGACCCAGCTGAAGGTCTGAGCATGTTGGCCATGCAGGTTGGATCTGGACCACAGACACCCTCATCAGAGATTGTAGGGTCTCAGCCCTGAGGCAAGACAGGCACTAAGTCAGGCCAGGTGGGGAAACGGATAGGCACACACTCTGGGGGCTGGTGCCTGTGTTACTGGGAGCACTTCTGATCGCAATTCCCTGATCTGCTGCCAACACAGGCTACAGAGGAGGGTACAGAAACACAGACCACGGATCTGCCCCACTCAGTGGGCCCAGGCCAACACCACACCCAGCAGCCTCGTGCCATACCCAATGAGTCTCGAAGCGGCCCCCTCTTCCCATCCTGAGAGCTCTTCCCTTCCTCATGTGCCAATAGCTCCCTACTGTCACTGGCAATATCTACTCTGTGAGATGTCAACATCCGTGGGTACTGTTCTCTCATCCCAGGACAGTGTGGTCCCACACACCCTGGTGAAATGGGCCACCTGGAGGCTGGACCTGGAGGTTGTTGAGGCTGAATGGCAGCGGTGGTCCTCTGGCACTTAATATTATTTAAGTTAAAAAAAAAAAAACAAAAACAAAAACAAAAAACGGGTCTTGGTGCTCAAAAATGTTTGATTTGCATATTCTCATCCCCTAACCCCAATATTTTCATTATTTCCTCACATATGAAATCTTACTAGCATAAAGGTAATTTCGTATTAAACAAAGTGGATTGAAATAACATTGGTAAAAATAATCAATCACCATACTTTCAATTTTTGTTCTGCTTTCCTATTAGAAACCACTTGGATACAAGAGAACAGAGGACAGACTCATGGAAATGCTTGAAATGACAAGAAGCTCCCACTCAAGCTCAGCATTCAGTCCTGGACAGGGTAAGACCAGGCCACTTTGACATCTGTGCCAAAGAGTCTACCAGACAGAATCCTCTGACTGATCCCTGACTGAGCCATAGGAACTGGCTAGAAAAGCCTTCACATCCTCAATACATTCTTCACGTCAGAATACTTGACAACCATTGATATCCATCTCTCGTTAACTTGCTCCCCAGCCAACCATTCTTCAACAAATTCAAAGGAGTAACTCATGCAAGCACACAGAAAGGGGTGTTCACTACACACATCCATGTGCGAAAAAGACAACTGGTATTTCTTGTTTGGGCTATTTCAAATGAAATCCCTTCTGCATGACCTCCACAAACCAAAGGAAAATATTTGTGAAATTCCCACGTAGAAGACAAGATACACTTGCCAAGGAGGCAGTGGCAAGAATTTTGACACTCCAAATGTAGAGTGTGTGTTTAGGAAGCAGTCACAGTTTCCATGAGAGAGTCCCATGAAATCAATTAGGAAGATCCATGCTCTAGCCCTACCATGCAAGTGATGTGACTTGAAAGAGTCACTTAGTCTTAGTAACCATCATCACTAACAACTAAGTCAATGAATAAAGGTCCTCAGGTGCCAAGCTACAAAATGTGGGATGAGCATGGATGAGGATGGGTGGGAGAAGTCTCCAACTCTAACACAATTAGGGAAGGATGTGCTGACCTCAAGTGGCTGGGGGGCTGGGATCCTGCCACAGAGGGGGATTCCAAACCTCACATCCCCTGACCCAGGCCAGAAGACCAGGTAGAGTCCAAGGACCCTGGGGTGGCCCAATGGCAATAAAGGTCAAAAGGAACTAGGGATCTGCCTGGTCCCTCAATCCCCTACTCTGAGCAGGGCTGCATGACGAGGCCAGAGGCCATCCACAGCAATCTGCCTTTACAGGAAAACAGGGACTGCAGGCTGCCTCTGGCTCACTGAATCAGGGTGGTGTTTTCATAAAGCAAGACCACTTCCTCACATTTGACCAGCAGCTCATGTGTTGACAGCACAATGACTGACTTGACTCAGGCCCTGATGAATGAAATAGAAAATTCATAGCAAACCCATCTTTAGCTCTTCCACATCATCAGGGGCTCTGATTCAATTCCGTCCAGAAAGGTGTCTGAAATGATTTCTAAACATGCTGGGGACTCACCTCTGTGTGGAACTTTACAGGAAAAAGGGGATCAAATCTCATGAAGCAACTCTTCTCTCTTCTAGCCCATGGGCAATGCAAGGAACCTGCATGATACCAGAGGCTCACTTCTCTCTTCTCGTGTCTTCTGGAAAGGATTCGTTAATGCTTCCTGCAAGGTGAAGCAGAAGCCTGCATCCCCAGCTGCACAGAAGTGTTTTAGGGCAGTGTCTCCCTTAAAACCCAAAAATAAAAAAACAGGTCATTCAACAGGCACATGGATTCGAGTACATGTTCAATGATCCCTCCTCCCTGGAGCCTTCCACATGCCCATCTTCCACATTCACAGAGCAATGCTTGGCCATTCTCAAGACCAGGAGACCATGATGCTCATCACCAGGAAGTCAATAAGGAACATGAAGAGAGCAGCATGGATTGCAGAAGGTGGCACATCAAGGATCTTCAGCTCTGCTGCTAGAACACAAGAGCTTAACTTCAGTATTGACTTTTTGCCAACTACCAAGTACGATAGCAGTGTCAAGCCCAATATGCAGATATGCAAGTAGTAGGTGACACCCCGCATCCATTCACAAAAGTGGGCAACATCTGCATCAGAACAAGGAAGTATCTTACCCTTACTCATAAAAATCATCAGAAACAAAATAAAATGGATGCAAGACTTCTCATTTCACTATTAGGTAGCTGTTGGAATTCCCTATTAAATAATACCTCCTCCAAAATAAAAAGTATCTCAGACATGTGTCAACTATTCAATGGATGACATTTTAAAAACTATGGACTTTACTTAATATTTATGTATGCTATATCCCTGCCTAAGGCTCTATGAGAAAGGAGCACATAGAATTGGATCTTTGAAAATCTCACATTTGCTGATAAATATTACTGCTGATCTCAGGCATGGCGAAGTGAAAAGTGGGACTTTGGATATTCCAAGAATGCTATGTTGTGGGATTGGTGTCCCTGATTCATACATAGCATATGGTTTCTATGAAATCCAGTGAGGGAGCAGGAGTAACGAAGCTGATTGCACAGATGACCTCAGGGAATACTGACAGATAGGCCAAATGAAAAATATGCTCCAGCTAACCATTGGTATTTGGGCTTCTGATCCCAGTCCTGTTTTTAAAAAAGGTGCAGACAGGCAGTGTTCATTAAAAACTATCTACCATGTAAAAGTGGGTAATTTAAATGGCATCTAGTTACACATCTGATAGAATGGTCTGGCAACATATGAATTTCATTCTAACAACAACAACAACAACAAAACATAGAAAATGAGACATAAAGATAAAACCTTGTCTTCACCAGGATGCCTAAAAATAGGTTTTATTTGGCTCATGCAAATAAATATCTTTCAATAGAATTTCTGATTTCTGAATGAATCCATTCAACTTCATACTGCACAGATCACAAGGTTTTCTTTACAGAATATTCTCTTCTTCTTCTTAAAGCCTCACATAGAAAATGTCTCACAGGACATAGGAGGGGAATGACCCAAAGGATGAGAGAATGGCTGGAACCGTTCTCAAATGTGCCCATGTAGCCTAAAGTTTGAAGGCATCTAATTGTACTCTAAAACAATTATGAACCTATTCGATCCATTATTAATAAATATCACCACTTTACCACTTGAACCAAATCACAGAAAATTGGAAACAGATGATCATTGGCTTTGATACCTTTACTTCTGTTTCATTACTCAGAGTCGATCAACTCTATACTTCAAGTGACACAGATTTATTACAGAATGCCTAAGATCCTAAGGATCTATTTTAGCTCAGCCCATGGTATTGCTTCATTATTTTATTATTTTGTAAGTAATAAAATATAACTTCATGTTGGATGATATATTCAAGCCATGAATATATCATCCAACATTGTTCTTCCCAAAATATTAGCCCAATTTCTGCGCGCGCTCACTTACTGTTCAGGAATTTTACTAATTGTTTGAAGGTTCTAGAGGACCTGTTAGACTCCTAATGGACAAACCATACAACATAGTCCAGAGAACGGACGAGTGCCATAAGAAGAAAATAAGGTCAGCCTACAGCAATGGGCAGCTGCCTGCCCTCGGCTGGGAGGAGCCCTGGCCATGGCACCAGGGCTGCTGGGCAGCAGAAGCCTCCACAGCCCTGCAGGGAGCCTGGAGCACAGCTCTGCCTAACCATGCTCAGCCCTGGACAGATGCACATGAGTTCCCATCACAGGCTCGAGTGTGACAGTCCCAGGTGCATGCCTGTCATGCCAGCCACCAGGGAGGCTGAGGCAAGAGGAACGTTTGAGGTCAGCCTTGGCAACTTAGACCCCGAGGCAAAGGGGAAATACTTTTACAGGGGTCTCTGAGGGTGTAGCTCAGGTAGGTCACTTGCCTCACAGGCTCAAGGCCCTGGGTTCAATCCCCAGAACCCACGTACACACAAAAAGTGAACTTGGAATATTGTTTAAAATGATGGATCAGGTACACACAAGGACTTCAATATGACCTCTCAGAGGAGCTCAATTTGAGATCAGACTGAACAAAAGACCACCTGGACCATTGACTCAGTGTCTGAAACCCTCTGTGAGCATGGGAAGCACTGCTGGCAAGACACCAGAGGGCCAAAGCACTTGTGCCCCCTGCAGGGGTGTCTCTTGTCTACCGCCAAAGACTGTTCCCCTCCTGGGGCAGCTGAGAGCAAGCTGGGCCTTGGAGCAACGACTAGTGCTTTAGATATAGACTATGCAAGCAAGGGGCAATGTCTTTAATAAAACTAAAATTAAAAAGTCACATTGAAAAAATTTTAAAAAGAAGAAAATAAGGTCAAGTAGAGGAAGCCCATTTTCACAGGAAAAAATCCCCCAGTGAAAAGCATCAGAATAGATACCAAGAAAAATACCAACAAAAACAGTGTGCTCCCACTATGTATCTACTCAACCTGCAAAAGTTAGAAAGCTAGATAATACAATCCTGGCCACAGGTAGAGCTATGCAGAAGAGCCACTTGGCAGTGCTTAGTCAAAGAAGTAAACATGCACACTTTGACCTAGAAATTCCACCTGTGTGTAAACCAGGCGGTGCTTAAGCAGTTTCACAAGGGGACATGCACCGGGAAATTTATCCTCAGGTTCTTATAGAGTTGTCTGTGCTTACAGGGAGTTGATGGTTGTCAAGATGCCCACAGCTGCGAAAGTCAAAAGCTAAAAATATAATAGATGCCAACCTGGATATATTAATAATCCCGTATCTATGATCACCTTCATAAGGTAGCTTCCCAACTTCTGTGTGGAAGTGAGTTTCTCCTTGGCCCTTACACTGTTGTGGAGACCACTAGGAGTTCAGCTTTGTGCAGGATCATCTGACCTGGACTTTTGGCAAGACCTGTACAGCCCTCACACATGCTCAGATGCTACAGGACTTTTCAGACCAGTCCAGACAACAGTAGGCATCCATTCATTGTCTGCACTCTACAGATTCCTAGATGCACGACATTCATTACCATCAAATGCAGAATTTTCATCAAAAACTAATATATATATCATTCCAATCTGAATCAAGAAAATCGGAAATATCCCCAAATCCAAAGAGTGGATCCCCATTGTGATGCTACAAGTTGAAAATTCCACAGCTGACCTCATGGGATGGTTCACAGTCAAAAGACAGCTGCATGAAAAATATTGCATGACCTTCCTGCTATTTGAAAAGTGGCATGTGAAGTACACATGCATGTCTTCCTCAGACATGGGTTCATTTGCAAGACACCTTGTGCAATTGAAAATACTCCAAAAGGGGAGAAATCAGAACCATGTCTCCAAAGTATTTCAGCAGAGACCAACTCCTTCTGTCTATCTATCTCTCAGTGAGTGTGTGTGCTCTTGTGTGTGTTTGTGTGTCTTTGTGTTTGTACCATCATAGCTGATACTTCATTGCCCCCATTGGAAAACTGACTCAGATAATGCCATCTGCCAAACTCCTAAAAACCAAAGTTCTTGCTGATAGAATGAAACATTCCTTCCTGTTGGTTTGGATGTGTCCTTTAGGAATCACTGCTACATTTAGTATACTCAAATCATCACAGTAGATCAGGTAACAAAAACATATATATTTTAAAATAATAATAATATATTAATGGAAACAACAAATACAGGATAGAGTAACAACTGTGTTACTAAACAAGGTCAAGGACAATGGCAAACTATAGATTCAAACTTTGAAGAAAATAGTAATCAATGTAAATATTCCTGGGCTGCCTCAGCCCCGCCCAGGCACACAGCAACAGAATGGTTTTGCAAGCATGCTCAGGAGGGCAGGAGCCTTCTTTGCAGGACGAGAGGGAGGTTGAGGCTCGATCCACCCATCATTCTTTTGGGAGAGGCTCCTTTTCCTCAGCACAAAGTTGGATTTTTTGTGAGGATTCTTGGCATAAAATACGTTGGCCTCTGCTGGAATCCTCAGCTCTGGGGAGAGAGGGGTGTACAAAAAGAAGGTGGCACTCAGGAGGTGCTCCCTAGGACACGCCAACATCTGAGAGCCTGTGCCAGAAAAGGCCAGAGCCACACACCTGAGAGCTCTCCAATTCAGCACCAATACCAACAAAGACAGCCTCCACAGTCCTCCCTGAGGAAGAACTAGGCAGAGCACTTCAACAGACCTAATGTCTGTTCCTACCGAAGGCTTTGGACTCCAGAATATCTCAGGTCCTCTTGCATCTGCCAAAGCACACCACTAGGGTTTGCATCTGAAATCTCCCACAAAAGGCTCCTGTGCCGAAGATTCAGTCCCCACATGAGCCATCTTCATAGGTGGGTTTGGAGGGAAGCATTGGATGGTGAGTGCTCTGATGTCAACATGAAATTCTCATTCAAGATGAATACACTACTGGGGGGGTGGGAGGGACTGGAAGAAAGGTTGAGCATGGTTGGAGTAAGACCTAAACAGGGTTGTGCCCTGGGCAACAGTACCTTGTTCCTGTTGGCTCCACTGAATCCTCATTCTCCAAGGAGAGGTCCTCCCTCTCCATCTTTCTCTCTCTCCCTCTCTGCCAGCCTCGTTCTCTCTCTCCCAGTCTATGCCTTTGTGGCAAGGGCTGAGGAGCTCTCCACTGCCACACACTAGAGCTTTATGGACAGCCTCAGTGCACAACCAAAGAGAAAGCTATGAAACCCAGAGAAAAAAGGCCTAGGATTCCTCCTCTGAGTTATTTTCCTCAAGTATGGACACAGTGAGGACAGGCTGACCAGCGTGGATACCACGTTAGAGCCATGCTTCTGCGTTGGTGGAGCCCGCCTCCATGTGAACCAGGCTTCTGAGAATGGAGGCCTCATTCCAAATACTGCCCTACTGAGAACAATGGTTCCAAAGACCAGCAAAGGGACTGCTTCCCTCCAACATGGCGTATGGCCCAGTGGTGCCATGACCCCGAGTGGGGGAATACAACAGCCGCTTCTCCTTCCTCTGAACATGTGTTTCCTGTCGCCCTCCTCTAACCTAGAGCCTGTTCTCCATCCCTTCTGGGTTGGATGTGGAGATCTCTGCTATGAATTTCTTAGGCTACCAAGGCCCCAGACAGACTTCCTCTTCCATAGACTCTACTAACCTAACAGTAGGTTAAGATAGGAGACAAGTGATGCTAGAACTCATAGGGATGGTGGTCTTCAGGGTACATAGGCTGGGATAATGGCTGCTGTGGTGTTTGGCTCACAAAAACCAACCAACCAACCAACGAAAAAGCGCTGGCATTATTATCAGATGAGCTCTGTGGCTACGTGCTCAGGAAGCCCTCATCTGACTTTAGTTAGGGATCACAACCTGGCTATTGTGATCACTCCTTGCCTAGTGGACTCAGGTGCGTAAGACCATGGAATTTATGCAAAAACAGATGATTCAGGCTGTCTCCCAGGCTGTGTTTTCTTCCCAATTTCATCCTGTTACTGCTTGCTAGAATCCTGGCAATGCTCTGCCCAGGCAGTGGTTTTTTGGTCACACAGAAGGCTTTCAATAGTACTGCTTCAGTCCACAAAATGCCAGTTCCCTCTTTAGCCCATGCATTCCCATGTTCCTTTGAAACCACTCCTATCCCAGACCATGAAAACACACTGCTCCTGGAGAGAGGCTTTCCTCCTCACTCCTCAAAGATGTCAGCTTTGGATGCCTGTTCATGTCCAGGGGAGGGCACCTGGTGGGGAGCCGCAATATCCACCGGGGTATACCATTGGACCTCAAGACCTTCCACCAGCAGAAGTGCAGTTGGCTTTGTGCACGAACCCAACACACCTGTTGGAGTGTTCTTGGGGGTCAGAGACTACTCTTTGTTGCTAAGAGTTGACCTGAGTCCACATCCTGACCCTTGCTCTCTGCTATCTGATTGTCTCACTTACTCTGACGGCGAGAGATGATTTGGCCCAGCTCATAATCCTCTGGATTCTCCTCAGTAAGGAAGTGTAGGTCGAGGGCGCTGCGGATGACGACAGGAGCCCTATCGTGGCAGGTCACCTGGAGCAGCATGGGAGACAGGCCTTCAGGAAATGGGCCTTGAAGTGACTACTCAAGGACAGTGGGCAGGGGCATTCTGGAGGCACCTCCACTCTAAATACAAGGGCAACATCCATGACCCTACTACCCGAGGCTGACCTCCTGCTCATCGTGTGGGCTCTTCCCACAGGCTACTAGCCCAATCCTTGTACATAGGACTTCCTGGGCCTGCCATTGCTCTTTGTGGAGCTGCACTCCTCTCGGAGTGAAAGGACCCCACTACCTGCATACAGATGCAATCTCATCCCACAAGTTGGGAGGAATGGGACAATAGCCTCCAAGATCCCAGGTCTGCCCGAGGATGCAGGCGGCATTGGGAATGGCCTAGGCACAAAACCTAGAGGCTTTGGTCTGGATTGCCAGGGCCAAAAACAGACCCAGGAACATGACCACACACAGGAGAGCTGAAAGATAGCCACGAGAGCTCCTGGCCTCCAGAGGCTCAGTGCTGGCTGGGATGTAGGAGGGCACCTCATCCGGCAAGGGTGGTCATTGGGTTACCTGGACATTTAGTGTGCTTGCTCCACATCCATATCGACTCTGCAGAGAGACTCTCTCAGCTCCTTGTTCAAGGAACATGGAGAACCTCACACTGCTGTCCTCCTCCATAGACGTCAGCATCCCATACAAGGGAACCTGCAACCTAGTTCCTGTCCTATTCTCATCTGTCACCCATACCTGTCCCTGCCCTTCTGGACTGCATGCTGCCACCTGACACACAGACTCCCTCAGACATGGCAGTGGACAAGCTGCTGCACTCGCTCATCTCAGCTCCAGCCCTTCACACTGACCTCTCCCTTCTTGATTCCCATCTATCCTCCTGATCATCCAGAAGCTCCAAATTCAAGAGGGCATGAGTAGTCCATGGTATTGGACCAGTGTCTGCTCCCCACCCAGGTGTAAGCACCACGGGACACCCCTGCTCCCAGGCTTACCAGAACACTCTTGGCCATCTCTGGACTTTGTGTTTCTAAGTGGACACGAATTAAGCAGGTGTCTCCCACCTGCTTGTGGGAAAGCGGCCTGGAGGACTTGCAGGTTGATTCTGAGAACTGTGGGGGATGGAACATCAGCAAACCCAGAAACAGAAAGCCACCCGAGACTGTCAGTTGGCTCTATGGGCTTCCAGGAAATATGTCCAGGTGCTGAGGCTTCTTATTTCCTCAGGTCGGAGTGGAATGGCAGCACATGCACAGCTTGAATAAGGTAGGTGTTTACCTCCTTTCCCTTGACCTGGGGGCGTTTCCTCACGATGAAATATTGTATTCCCAGATTCATGGACAGACACACGAGTGAGTGGTCAGAGACCTTGATTTCTGCAGAGCGAAGTGGAGAGAATTGTTAGGTGGCACTCAAGGATTATACCACAAAACACCCACAACCCCTGAGAGTCTCCGCCAGGCCCATCACACTTTGGTATTTTGGGGCCAAGGCCCACTTTCTCTTGGCTGTCAGTTATCCTGAGCCCACTGTGGATCATGTCTCCCCACTGTCTGATTGTCCTACTTACTCTCATCCTCAGACATCATATACAGCAGCTCAAAGTTGTCCACATCCTCATGCTGCAACAAATTTTGGTCCAAGGCCCTGCGGATGAGGCTTGTCACCGTCTCCTGAAAGGTCACCTGGATCAGAGAATGGCTTTTAGAAGAGCTACCCAGAAGACTGTGGTCAAACATTCAGGAGAAATCTCAGCTACATATACAAGGGCACAATCTTGTTATCCTGCTACCTGAGTGTGTCCTCCATATACCACCTGGGTTCTTGCAATGTGCTACTAGAACAATCCTGGTACAAATATCTGCCTGTACCTGCCATCTCCCCTCCCCCTGGGGAGCCACATTCCACTCATGTCAAAGGACCAAACTGCCTATGCACAGACACACTCTCATCTCACTGAGATGAGAGCAATGGGCCAGGGATCTGCGCACCAAGTGTGATCTGGGATGCAGGCTGCCTTTGTGGGTGGAAGAGGCAGATGCACTGAAAATTTGGGTCCTGACTGCCACGACACAAAACAGACTCAGATACAAGAGTGTGCACTTGAGTGCTTCATGATAGCTTTGAGAGGCCCTGGCCTCTGGAAGCTCGGTGCGGGTCTGGTTGTCATGATGTACTTGACTCAGCACTGGCAGTCACTGAACATGTCTCCTCTGCAGCTGGACACCTGCAGCATTAGCGTGTCTACTGCACATCCATAGAAATTCTGCCAAGAACCCCTTTAGCTCCGTATTTACATACATGCAAAGCCTAACATTCCGAAGCTTTGGCATGACCCCCCAGGTGATCCCGACCCCAAATTCCTACACCTAGTCATGCTAAGGAGGTTCTCTTCCCTGCCACCAGGAACACATCCCCTCCTACACATGTGACAAGTCACTGCCACCTCCTCTGCTCCAACTTCACTCATTGAGAATACCAAGTTCTAGGCACTGCAGCCTGCACCCTGGACATATCTCTGCCTTCATCTGTCCACAGCACTTCCGTCTGCACTTCTGGCCTGCAAAACCCACAATACACAGGCCCACTCACCACTGAAGCTGGGCATGCTGATGCTCTCCCTCCTCAGGTCAAGCCCTTAAGACGGACCTCTCTCTTCTTTATTTCCCACCATAGCCCTGGGTTTGGCTGTGTCTCCTGCCTTCCACTGTGTGGACACCCAGGAGGCAGCCCTGCTGTCGGGCTTACCGGGATGCGCTTTGTCTCCCTCAGGCTCTGTCCCTCTAGGAGGACGTGAACAACGCGGCTGTCTTCCACCTGCTCGCTGGAGTGAAGCAGTGAGGAGCTGCTACTCACAGCTGCTGGGGTCCTGGATGCCACTGCCACAGAAGGTTCCAAGAACTGTGGGGGATGACAACATCAGCAAAGCCCAGCAACTGCACCCCACCCAGCCTGGCAGTTGGCTCTGTGGGCATTCTACAACATCCATCCAGAACCTGAGGTTCTTGTCCCCTTGGAGGATGTGGAGTGGCACCAGGAGTAAAGACTGAAGAAGGTGGCTGTTTTGGGAACAAGAGATCCAGCACCTGCTGGGTGGGGATGAAATCCCAGGAGATTAACCCCATGTTGCTGCTGAAATGTAGGTTCCTCCCACAAATGACAGGCAGGAGCTCATTCCTAAGCTGGTCCTGCCTGTAAGGTTCAAGGCTCTGAACCCTGAAGGGCTCCTCCGTGTTCTGATCATTTTCACCCTGGGTTGGGACCAAGAATGGTGGGTTCAAAATGGAAATGGTGACAAACAGAAAAATGACTTGTGCCAATACACTAGAGTCAAAGCACAATGGGACAGTTCCCATCAGTACAAACACACACACACACACACACACACACACAGAGTCAGAATAGGAGTCCTGGGCCATTCATCAGGGATCAGACTAGAGGGCCTGCTGGGCTCACCTGCCCTGTGCTACTCACTGTTACTCTTGAGCTCCTCTGCGACAATCGCCAGAGGCTCTGGCGTCTAAGATGAAGCCTCACCCAGTGTATCCACAAAAGGGCTAGTTGGCCCCCCTGAGATTCCTGGGAGCCTGAGGCTCGGCATTGTCTGCAACCACAGGAGAACATCCTTCTCCCTCCACTGGCTCCAACCAAGTGAGCTCGGATGGCTTGGTCAGTGAAGTGGGTGCCTGGATACCAGGGTTCCATGTTCTGTTTGATCCATTGTCAAGGCAATGATGTCATTTCCTGTGCCCATACCTGAGCCTCTTTTCACATAAGACCACTTTCAACAGCCCTATGGGCTGCCGATTTCTCCTCCATGCCTACCCATCTCAGGTGCGCAGGTGTTCACCAACAACTACCCAAACATCCCCACCAGCATCTGCCCTGCTTGGTGCCACTAGAGTTCCAGCTTGGAGCCTTCAAAAATGCATTCACAACCAGTCCTTCCCTCTCAGCAGCTTTTGGACCCTGGTCCCATCATTGTGCAACTCATGGTGTGCCCAGTCTTTTCTGGAAAGTAGGGTAGCATCTAATCTCTAGGGTTTATTGTGTCTATTGGCCCATAACACCCTCTGTTCTCTCTGAAACCAGAGATGGGACTCACAGGTGGCTAAAGCACAAATGTAGAGATGGGATAATCACAAGAAAGGGAGAGACAAAGAATGCACCCTAACTCCATCAGGCCTGTGTCCCACACAGGGACATGGCCAATGTCCGTCCCATCGTGGCTGCAGTTCCCTCTCTACACCATGGCAAGTTGGAGGGGACTGAGATGCAGAGGCTGCTCCCCTCTGCCATACAACTTCCCAAGGCTTCTCCTAAGATTTCAAAAGGGCCAAGTGTGTCTAGTGTTGGGGTCTCACAGAGACTCCGAGGTACCACAGCATCCTGCTGCCCAGAACCGGTTCACCCCTCACCTCAAGGGGGCTCAGCCTCTGGATTCATGGGAATTGAAGTGGGTACAGGTGATGGGATATCACCTCCAAGACTGAGTTATGCCAAGTCCATGACCCCTGTCTGCATCCCTGTCTCCAGCACCACTCCCCCCTCTCTCTTTCCTCCTCAGAGCAAACAAATCCATTTAGCAAGTGTGTCCTGTGATAAAGACATGACGGTCACCCATCCTCTCATTACAAAAACACTGAGGCTCAGCCAACATGGATCCTACAGGGAACACAGGCATAAACTCAGACTCCGATCCTCCCAGCCGAGCCTCAGTGGAGCCTGGACTCCCAGCCTCCTGAGTCAAGGAAACAGAGGTTCCTAGCCGAGCCACCTTGGATGCAGCCGCACACAAACTGAACTCATCAATGCCCCTTGCTCTCAGTTGTGAGTAAGAGGGGAAGTGGTGTTTCACAACCCTGGACATCAAGTGCAGTCTCCAGGCTTTGGGGTGTGCCCTGGCCTCTGTCTATCTGCCCAGGCTCTCCAACCCACACTGGCCTCTTACCCAACCTCCTCCTAGGGCCAAACTCAATCCTGCCTCTCAATTTCTGCTGCCTTCCCCAACACACTGCTCCCCAAAATGAGCAGGGCTGGCTCTCGGTTATCATGCTGGTGCCAGCAGCAATGCCACCCCACTGACATAATTCTGAGTCCCAACCTAGGCACTCCAGCTGTCTTTGCCACACCTGGCCTGTTTGGGCTCTGGCTCTTGCTCTTTTCTTTCATGTGCATGTGTTTTGAGGTTTTGAGTTTCTCCCACTGCAGAACTGCAGCTGTGGCAGGGTAGAGCTCATGAGGGTGACATTCTGAGCCACATCCAATCCCATCAGGACTGTTCACTGGGGTGACTGCTGGAACACAGTGATGAGTGAACACATGGGAGGTGGTTGGACCCACCTTGCCTCTGAGTAGCTTCCTTTCAGGACAGGAATGTAGGCATGGGAGCCACTGGTGTGGGATGCTTGGCACAAGGCGTGACCATGGGCTCTCTTTCCTGGCAAAAATGGCTCCACTCAGCATGGAGAGCACTGTCATTCCTGGTGGCTAACAACAGCCCTGGACCCCAGAAAGGAACCCACACTCAAGATTAACGTCTGAGTGTGCGTGTCCTCGAGGAAATGAGGTCTCCTGATCCCAGGTGCAAAGGGGTAAGTCCTCTAACTCCAGGGGCCATGAAGGGACATCTGAGTTTCCCTTGTCCTTCTTTCCCTCTCTAACTAACCACAGTTAGGACCCTGGCCTCATTCCCCAGTGAGGATCATTAGGCTCCATAAAGGACAGTCTCTAAGATGCTCAGTGGACCAACACCCTCTGCACAACCCATAACCCTATTCACCCAAGAGGCAAGAGGATTTCTATTCAGGAAAACCAGGAAAGGGAGAGCCTTTCTCAAGGACACAAGGACATTAGTGAGTGAGGGAGTGATTAATGGATGGAGAACTATTTCCAACACCAACTTCCAGGAGCATATATGGCCCCCTGGAGAATTCTGCAGTGTGTTGGTGATTAAGGAGAACGTGTGAATTCAGGGGTCACTAGGTCCTCTCAGCCATAAGGAGGGAAACTGCCATAAAGGAACTAGGACAAGGGTGCGAGGAATGCTCACTGGTGGGAGATCGGAAGGAAGGAAAGTGTACTCATTAGAAAAGTGTCGCCTGAAAATTCTTAGCCAGCCAAAAGTCGTGCGAACTTGTGTGGGAAAAGAGTCTTTGCACAGTGATGAAGCTAAGAGCTCACATGATGGAACACAGCATCAAGTGGGACCAAATCCAATATCTGATATTCTTGTAGGAAGAGGAGAGTCTGGACCCAGATACCAGGGAGACTGGGGGATACCGGATATGTGAGGTTGGAGCCAGGGCGGGATGCCCATATGGGAACCACAGATCGTGGGCAGCAATAGGAGAGTGGGCAAGGGCTGGGAGAGTTGGGGAGACAGTCCCCTTGAAACCTGGGAGGGGTTATGGCACTGGGACAGCCCAACACCTACTGTGTTGAGCCTCTGGAGCTCAACGGAAGACACTCCCTCTGTTGTCGGCCACCCAGTTAACAGAGTTTGGTTGCAGCAGCCTAGGACCCAGCTGAAGGTCTGAGCATGTTGGCCATGCAGGTTGGATCTGGACCACAGACACCCTCATCAGAGATTGTAGGGTCTCAGCCCTGAGGCAAGACAGGCACTAAGTCAGGCCAGGTGGGGAAACGGATAGGCACACACTCTGGGGGCTGGTGCCTGTGTTACTGGGAGCACTTCTGATCGCAATTCCCTGATCTGCTGCCAACACAGGCTACAGAGGAGGGTACAGAAACACAGACCACGGATCTGCCCCACTCAGTGGGCCCAGGCCAACACCACACCCAGCAGCCTCGTGCCATACCCAATGAGTCTCGAAGCGGCCCCCTCTTCCCATCCTGAGAGCTCTTCCCTTCCTCATGTGCCAATAGCTCCCTACTGTCACTGGCAATATCTACTCTGTGAGATGTCAACATCCGTGGGTACTGTTCTCTCATCCCAGGACAGTATGGTCCCACACACCCTGGTGAAATGGGCCACCTGGAGGCTGGACCTGGAGGTTGTTGAGGCTGAATGGCAGCGGTGGTCCTCTGGCACTTAATATTATTTATGTTAAAAAAAAAAAAAAAAAAAAAAAAAAAAAAAAAACGGGTCTTGGTGCTCAAAAATGTTTGATTTGCATATTCTCATCCCCTAACCCCAATATTTTCATTATTTCCTCACATATGAAATCTTACTAGCATAAAGGTAATTTCGTATTAAACAAAGTGGATTGAAATAACATTGGTAAAAATAATCAATCACCATACTTTCAATTTTTGTTCTGCTTTCCTATTAGAAACCACTTGGATACAAGAGAACAGAGGACAGACTCATGGAAATGCTTGAAATGACAAGAAGCTTCCACTCAAGCTCAGCATTCAGTCCTGGACAGGGTAAGACCAGGCCACTTTGACATCTGTGCCAAAGAGTCTACCAGACAGAATCCTCTGACTGATCCCTGACTGAGCCATAGGAACTGGCTAGAAAAGCCTTCACATCCTCAATACATTCTTCACGTCAGAATACTTGACAACCATTGATATCCATCTCTCGTTAACTTGCTCCCCAGCCAACCTTTCTTCAACAAATTCAAAGGAGTAACTCATGCAAGCACACAGAAAGGGGTGTTCACTACACACATCCATGTGCGAAAAAGACAACTGGTATTTCTTGTTTGGGCTATTTCAAATGAAATCCCTTCTGCATGACCTCCACAAACCAAAGGAAAATATTTGTGAAATTCCCACGTAGAAGACAAGATACACTTGCCAAGGAGGCAGTGGCAAGAATTTTGACACTCCAAATGTAGAGTGTGTGTTTAGGAAGCAGTCACAGTTTCCATGAGAGAGTCCCATGAAATCAATTAGGAAGATCCATGCTCTAGCCCTACCATGCAAGTGATGTGACTTGAAAGAGTCACTTAGTCTTAGTAACCATCATCACTAACAACTAAGTCAATGAATAAAGGTCCTCAGGTGCCAAGCTACAAAATGTGGGATGAGCATGGATGAGGATGGGTGGGAGAAGTCTCCAACTCTAACACAATTAGGGAAGGATGTGCTGACCTCAAGTGGCTGGTGGGCTGGGATCCTGCCACAGATGGGGATTCCAAACCTCACATCCCCTGACCCAGGCCAGAAGACCAGGTAGAGTCCAAGGACCCTGGGGTGGCCCAATGGCAATAAAGGTCAAAAGGAACTAGGGATCTGCCTGGTCCCTCAATCCCCTACTCTGAGCAGGGCTGCATGACGAGGCCAGAGGCCATCCACAGCAATCTGCCTTTACAGGAAAACAGGGACTGCAGGCTGCCTCTGGCTCACTGAATCAGGGTGGTGTTTTCATAAAGCAAGACCACTTCCTCACATTTGACCAGCAGCTCATGTGTTGACAGCACAATGACTGACTTGACTCAGGCCCTGATGAATGAAATAGAAAATTCATAGCAAACCCATCTTTAGCTCTTCCACATCATCAGGGGCTCTGATTCAATTCCGTCCAGAAAGGTGTCTGAAATGATTTCTAAACATGCTGGGGACTCACCTCTGTGTGGAACTTTTCAGGAAAAAGGGGATCAAATCTCATGAAGCAACTCTTCTCTCTTCTAGCCCATGGGCAATGCAAGGAACCTGCATGATACCAGAGGCTCACTTCTCTCTTCTCGTGTCTTCTGGAAAGGATTCGTTAATGCTTCCTGCAAGGTGAAGCAGAAGCCTGCAT
Source organism: Urocitellus parryii (assembly GCF_045843805.1). Lineage (NCBI taxonomy): Eukaryota > Metazoa > Chordata > Mammalia > Rodentia > Sciuridae > Urocitellus > Urocitellus parryii. The sequence continues at coordinate 65,772,644 of NC_135548.1, forward strand.
CCCCAGCTGCACAGAAGTGTTTTAGGGCAGTGTCTCCCTTAAAACCCAAAAATAAAAAAACAGGTCATTCAACAGGCACATGGATTCGAGTACATGTTCAATGATCCCTCCTCCCTGGAGCCTTCCACATGCCCATCTTCCACATTCACAGAGCAATGCTTGGCCATTCTCAAGAGCAGGAGACCATGATGCTCCTCACCAGGAAGTCAATAAGGAACATGAAGAGAGCAGCATGGATTGCAGAAGGTGGCACATCAAGGATCTTCAGCTCTGCTGCTAGAACACAAGAGCTTAACTTCAGTATTGACTTTTTGCCAACTACCAAGTACGATAGCAGTGTCAAGCCCAATATGCAGATATGCAAGTAGTAGGTGACACCCCGCATCCATTCACAAAAGTGGGCAACATCTGCATCAGAACAAGGAAGTATCTTACCCTTACTCATAAAAATCATCAGAAACAAAATAAAATGGATGCAAGACTTCTCATTTCACTATTAGGTAGCTGTTGGAATTCCCTATTAAATAATACCTCCTCCAAAATAAAAAGTATCTCAGACATGTGTCAACTATTCAATGGATGACATTTTAAAAACTATGGACTTTACTTAATATTTATGTATGCTATATCCCTGCCTAAGGCTCTATGAGAAAGGAGCACATAGAATTGGATCTTTGAAAATCTCACATTTGCTGATAAATATTACTGCTGATCTCAGGCATGGCGAAGTGAAAAGTGGGACTTTGGATATTCCAAGAATGCTATGTTGTGGGATTGGTGTCCCTGATTCATACATAGCATATGGTTTCTATGAAATCCAGTGAGGGAGCAGGAGTAACGAAGCTGATTGCACAGATGACCTCCGGGAATACTGACAGATAGGCCAAATGAAAAATATGCTCCAGCTAACCATTGGTATTTGGGCTTCTGATCCCAGTCCTGTTTTTAAAAAAGGTGCAGACAGGCAGTGTTCATTAAAAACTGTCTACCATGTAAAAGTGGGTAATTTAAATGGCATCTAGTTACACATCTGATAGAATGGTCTGGCAACATATGAATTTCATTCTAACAACAACAACAACAACAACAAAACATAGAAAATGAGACATAAAGATAAAACCTTGTCTTCACCAGGATGCCTAAAAATAGGTTTTATTTGGCTCATGCCAATAAATATCTTTCAATAGAATTTCTGATTTCTGAATGAATCCATTCAACTTCATACTGCACAGATCACAAGGTTTTCTTTACAGAATATTCTCTTCTTCTTCTTAAAGCCTCACATAGAAAATGTCTCACAGGACATAGGAGGGGAATGACCCAAAGGATGAGAGAATGGCTGGAACCGTTCTCAAATGTGCCCATGTAGCCTAAAGTTTGAAGGCATCTAATTGTACTCTAAAACAATTATGAACCTATTCGATCCATTATTAATAAATATCACCACTTTACCACTTGAACCAAATCACAGAAAATTGGAAACAGATGATCATTGGCTTTGATACCTTTACTTCTGTTTCATTACTCAGAGTCGATCAACTCTATACTTCAAGTGACACAGATTTATTACAGAATGCCTAAGATCCTAAGGATCTATTTTAGCTCAGCCCATGGTATTGCTTCATTATTTTATTATTTTGTAAGTAATAAAATATAACTTCATGTTGGATGATATATTCAAGCCATGAATATATCATCCAACATTGTTCTTCCCAAAATATTAGCCCAATTTCTGCGCGCGCTCACTTACTGTTCAGGAATTTTACTAATTGTTTGAAGGTTCTAGAGGACCTGTTAGACTCCTAATGGACAAACCATACAACATACTCCAGAGAACGGACGAGTGCCATAAGAAGAAAATAAGGTCAGCCTACAGCAATGGGCAGCTGCCTGCCCTCGGCTGGGAGGAGCCCTGGCCATGGCACCAGGGCTGCTGGGCAGCAGAAGCCTCCACAGCCCTGCAGGGAGCCTGGAGCACAGCTCTGCCTAACCATGCTCAGCCCTGGACAGATGCACATGAGTTCCCATCACAGGCTCGAGTGTGACAGTCCCAGGTGCATGCCTGTCATGCCAGCCACCAGGGAGGCTGAGGCAAGAGGAACGTTTGAGGTCAGCCTTGGCAACTTAGACCCCGAGGCAAAGGGGAAATACTTTTACAGGGGTCTCTGAGGGTGTAGCTCAGGTAGGTCACTTGCCTCACAGGCTCAAGGCCCTGGGTTCAATCCCCAGAACCCACGTACACACAAAAAGTGAACTTGGAATATTGTTTAAAATGATGGGTCAGGTACACACAAGGACTTCAATATGACCTCTCAGAGGAGCTCAATTTGAGATCAGACTGAACAAAAGACCACCTGGACCATTGACTCAGTGTCTGAAACCCTCTGTGAGCATGAGAAGCACTGCTGGCAAGACACCAGAGGGCCAAAGCACTTGTGCCCCCTGCAGGGGCGTCTCTTGTCTACCGCCAAAGACTGTTCCCCTCCTGGGGCAGCTGAGAGCAAGCTGGGCCTTGGAGCAACGACTAGTGCTTTAGATATAGACTATGCAAGCAAGGGGCAATGTCTTTAATAAAACTAAAATTAAAAAGTCACATTGAAAAAATTTTAAAAAGAAGAAAATAAGGTCAAGTAGAGGAAGCCCATTTTCACAGGAAAAAATCCCCCAGTGAAAAGCATCAGAATAGATACCAAGAAAAATACCAACAAAAACAGTGTGCTCCCACTATGTATCTACTCAACCTGCAAAAGTTAGAAAGCTAGATAATACAATCCTGGCCACAGGTAGAGCTATGCAGAAGAGCCACCTGGCAGTGCTTAGTCAAAGAAGTAAACATGCACACTTTGACCTAGAAATTCCACCTGTGTGTAAACCAGGCGGTGCTTAAGCAGTTTCACAAGGGGACATGCACAGGGAAATTTATCCTCAGGTTCTTATAGAGTTGTCTGTGCTTACAGGGAGTTGATGGTTGTCAAGATGCCCACAGCTGCGAAAGTCAAAAGCTAAAAAAATAATAGATGCCAACCTGGATATATTAATAATCCCGTATCTATGATCACCTTCATAAGGTAGCTTCCCAACTTCTGTGTGGAAGTGAGTTTCTCCTTGGCCCTTACACTGTTGTGGAGACCACTAGGAGTTCAGCTTTGTGCAGGATCATCTGACCTGGACTTTTGGCAAGACCTGTACAGCCCTCACACATGCTCAGATGCTACAGGACTTTTCAGACCAGTCCAGACAACAGTAGGCATCCATTCATTGTCTGCACTCTACAGATTCCTAGATGCACGACATTCATTACCATCAAATGCAGAATTTTCATCAAAAACTAATATATATATCATTCCAATCTGAATCAAGAAAATCGGAAATATCCCCAAATCCAAAGAGTGGATCCCCATTGTGATGCTACAAGTTGAAAATTCCACAGCTGACCTCATGGGATGGTTCACAGTCAAAAGACAGCTGCATGAAAAATATTGCATGACCTTCCTGCTATTTGAAAAGTGGCATGTGAAGTACACATGCATGTCTTCCTCAGACATGGGTTCATTTGCAAGACACCTTGTGCAATTGAAAATACTCCAAAAGGGGAGAAATCAGAACCATGTCTCCAAAGTATTTCAGCAGAGACCAACTCCTTCTGTCTATCTATCTCTCAGTGAGTGTGTGTGCTCTTGTGTGTGTTTGTGTGTCTTTGTGTTTGTACCATCATAGCTGATACTTCATTGCCCCCATTGGAAAACTGACTCAGATAATGCCATCTGCCAAACTCCTAAAAACCAAAGTTCTTGCTGATAGAATGAAACATTCCTTCCTGTTGGTTTGGATGTGTCCTTTAGGAATCACTGCTACATTTAGTATACTCAAATCATCACAGTAGATCAGGTAACAAAAACATATATATTTTAAAATAATAATAATATATTAATGGAAACAACAAATACAGGATAGAGTAACAACTGTGTTACTAAACAAGGTCAAGGACAATGGCAAACTATAGATTCAAACTTTGAAGAAAATAGTAATCAATGTAAATATTCCTGGGCTGCCTCAGCCCCGCCCAGGCACACAGCAACAGAATGGTTTTGCAAGCATGCTCAGGAGGGCAGGAGCCTTCTTTGCAGGACGAGAGGGAGGTTGAGGCTCGATCCACCCATCATTCTTTTGGGAGAGGCTCCTTTTCCTCAGCACAAAGTTGGATTTTTTGTGAGGATTCTTGGCATAAAATACGTTGGCCTCTGCTGGAATCCTCAGCTCTGGGGAGAGAGGGGTGTACAAAAAGAAGGTGGCACTCAGGAGGTGCTCCCTAGGACACGCCAACATCTGAGAGCCTGTGCCAGAAAAGGCCAGAGCCACACACCTGAGAGCTCTCCAATTCAGCACCAATACCAACAAAGACAGCCTCCACAGTCCTCCCTGAGGAAGAACTAGGCAGAGCACTTCAACAGACCTAATGTCTGTTCCTACCGAAGGCTTTGGACTCCAGAATATCTCAGGTCCTCTTGCATCTGCCAAAGCACACCACTAGGGTTTGCATCTGAAATCTCCCACAAAAGGCTCCTGTGCCGAAGATTCAGTCCCCACATGAGCCATCTTCATAGGTGGGTTTGGAGGGAAGCATTGGATGGTGAGTGCTCTGATGTCAACATGAAATTCTCATTCAAGATGAATACACTACTGGGGGGTGGGAGGGACTGGAAGAAAGGTTGAGCATGGTTGGAGTAAGACCTAAACAGGGTTGTGCCCTGGGCAACAGTACCTTGTTCCTGTTGGCTCCACTGAATCCTCATTCTCCAAGGAGAGGTCCTCCCTCTCCATCTTTCTCTCTCTCCCTCTCTGCCAGCCTCGTTCTCTCTCTCCCAGTCTATGCCTTTGTGGCAAGGGCTGAGGAGCTCTCCACTGCCACACACTAGAGCTTTATGGACAGCCTCAGTGCACAACCAAAGAGAAAGCTATGAAACCCAGAGAAAAAAGGCCTAGGATTCCTCCTCTGAGTTATTTTCCTCAAGTATGGACACAGTGAGGACAGGCTGACCAGCGCGGATACCACGTTAGAGCCATGCTTCTGCGTTGGTGGAGCCCGCCTCCATGTGAACCAGGCTTCTGAGAATGGAGGCCTCATTCCAAATACTGCCCTACTGAGAACAATGGTTCCAAAGACCAGCAAAGGGACTGCTTCCCTCCAACATGGCGTATGGCCCAGTGGTGCCATGACCCCGAGTGGGGGAATACAACAGCCGCTTCTCCTTCCTCTGAACATGTGTTTCCTGTCGCCCTCCTCTAACCTAGAGCCTGTTCTCCATCCCTTCTGGGTTGGATGTGGAGATCTCTGCTATGAATTTCTTAGGCTACCAAGGCCCCAGACAGACTTCCTCTTCCATAGACTCTACTAACCTAACAGTAGGTTAAGATAGGAGACAAGTGATGCTAGAACTCATAGGGATGGTGGTCTTCAGGGTACATAGGCTGGGATAATGGCTGCTGTGGTGTTTGGCTCACAAAAACCAACCAACCAACCAACGAAAAAGCGCTGGCATTATTATCAGATGAGCTCTGTGGCTACGTGCTCAGGAAGCCCTCATCTGACTTTAGTTAGGGATCACAACCTGGCTATTGTGATCACTCCTTGCCTAGTGGACTCAGGTGCGTAAGACCATGGAATTTATGCAAAAACAGATGATTCAGGCTGTCTCCCAGGCTGTGTTTTCTTCCCAATTTCATCCTGTTACTGCTTGCTAGAATCCTGGCAATGCTCTGCCCAGGCAGTGGTTTTTTGGTCACACAGAAGGCTTTCAATAGTACTGCTTCAGTCCACAAAATGCCAGTTCCCTCTTTAGCCCATGCATTCCCATGTTCCTTTGAAACCACTCCTATCCCAGACCATGAAAACACACTGCTCCTGGAGAGAGGCTTTCCTCCTCACTCCTCAAAGATGTCAGCTTTGGATGCCTGTTCATGTCCAGGGGAGGGCACCTGGTGGGGAGCCGCAATATCCACCGGGGTATACCATTGGACCTCAAGACCTTCCACCAGCAGAAGTGCAGTTGGCTTTGTGCACGAACCCAACACACCTGTTGGAGTGTTCTTGGGGGTCAGAGACTACTCTTTGTTGCTAAGAGTTGACCTGAGTCCACATCCTGACCCTTGCTCTCTGCTATCTGATTGTCTCACTTACTCTGACGGCGAGAGATGATTTGGCCCAGCTCATAATCCTCTGGATTCTCCTCAGTAAGGAAGTGTAGGTCGAGGGCGCTGCGGATGACGACAGGAGCCCTATCGTGGCAGGTCACCTGGAGCAGCATGGGAGACAGGCCTTCAGGAAATGGGCCTTGAAGTGACTACTCAAGGACAGTGGGCAGGGGCATTCTGGAGGCACCTCCACTCTAAATACAAGGGCAACATCCATGACCCTACTACCCGAGGCTGACCTCCTGCTCATCGTGTGGGCTCTTCCCACAGGCTACTAGCCCAATCCTTGTACATAGGACTTCCTGGGCCTGCCATTGCTCTTTGTGGAGCTGCACTCCTCTCGGAGTGAAAGGACCCCACTACCTGCATACAGATGCAATCTCATCCCACAAGTTGGGAGGAATGGGACAATAGCCTCCAAGATCCCAGGTCTGCCCGAGGATGCAGGCGGCATTGGGAATGGCCTAGGCACAAAACCTAGAGGCTTTGGTCTGGATTGCCAGGGCCAAAAACAGACCCAGGAACATGACCACACACAGGAGAGCTGAAAGATAGCCACGAGAGCTCCTGGCCTCCAGAGGCTCAGTGCTGGCTGGGATGTAGGAGGGCACCTCATCCGGCAAGGGTGGTCATTGGGTTACCTGGACATTTAGTGTGCTTGCTCCACATCCATATCGACTCTGCAGAGAGACTCTCTCAGCTCCTTGTTCAAGGAACATGGAGAACCTCACACTGCTGTCCTCCTCCATAGACGTCAGCATCCCATACAAGGGAACCTGCAACCTAGTTCCTGTCCTATTCTCATCTGTCACCCATACCTGTCCTTGCCCTTCTGGACTGCATGCTGCCACCTGACACACAGACTCCCTCAGACATGGCAGTGGACAAGCTGCTGCACTCGCTCATCTCAGCTCCAGCCCTTCACACTGACCTCTCCCTTCTTGATTCCCATCTATCCTCCTGATCATCCAGAAGCTCCAAATTCAAGAGGGCATGAGTAGTCCATGGTATTGGACCAGTGTCTGCTCCCCACCCAGGTGTAAGCACCACGGGACACCCCTGCTCCCAGGCTTACCAGAACACTCTTGGCCATCTCTGGACTTTGTGTTTCTAAGTGGACACGAATTAAGCAGGTGTCTCCCACCTGCTTGTGGGAAAGCGGCCTGGAGGACTTGCAGGTTGATTCTGAGAACTGTGGGGGATGGAACATCAGCAAACCCAGAAACAGAAAGCCACCCCAGACTGTCAGTTGGCTCTATGGGCTTCCAGCAAATATGTCCAGGTGCTGAGGCTTCTTATTTCCTCAGGTCGGAGTGGAATGGCAGCACATGCACAGCTTGAATAAGGTAGGTGTTTACCTCCTTTCCCTTGACCTGGGGGCGTTTCCTCACCATGAAAGATTGTATTCCCAGATTCATGGACAGACACACGAGTGAGTGGTCAGAGACCTTGATTTCTGCAGAGCGAAGTGGAGAGAATTGTTAGGTGGCACTCAAGGATTATACCACAAAACACCCACAACCCCTGAGAGTCTCCGCCAGGCCCATCACACTTTGGTATTTTGGGGCCAAGGCCCACTTTCTCTTGGCTGTCAGTTATCCTGAGCCCACTGTGGATCATGTCTCCCCACTGTCTGATTGTCCTACTTACTCTCATCCTCAGACATCATATACAGCAGCTCAAAGTTGTCCACATCCTCATGCTGCAACAAATTTTGGTCCAAGGCCCTGCGGATGAGGCTTGTCACCGTCTCCTGAAAGGTCACCTGGATCAGAGAATGGCTTTTAGAAGAGCTACCCAGAAGACTGTGGTCAAACATTCAGGAGAAATCTCAGCTACATATACAAGGGCACAATCTTGTTATCCTGCTACCTGAGTGTGTCCTCCATATACCACCTGGGTTCTTGCAATGTGCTACTAGAACAATCCTGGTACAAATATCTGCCTGTACCTGCCATCTCCCCTCCCCCTGGGGAGCCACATTCCACTCATGTCAAAGGACCAAACTGCCTATGCACAGACACACTCTCATCTCACTGAGATGAGAGCAATGGGCCAGGGATCTGCGCACCAAGTGTGATCTGGGATGCAGGCTGCCTTTGTGGGTGGAAGAGGCAGATGCACTGAAAATTTGGGTCCTGACTGCCACGACACAAAACAGACTCAGATACAAGAGTGTGCACTTGAGTGCTTCATGATAGCTTTGAGAGGCCCTGGCCTCTGGAAGCTCGGTGCGGGTCTGGTTGTCATGATGTACTTGACTCAGCACTGGCAGTCACTGAACATGTCTCCTCTGCAGCTGGACACCTGCAGCATTAGCGTGTCTACTGCACATCCATAGAAATTCTGCCAAGAACCCCTTTAGCTCCGTATTTACATACATGCAAAGCCTAACATTCCGAAGCTTTGGCATGACCCCCCAGGTGATCCCGACCCCAAATTCCTACACCTAGTCATGCTAAGGAGGTTCTCTTCCCTGCCACCAGGAACACATCCCCTCCTACACATGTGACAAGTCACTGCCACCTCCTCTGCTCCAACTTCACTCATTGAGAATACCAAGTTCTAGGCACTGCAGCCTGCACCCTGGACATATCTCTGCCTTCATCTGTCCACAGCACTTCCGTCTGCACTTCTGGCCTGCAAAACCCACAATACACAGGCCCACTCACCACTGAAGCTGGGCATGCTGATGCTCTCCCTCCTCAGGTCAAGCCCTTAAGACGGACCTCTCTCTTCTTTATTTCCCACCATAGCCCTGGGTTTGGCTGTGTCTCCTGCCTTCCACTGTGTGGACACCCAGGAGGCAGCCCTGCTGTCGGGCTTACCGGGATGCGCTTTGTCTCCCTCAGGCTCTGTCCCTCTAGGAGGACGTGAACAACGCGGCTGTCTTCCACCTGCTCTCTGGAGTGAAGCAGTGAGGAGCTGCTACTCACAGCTGCTGGGGTCCTGGATGCCACTGCCACAGAAGGTTCCAAGAACTGTGGGGGATGACAACATCAGCAAAGCCCAGCAACTGCACCCCACCCAGCCTGGCAGTTGGCTCTGTGGGCGTTCTACAACATCCATCCAGAACCTGAGGTTCTTGTCCGCTTGGAGGATGTGGAGTGGCACCAGGAGTAAAGACTGAAGAAGGTGGCTGTTTTGGGAACAAGAGATCCAGCACCTGCTGGGTGGGGATGAAATCCCAGGAGATTAACCCCATGTTGCTGCTGAAATGTAGGTTCCTCCCACAAATGACAGGCAGGAGCTCATTCCTAAGCTGGTCCTGCCTGTAAGGTTCAAGGCTCTGAACCCTGAAGGGCTCCTCCGTGTTCTGATCATTTTCACCCTGGGTTGGGACCAAGAATGGTGGGTTCAAAATGGAAATGGTGACAAACAGAAAAATGACTTGTGCCAATACACTAGAGTCAAAGCACAATGGGACAGTTCCCATCAGTACAAACACACACACACACACACACACACACACACAGAGTCAGAATAGGAGTCCTGGGCCATTCATCAGGGATCAGACTAGAGGGCCTGCTGGGCTCACCTGCCCTGTGCTACTCACTGTTACTCTTGAGCTCCTCTGCGACAATCGCCAGAGGCTCTGGCGTCTAAGATGAAGCCTCACCCAGTGTATCCACAAAAGGGCTAGTTGGCCCCCCTGAGATTCCTGGGAGCCTGAGGCTCGGCATTGTCTGCAACCACAGGAGAACATCCTTCTCCCTCCAGTGGCTCCAACCAAGTGAGCTCGGATGGCTTGGTCAGTGAAGTGGGTGCCTGGATACCAGGGTTCCATGTTCTGTTTGATCCATTGTCAAGGCAATGATGTCATTTCCTGTGCCCATACCTGAGCCTCTTTTCACATAAGACCACTTTCAACAGCCCTATGGGCTGCCGATTTCTCCTCCATGCCTACCCATCTCAGGTGCGCAGGTGTTCACCAACAACTACCCAAACATCCCCACCAGCATCTGCCCTGCTTGGTGCCACTAGAGTTCCAGCTTGGAGCCTTCAAAAATGCATTCACAACCAGTCCTTCCCTCTCAGCAGCTTTTGGACCCTGGTCCCATCATTGTGCAACTCATGGTGTGCCCAGTCTTTTCTGGAAAGTAGGGTAGCATCTAATCTCTAGGGTTTATTGTGTCTATTGGCCCATAACACCCTCTGTTCTCTCTGAAACCAGAGATGGGACTCACAGGTGGCTAAAGCACAAATGTAGAGATGGGATAATCACAAGAAAGGGAGAGACAAAGAATGCACCCTAACTCCATCAGGCCTGTGTCCCACACAGGGACATGGCCAATGTCCGTCCCATCGTGGCTGCAGTTCCCTCTCTACACCATGGCAAGTTGGAGGGGACTGAGATGCAGAGGCTGCTCCCCTCTGCCATACAACTTCCCAAGGCTTCTCCTAAGATTTCAAAAGGGCCAAGTGTGTCTAGTGTTGGGGTCTCACAGAGACTCCGAGGTACCACAGCATCCTGCTGCCCAGAACCGGTTCACCCCTCACCTCAAGGGGGCTCAGCCTCTGGATTCATGGGAATTGAAGTGGGTACAGGTGATGGGATATCACCTCCAAGACTGAGTTATGCCAAGTCCATGACCCCTGTCTGCATCCCTGTCTCCAGCACCACTCCCCCCTCTCTCTTTCCTCCTCAGAGCAAACAAATCCATTTAGCAAGTTTGTCCTGTGATAAAGACATGACGGTCACCCATCCTCTCATTACAAAAACACTGAGGCTCAGCCAACATGGATCCTACAGGGAACACAGGCATAAACTCAGACTCCGATCCTCCCAGCCGAGCCTCAGTGGAGCCTGGACTCCCAGCCTCCTGAGTCAAGGAAACAGAGGTTCCTAGCCGAGCCACCTTGGATGCAGCCGCACACAAACTGAACTCATCAATGCCCCTTGCTCTCAGTTGTGAGTAAGAGGGGAAGTGGTGTTTCACAACCCTGGACATCAAGTGCAGTCTCCAGGCTTTGGGGTGTGCCCTGGCCTCTGTCTATCTGCCCAGGCTCTCCAACCCACACTGGCCTCTTACCCAACCTCCTCCTAGGGCCAAACTCAATCCTGCCTCTCAATTTCTGCTGCCTTCCCCAACACACTGCTCCCCAAAATGAGCAGGGCTGGCTCTCGGTTATCATGCTGGTGCCAGCAGCAATGCCACCCCACTGACATAATTCTGAGTCCCAACCTAGGCACTCCAGCTGTCTTTGCCACACCTGGCCTGTTTGGGCTCTGGCTCTTGCTCTTTTCTTTCATGTGCATGTGTTTTGAGGTTTTGAGTTTCTCCCACTGCAGAACTGCAGCTGTGGCAGGGTAGAGCTCATGAGGGTGACATTCTGAGCCACATCCAATCCCATCAGGACTGTTCACTGGGGTGACTGCTGGAACACAGTGATGAGTGAACACATGGGAGGTGGTTGGACCCACCTTGCCTCTGAGTGGCTTCCTTTCAGGACAGGAATGTAGGCATGGGAGCCCCTGGCGTGGGATGCTTTGCACAAGGCGTGACCATGGGCTCTCTTTCCTGGCAAAAATGGCTCCACTCAGCATGGAGAGCACTGTCATTCCTGGTGGCTAACAACAGCCCTGGACCCCAGAAAGGAACCCACACTCAAGATTAACGTCTGAGTGTGCGTGTCCTCGAGGAAATGAGGTCTCCTGATCCCAGGTGCAAAGGGGTAAGTCCTCTAACTCCAGGGGCCATGAAGGGACATCTGAGTTTCCCTTGTCCTTCTTTCCCTCTCTAACTAACCACAGTTAGGACCCTGGCCTCATTCCCCAGTGAGGATCATTAGGCTCCATAAAGGACAGTCTCTAAGATGCTCAGTGGACCAACACCCTCTGCACAACCCATAACCCTATTCACCCAAGAGGCAAGAGGATTTCTATTCAGGAAAACCAGGAAAGGGAGAGCCTTTCTCAAGGACACAAGGACATTAGTGAGTGAGGGAGTGATTAATGGATGGAGAACTATTTCCAACACCAACTTCCAGGAGCATATATGGCCCCCTGGAGAATTCTGCAGTGTGTTGGTGATTAAGGAGAACGTGTGAATTCAGGGGTCACTAGGTCCTCTCAGCCATAAGGAGGGAAACTGCCATAAAGGAACTAGGACAAGGGTGCGAGGAATGCTCACTGGTGGGAGATCGGAAGGAAGGAAAGTGTACTCATTAGAAAAGTGTCGCCTGAAAATTCTTAGCCAGCCAAAAGCCGTGCGAACTTGTGTGGGAAAAGAGTCTTTGCACAGTGATGAAGCTAAGAGCTCACATGATGGAACACAGCATCAACTGGGACCAAATCCAATATCTGATATTCTTGTAGGAAGAGGAGAGTCTGGACCCAGATACCAGGGAGACTGGGGGATACCGGATATGTGAGGTTGGAGCCAGGGCGGGATGCCCATATGGGAACCACAGATCGTGGGCAGCAATAGGAGAGTGGGCAAGGGCTGGGAGAGTTGGGGAGACAGTCCCCTTGAAACCTGGGAGGGGTTATGGCACTGGGACAGCCCAACACCTACTGTGTTGAGCCTCTGGAGCTCAACGGAAGACACTTCCTCTGTTGTCGGCCACCCAGTTAACAGAGTTTGGTTGCAGCAGCCTAGGACCCAGCTGAAGGTCTGAGCATGTTGGCCATGCAGGTTGGATCTGGACCACAGACACCCTCATCAGAGATTGTAGGGTCTCAGCCCTGAGGCAAGACAGGCACTAAGTCAGGCCAGGTGGGGAAACGGATAGGCACACACTCTGGGGGCTGGTGCCTGTGTTACTGGGAGCACTTCTGATCGCAATTCCCTGATCTGCTGCCAACACAGGCTACAGAGGAGGGTACAGAAACACAGACCACGGATCTGCCCCACTCAGTGGGCCCAGGCCAACACCACACCCAGCAGCCTCGTGCCATACCCAATGAGTCTCGAAGCGGCCCCCTCTTGCCATCCTGAGAGCTCTTCCCTTCCTCATGTGCCAATAGCTCCCTACTGTCACTGGCATTATCTACTCTGTGAGATGTCAACATCCGTGGGTACTGTTCTCTCATCCCAGGACAGTGTGGTCCCACACACCCTGGTGAAATGGGCCACCTGGAGGCTGGACCTGGAGGTTGTTGAGGCTGAATGGCAGCGGTGGTCCTCTGGCACTTAATATTATTTAAGTTAAAAAAAAAAACAAAAAACAAAAACAAAAACAAAAAACGGGTCTTGGTGCTCAAAAATGTTTGATTTGCATATTCTCATCCCCTAACCCCAATATTTTCATTATTTCCTCACATATGAAATCTTACTAGCATAAAGGTAATTTCGTATTAAACAAAGTGGATTGAAATAACATTGGTAAAAATAATCAATCACCATACTTTCAATTTTTGTTCTGCTTTCCTATTAGAAACCACTTGGATACAAGAGAACAGAGGACAGACTCATGGAAATGCTTGAAATGACAAGAAGCTCCCACTCAAGCTCAGCATTCAGTCCTGGACAGGGTAAGACCAGGCCACTTTGACATCTGTGCCAAAGAGTCTACCAGACAGAATCCTCTGACTGATCCCTGACTGAGCCATAGGAACTGGCTAGAAAAGCCTCCACATCCTCAATACATTCTTCACGTCAGAATACTTGACAACCATTGATATCCATCTCTCGTTAACTTGCTCCCCAGCCAACCATTCTTCAACAAATTCAAAGGAGTAACTCATGCAAGCACACAGAAAGGGGTGTTCACTACACACATCCATGTGCGAAAAAGACAACTGGTATTTCTTGTTTGGGCTATTTCAAATGAAATCCCTTCTGCATGACCTCCACAAACCAAAGGAAAATATTTGTGAAATTCCCACGTAGAAGACAAGATACACTTGCCAAGGAGGCAGTGGCAAGAATTTTGACACTCCAAATGTAGAGTGTGTGTTTAGGAAGCAGTCACAGTTTCCATGAGAGAGTCCCATGAAATCAATTAGGAAGATCCATGCTCTAGCCCTACCATGCAAGTGATGTGACTTGAAAGAGTCACTTAGTCTTAGTAACCATCATCACTAACAAGTAAGTCAATGAATAAAGGTCCTCAGGTGCCAAGCTACAAAATGTGGGATGAGCATGGATGAGGATGGGTGGGAGAAGTCTCCAACTCTAACACAATTAGGGAAGGATGTGCTGACCTCAAGTGGCTGGGGGGGCTGGGATCCTGCCACAGAGGGGGATTCCAAACCTCACATCCCCTGACCCAGACCAGACGACCAGGTAGAGTCCAAGGACCCTGGGGTGGCCCAATGGCAATAAAGGTCAAAAGGAACTAGGGATCTGCCTGGTCCCTCAATCCCCTACTCTGAGCAGGGCTGCATGACCAGGCCAGAGGCCATCCACAGCAATCTGCCTTTACAGGAAAACAGGGACTGCAGGCTGCCTCTGGCTCACTGAATCAGGGTGGTGTTTTCATAAAGCAAGACCACTTCCTCACATTTGACCAGCAGCTCATGTGTTGACAGCACAATGACTGACTTGACTCAGGCCCTGATGAATGAAATAGAAAATTCATAGCAAACCCATCTTTAGCTCTTCCACATCATCAGGGGCTCTGATTCAATTCCGTCCAGAAAGGTGTCTGAAATGATTTCTAAACATGCTGGGGACTCACCTCTGTGTGGAACTTTTCAGGAAAAAGGGGATCAAATCTCATGAAGCAACTCTTCTCTCTTCTAGCCCATGGGCAATGCAAGGAACCTGCATGATACCAGAGGCTCACTTCTCTCTTCTCATGTCTTCTGGAAAGGATTCGTTAATGCTTCCTGCAAGGTGAAGCAGAAGCCTGCATCCCCAGCTGCACAGAAGTGTTTTAGGGCAGTGTCTCCCTTAAAACCCAAAAATAAAAAAACAGGTCATTCAACAGGCACATGGATTCGAGTACATGTTCAATGATCCCTCCTCCCTGGAGCCTTCCACATGCCCATCTTCCACATTCACAGAGCAATGCTTGGCCATTCTCAAGACCAGGAGACCATGATGCTCATCACCAGGAAGTCAATAAGGAACATGAAGAGAGCAGCATGGATTGCAGAAGGTGGCACATCAAGGATCTTCAGCTCTGCTGCTAGAACACAAGAGCTTAACTTCAGTATTGACTTTTTGCCAACTACCAAGTACGATAGCAGTGTCAAGCCCAATATGCAGATATGCAAGTAGTAGGTGACACCCCGCATCCATTCACAAAAGTGGGCAACATCTGCATCAGAACAAGGAAGTATCTTACCCTTACTCATAAAAATCATCAGAAACAAAATAAAATGGATGCAAGACTTCTCATTTCACTATTAGGTAGCTGTTGGAATTCCCTATTAAATAATACCTCCTCCAAAATAAAAAGTATCTCAGACATGTGTCAACTATTCAATGGATGACATTTTAAAAACTATGGACTTTACTTAATATTTATGTATGCTATATCCCTGCCTAAGGCTCTATGAGAAAGGAGCACATAGAATTGGATCTTTGAAAATCTCACATTTGCTGATAAATATTACTGCTGATCTCAGGCATGGCGAAGTGAAAAGTGGGACTTTGGATATTCCAAGCATGCTATGTTGTGGGATTGGTGTCCCTGATTCATACATAGCATATGGTTTCTATGAAATCCAGTGAGGGAGCAGGAGTAACGAAGCTGATTGCACAGATGACCTCAGGGAATACTGACAGATAGGCCAAATGAAAAATATGCTCCAGCTAACCATTGGTATTTGGGCTTCTGATCCCAGTCCTGTTTTTAAAAAAGGTGCAGACAGGCAGTGTTCATTAAAAACTGTCTACCATGTAAAAGTGGGTAATTTAAATGGCATCTAGTTACACATCTGATAGAATGGTCTGGCAACATATGAATTTCATTCTAACAACAACAACAACAACAAAACATAGAAAATGAGACATAAAGATAAAACCTTGTCTTCACCAGGATGCCTAAAAATAGGTTTTATTTGGCTCATGCCAATAAATATCTTTCAATAGAATTTCTGATTTCTGAATGAATCCATTCAACTTCATACGGCACAGATCACAAGGTTTTCTTTACAGAATATTCTCTTCTTCTTCTTAAAGCCTCACATAGAAAATGTCTCACAGGACATAGGAGGGGAATGACCCAAAGGATGAGAGAATGGCTGGAACCGTTCTCAAATGTGCCCATGTAGCCTAAAGTTTGAAGGCATCTAATTGTACTCTAAAACAATTATGAACCTATTCGATCCATTATTAATAAATATCACCACTTTACCACTTGAACCAAATCACAGAAAATTGGAAACAGATGATCATTGGCTTTGATACCTTTACTTCTGTTTCATTACTCAGAGTCGATCAACTCTATACTTCAAGTGACACAGATTTATTACAGAATGCCTAAGATCCTAAGGATCTATTTTAGCTCAGCCCATGGTATTGCTTCATTATTTTATTATTTTGTAAGTAATAAAATATAACTTCATGTTGGATGATATATTCAAGCCATGAATATATCATCCAACATTGTTCTTCCCAAAATATTAGCCCAATTTCTGCGCGCGCTCACTTACTGTTCAGGAATTTTACTAATTGTTTGAAGGTTCTAGAGGACCTGTTAGACTCCTAATGGACAAACCATACAACATACTCCAGAGAACGGACGAGTGCCATAAGAAGAAAATAAGGTCAGCCTACAGCAATGGGCAGCTGCCTGCCCTCGGCTGGGAGGAGCCCTGGCCATGGCACCAGGGCTGCTGGGCAGCAGAAGCCTCCACAGCCCTGCAGGGAGCCTGGAGCACAGCTCTGCCTAACCATGCTCAGCCCTGGACAGATGCACATGAGTTCCCATCACAGGCTCGAGTGTGACAGTCCCAGGTGCATGCCTGTCATGCCAGCCACCAGGGAGGCTGAGGCAAGAGGAACGTTTGAGGTCAGCCTTGGCAACTTAGACCCCGAGGCAAAGGGGAAATACTTTTACAGGGGTCTCTGAGGGTGTAGCTCAGGTAGGTCACTTGCCTCACAGGCTCAAGGCCCTGGGTTCAATCCCCAGAACCCACGTACACACAAAAAGTGAACTTGGAATATTGTTTAAAATGATGGGTCAGGTACACACAAGGACTTCAATATGACCTCTCAGAGGAGCTCAATTTGAGATCAGACTGAACAAAAGACCACCTGGACCATTGACTCAGTGTCTGAAACCCTCTGTGAGCATGGGAAGCACTGCTGGCAAGACACCAGAGGGCCAAAGCACTTGTGCCCCCTGCAGGGGTGTCTCTTGTCTACCGCCAAAGACTGTTCCCCTCCTGGGGCTGCTGAGAGCAAGCTGGGCCTTGGAGCAAGGACTAGTGCTTTAGATATAGACTATGCAAGCAAGGGGCAATGTCTTTAATAAAACTAAAATTAAAAAGTCACATTGAAAAAATTTTAAAATGAAGAAAATAAGGTCAAGTAGAGGAAGCCCATTTTCACAGGAAAAAATCCCCCAGTGAAAAGCATCAGAATAGATACCAAGAAAAATACCAACAAAAACAGTGTGCTCCCACTATGTATCTACTCAACCTGCAAAAGTTAGAAAGCTAGATAATACAATCCTGGCCACAGGTAGAGCTATGCAGAAGAGCCACCTGGCAGTGCTTAGTCAAAGAAGTAAACATGCACACTTTGACCTAGAAATTCCACCTGTGTGTAAACCAGGCGGTGCTTAAGCAGTTTCACAAGGGGACATGCACAGGGAAATTTATCCTCAGGTTCTTATAGAGTTGTCTGTGCTTACAGGGAGTTGATGGTTGTCAAGATGCCCACAGCTGCGAAAGTCAAAAGCTAAAATATAATAGATGCCAACCTGGATATATTAATAATCCCATATCTATGATCACCTTCATAAGGTAGCTTCCCAACTTCTGTGTGGAAGTGTGTTTCTCCTTGGCCCTTACACTGTTGTGGAGACCACTAGGAGTTCAGCTTTGTGCAGGATCATCTGACCTGGGCTTTTGGCAAGA
Organism: Urocitellus parryii; assembly: GCF_045843805.1. Lineage (NCBI taxonomy): Eukaryota > Metazoa > Chordata > Mammalia > Rodentia > Sciuridae > Urocitellus > Urocitellus parryii. The sequence goes on from NC_135548.1 coordinate 65,790,816, forward strand.
CCTGTACAGCCCTCACACATGCTCAGATGCTACAGGACTTTTCAGACCAGTCCAGACAACAGTAGGCATCCATTCATTGTCTGCACTCTACAGATTCCTAGATGCACGACATTCATTACCATCAAATGCAGAATTTTCATCAAAAACTAATATATATATCATTTAAATCTGAATCAAGAAAATCGGAAATATCCCCAAATCCAAAGAGTGGATCCCCATTGTGATGCTACAAGTTGAAAATTCCACAGCTGACCTCATGGGATGGTTCACAGTCAAAAGACAGCTGCATGAAAAATATTACATGACCTTCCTGCTATGTGAAAAGTGGCATGTGAAGTACACATGCATGTCTTCCTCAGACATGGGTTCATTTGCAAGACACCTTGTGCAATTGAAAATACTCCAAAAGGGGAGAAATCAGAACCATGTCTCCAAAGTATTTCAGCAGAGACCAACTCCATCTGTCTATCTATCTCTCAGTGAGTGTGTGTGCTCTTGTGTGTGTTTGTGTGTCTTTGTTTGTGTTTGTACCATCATAGCTGATACTTCATTGCCCCCATTGGAAAACTGACTCAGATAATGCCATCTGCCAAACTCCTAAAAACCAAAGTTCTTGCTGATAGAATGAAACATTCCTTCCTGTTGGTTTGGATGTGTCCTTTAGGAATCACTGCTACATTTAGTATACTCAAATCATCACAGTAGATCAGGTAACAAAAACATATATATTTTAAAATAATAATAATATATTAATGGAAACAACAAATACAGGATAGAGTAACAACTGTGTTACTAAACAAGGTCAAGGACAATGGCAAACTATAGATTCAAACTTTGAAGAAAATAGTAATCAATGTAAATATTCCTGGGCTGCCTCAGCCCCGCCCAGGCACACAGCAACAGAATGGTTTTGCAAGCATCCTCAGGAGGGCAGGAGCCTTCTTTGCAGGACGAGAGGGAGGTTGAGGCTCGATCCACCCATCATTCTTTTGGGAGAGGCTCCTTTTCCTCAGCACAAAGTTGGATTTTTTTGTGAGGATTCTTGGCATAAAATACATTGGCCTCTGCTGGAATCCTCAGCTCTGGGGAGAGAGGGGTGTACAAAAAGAAGGTGGCACTCAGGAGGTGCTCCCTAGGACATGCCAACATCTGAGAGCCTGTGCCAGAAAAGGCCAGAGCCACACACCTGAGAGCTCTCCAATTCAGCACCAATACCAACAAAGACAGCCTCCACAGTCCTCCCTGAGGAAGAACTAGGCAGAGCACTTCAACAGACCTAATGTCTGTTCCTACCGAAGGCTTTGGACTCCAGAATATCTCAGGTCCTCTTGCATCTGCCAAAGCACACCACTAGGGTTTGCATCTGAAATCTCCCACAAAAGGCTCCTGTGCCGAAGATTCAGTCCCCACATGAGCCATCTTCATAGGTGGGTTTGGAGGGAAGCATTGGATGGTGAGTGCTCTGATGTCAACATGAAATTCTCATTCAAGATGAATACACTACTGGGGGGTGGGAGGGACTGGAAGAAAGGTTGAGCATGGTTGGAGTAAGACCTAAACAGGGTTGTGCCCTGGGCAACAGTACCTTGTTCCTGTTGGCTCCACTGAATCCTCATTCTCCAAGGAGAGGTCCTCCCTCTCCATCTTTCTCTCTCTCCCTCTCTGCCAGCCTCGTTCTCTCTCTCCCAGTCTATGCCTTTGTGGCAAGGGCTGAGGAGCTCTCCACTGCCACACACTAGAGCTTTATGGACAGCCTCAGTGCACAACCAAAGAGAAAGCTATGAAACCCAGAGAAAAAAGGCCTAGGATTCCTCCTCTGAGTTATTTTCCTCAAGTATGGCCACAGTGAGGACAGCCTGACCAGCACGGATACCACGTTAGAGCCATGCTTCTGCGTTGGTGGAGCCCGCCTCCATGTGAACCAGGCTTCTGAGAATGGAGGCCACATTCCAAATACTGCCCTACTGAGAACAATGGTTCCAAAGACCAGCAAAGGGACTGCTTCCCTCCAACATGGTGTATGGCCCAGTGGTGCCATGACCCCGAGTGGGGGAATACAACAGCCGCTTCTCCTTCCTCTGAACATGTGTTTCCTGTCGCCCTCCTCTAACCTAGAGCCTGTTCTCCATCCCTTCTGGGTTGGATGTGGAGATCTCTGCTATGAATTTCTTAGGCTACCAAGGCCCCAGACAGACTTCCTCTTCCATAGACTCTACTAACCTAACAGTAGGTTAAGATAGGAGACAAGTGATCCTAGAACTCATAGGGATGGTGGTCTTCAGGGTACATAGGCTGGGATAATGGCTGCTGTGGTGTTTGGCTCACAAAAACCAACCAACCAACCAACGAAAAAGCGCTGGCATTATTATCAGATGAGCTCTGTGGCTACGTGCTCAGGAAGCCCTCATCTGACTTTAGTTAGGGATCACAACCTGGCTATTGTGATCACTCCTTGCCTAGTGGACTCAGGTGCGTAAGACCATGGAATTTATGCAAAAACAGATGATTCAGGCTGTCTCCCAGGCTGTGTTTTCTTCCCAATTTCATCCTGTTACTGCTTGCTAGAATCCTGGCAATGCTCTGCCCAGGCAGTGGTTTTTTGGTCACACAGAAGGCTTTCAATAGTACTGCTTCAGTCCACAAAATGCCAGTTCCCTCTTTAGCCCATGCATTCCCATGTTCCTTTGAAACCACTCCTATCCCAGACCATGAAAACATACTGCTCCTGGAGAGAGGCTTTCCTCCTCACTCCTCAAAGATGTCAGCTTTGGATGCCTGTTCATGTCCAGGGGAGGGCACCTGGTGGGGAGCCGCAATATCCACCGGGGTATACCATTGGACCTCAAGACCTTCCACCAGCAGAAGTGCAGTTGGCTTTGTGCACGAACCCAACACACCTGTTGGAGTGTTCTTGGGGGTCAGAGACTACTCTTTGTTGCTAAGAGTTGACCTGAGTCCACATCCTGACCCTTGCTCTCTGCTATCTGATTGTCTCACTTACTCTGACGGCGAGAGATGATTTGGCCCAGCTCATAATCCTCTGGAGTCTCCTCAGTAAGGATGTGTAGGTCGAGGGCGCTGCGGATGACGACAGGAGCCCTATCGTGGCAGGTCACCAGGAGCAGCATGGGAGACAGGCCTTCAGGAAATGGGCCTTGAAGTGACTACTCAAGGACAGTGGGCAGGGGTATTCTGGAGGCACCTCCACTCTAAATACAAGGGCAACATCCATGACCCTACTACCCGAGGCTGACCTCCTGCTCATCATGTGGGCTCTTCCCACAGGCTACTAGCCCAATCCTTGTACATAGGACTTCCTGGGCCTGCCATTGCTCTTTGTGGAGCTGCAGTCCTCTCAGAGTGAAAGGACCCCACTACCTGCATACAGATGCAATCTCATCCCACAAGTTGGGAGGAATGGGACAATAGCCTCCAAGATCCCAGGTCTGCCCGAGGATGCAGGCGGCATTGGGAATGGCCTAGGCACAAAACCTAGAGGCTTTGGTCTGGATTGCCAGGGCCAAAAACAGACCCAGGAACATGACCACACACAGGAGAGCTGAAAGATAGCCACGAGAGCTCCTGGCCTCCAGAGGCTCAGTGCTGGCTGGGATGTAGGAGGGCACCTCATCCGGCAAGGGTGGTCATTGGGTTACCTGGACATTTAGTGTGCTTGCTCCACATCCATATCGACTCTGCAGAGAGACTCTCTCAGCTCCTTGTTCAAGGAACATGGAGAACCTCACACTGCTGTCCTCCTCCATAGACGTCAGCATCCCATACAAGGGAACCTGCAACCTAGTTCCTGTCCTATTCTCATCTGTCACCCATACCTGTCCCTGCCCTTCTGGACTGCATGCTGCCACCTGACACACAGACTCCCTCAGACATGGCAGTGGACAAGCTGCTGCACTCGCTCATCTCAGCTCCAGCCCTTCACACTGACCTCTCCCTTCTTGATTCCCATCTATCCTCCTGATCATCCAGAAGCTCCAAATTCAAGAGGGCCTGAGTAGTCCATGGTATTGGACCAGTGTCTGCTCCCCACCCAGGTGTAAGCACCACGGGACACCCCTGCTCCCAGGCTTACCAGAACACTCTTGGCCATCTCTGGACTTTGTGTTTCTAAGTGGACACGAATTAAGCAGGTGTCTCCCACCTGCTTGTGGGAAAGCGGCCTGGAGGACTTGCAGGTTGATTCTGAGAACTGTGGGGGATGGAACATCAGCAAACCCAGAAACAGAAAGCCACCCCAGACTGTCAGTTGGCTCTATGGGCTTCCAGCAAATATGTCCAGGTGCTGAGGCTTCTTATTTCCTCAGGTCGGAGTGGAATGGCAGCACATGCACAGCTTGAATAAGGTAGGTGTTTACCTCCTTTCCCTTGACCTGGGGGCGTTTCCTCACCATGAAAGATTGTATTCCCAGATTCATGGACAGACACACGAGTGAGTGGTCAGAGACCTTGATTTCTGCAGAGCGAAGTGGAGAGAATTGTTAGGTGGCACTCAAGGATTATACCACAAAACACCCACAACCCCTGAGAGTCTCCGCCAGGCCCATCACACTTTGGTATTTTGGGGCCAAGGCCCACTTTCTCTTGGCTGTCAGTTATCCTGAGCCCACTGTGGATCATGTCTCCCCACTGTCTGATTGTCCTACTTACTCTCATCCTCAGACATCATATACAGCAGCTCAAAGTTGTCCACATCCTCATGCTGCAACAAATTTTGGTTCTAGGCCCTGCAGATGAGGCTAGTCACCGTCTCCTGAAAGGTCACCTGGATCAGGGTGGGACAAATGTCATCAGAGAATGGCTTTTAGAAGAGCTACCCAGAAGACTGTGGTCAAACATTCAGGAGAAATCTCAGCTACATATACAAGGGCACAATCTTGTTATCCTGCTACCTGAGTGTGTCCTCCATATACCACCTGGGTTCTTGCAATGTGCTACTAAAACAATCCTGGTACAAATATCTGCCTGTACCTGCCATCTCCCCTCCCCCTGGGGAGCCACATTCCACTCATGTCAAAGGACCAAACTGCCTATGCACAGACACACTCTCATCTCACTGAGATGAGAGCAATGGGCCAGGGATCTGCGCACCAAGTGTGATCTGGGATGCAGGCTGCCTTTGTGGGTGGAAGAGGCAGATGCACTGAAAATTTGGGTCCTGACTGCCACGACACAAAACAGACTCAGAAACAAGAGTGTGCACTTCAGTGCTTCATGATAGCTTTGAGAGGCCCTGGCCTCTGGAAGCTCGGTGCGGGTCTGGTTGTAATGATGTACTTGACTCAGCACTGGCAGTCACTGAACATGTCTCCTCTGCAGCTGGACACCTGCAGCATTAGCGTGTCTACTGCACATCCATAGAAATTCTGCCAAGAACCCCTTTAGCTCCGTATTTACATACATGCAAAGCCTAACATTCCGAAGCTTTGGCATGACCCCCCAGGTGATCCCGACCCCAAATTCCTACACCTAGTCATGCTAAGGAGGATCTCTTCCCTGCCACCAGGAACACATCCCCTCCTACTCATGTGACAAGTCACTGCCACCTCCTCTGCTCCAACTTCACTCATTGAGAATACCAAGTTCTAGGCACTGCAGCCTGCACCCTGGACATATCTCTGCCTTCATCTGTCCACAGCACTTCCGTCTGCACTTCTGGCCTGCAAAACCCACAATACACAGGCCCACTCACCACTGAAGCTGGGCATGCTGATGCTCTCCCTCCTCAGGTCAAGCCCTTAAGACGGACCTCTCTCTTCTTTATTTCCCACCATAGCCCTGGGGTTGGCTGTGTCTCCTGCCTTCCACTGTGTGGACACCCAGGAGGCAGCCCTGCTGTCGGGCTTACCGGGATGCGCTTTGTCTCCCTCAGGCTCTGTCCCTCCAGGAGGACGTGAACAACGCGGCTGTCTTCCACCTGCTCGCTGGAGTGAAGCAGTGAGGAGCTGCTACTCACAGCTGCTGGGGTCCTGGATGCCACTGCCACAGAAGGTTCCAAGAACTGTGGGGGATGACAACATCAGCAAAGCCCAGCAACTGCACCCCACCCAGCCTGGCAGTTGGCTCTGTGGGCATTCTACAACATCCATCCAGAACCTGAGGTTCTTGTCCCCTTGGAGGATGTGGAGTGGCACCAGGAGTAAAGACTGAAGAAGGTGGCTGTTTTGGGAACAAGAGATCCAGCACCTGCTGGGTGGGGATGAAATCCCAGGAGATTAACCCCATGTTGCTGCTGAAATGTAGGCTCCTCCCACAAAGGACAGGCAGGAGCTCATTCCTAAGCTGGTCCTGCCTGTAAGGTTCAAGGCTCTGAAACCTGAAGGGCTCCTCCGTGTTCTGATCATTTTCACCCTGGGTTGGGACCAAGAATGGTGGGTTCAAAATGGAAATGGTGACAAACAGAAAAATGACTTGTGCCAATACACTAGAGTCAAAGCACAATGGGACAGTTCCCATCAGTACAAACACACACACACACACACACACACACACACACACAGAGTCAGAATAGGAGTCCTGGGCCATTCATCAGGGATCAGACTAGAGGGCCTGCTGGGCTCACCTGCCCTGTGCTACTCACTGTTACTCTTGAGCTCCTCTGCGACAATCGCCAGAGGCTCTGGCGTCTAAGATGAAGCCTCACCCAGTGTATCCACAAAAGGGCTAGTTGGCCCCCCTGAGATTCCTGGGAGCCTGAGGCTCGGCATTGTCTGCAACCACAGGAGAACATCCTTCTCCCTCCAGTGGCTCCAACCAAGTGAGCTCGGATGGCTTGGTCAGTGAAGTGGGTGCCTGGATACCAGGGTTCCATGTTCTGTTTGATCCATTGTCAAGGCAATGATGTCATTTCCTGTGCCCATACCTGAGCCTCTTTTCACATAAGACCACTTTCAACAGCCCTATGGGCTGCCGATTTCTCCTCCATGCCTACCCATCTCAGGTGCGCAGGTGTTCACCAACAACTACCCAAACATCCCCACCAGCATCTGCCCTGCTTGGTGCCACTAGAGTTCCAGCTTGGAGCCTTCAAAAATGCATTCACAACCAGTCCTTCCCTCTCAGCAGCTTTTGGACCCTGGTCCCATCATTGTGCAACTCATGGTGTGCCCAGTCTTTTCTGGAAAGTAGGGTAGCATCTAATCTCTAGGGTTTATTGTGTCTATTGGCCCATAACACCCTCTGTTCTCTCTGAAACCAGAGATGGGACTCACAGGTGGCTAAAGCACAAATGTAGAGATGGGATAATCACAAGAAAGGGAGAGACAAAGAATGCACCCTAACTCAATCAGGCCTGTGTCCCACACAGGGACATGGCCAATGTCCGTCCCATCGTGGCTGCAGTTCCCTCTCTACACCATGGCAAGTTGGAGGGGACTGAGATGCAGAGGCTGCTCCCCTCTGCCATACAACTTCCCAAGGCTTCTCCTAAGATTTCAAAAGGGCCAAGTGTGTCTAGTGTTGGGGTCTCACAGAGACTCCGAGGTACCACAGCATCCTGCTGCCCAGAACCGGTTCACCCCTCACCTCAAGGGGGCTCAGCCTCTGGATTCATGGGAATTGAAGTGGGTACAGGTGATGGGATATCACCTCCAAGACTGAGTTATGCCAAGTCCATGACCCCTGTCTGCATCCCTGTCTCCAGCACCACTCCCCCCTCTCTCTTTCCTCCTCAGAGCAAACAAATCCATTTAGCAAGTGTGTCCTGTGATAAAGACATGACGGTCACCCATCCTCTCACTACAAAAACACTGCGGCTCAGCCAACATGGATCCTACAGGGAACACAGGCATAAACTCAGACTCCGATCCTCCCAGCCGAGCCTCAGTGGAGCCTGGACTCCCAGCCTCCTGAGTCAAGGAAACAGAGGTTCCTAGCCGAGCCACCTTGGATGCAGCCGCACACAAACTGAACTCATCAATTCCCCTTGCTCTCAGTTGTGAGTAAGAGGGGAAGTGGTGTTTCACAACCCTGGACATCAAGTGCAGTCTCCAGGCTTTGGGGTGTGCCCTGGCCTCTGTCTATCTGCCCAGGCTCTCCAACCCACACTGGCCTCTTACCCAACCTCCTCCTAGGGCCAAACTCAATCCTGCCTCTCAATTTCTGCTGCCTTCCCCAACACACTGCTCCCCAAAATGAGCAGGGCTGGCTCTCGGTTATCATGCTGGTGCCAGCAGCAATGCCACCCCACTGACATAATTCTGAGTCCCAACCTAGGCACTCCAGCTGTCTTTGCCACACCTGGCCTGTTTGGGCTCTGGCTCTTGCTCTTTTCTTTCATGTGCATGTGTTTTGAGGTTTTGAGTTTCTCCCACTGCAGAACTGCAGCTGTGGCAGGGTAGAGCTCATGAGGGTGACATTCTGAGCCACATCCAATCCCATCAGGACTGTTCACTGGGGTGACTGCTGGAACACAGTGATGAGTGAACACATGGGAGGTGGTTGGACCCACCTTGCCTCTGAGTGGCTTCCTTTCAGGACAGGAATGTAGGCATGGGAGCCCCTGGCGTGGGATGCTTTGCACAAGGCGTGACCATGGGCTCTCTTTCCTGGCAAAAATGGCTCCACTCAGCATGGAGAGCACTGTCATTCCTGGTGGCTAACAACAGCCCTGGACCCCAGAAAGGAACCCACACTCAAGATTAACGTCTGAGTGTGCGTGTCCTCGAGGAAATGAGGTCTCCTGATCCCAGGTGCAAAGGGGTAAGTCCTCTAACTCCAGGGGCCATGAAGGGACATCTGAGTTTCCCTTGTCCTTCTTTCCCTCTCTAACTAACCACAGTTAGGACCCTGGCCTCATTCCCCAGTGAGGATCATTAGGCTCCATAAAGGACAGTCTCTAAGATGCTCAGTGGACCAACACCCTCTGCACAACCCATAACCCTATTCACCCAAGAGGCAAGAGGATTTCTATTCAGGAAAACCAGGAAAGGGAGAGCCTTTCTCAAGGACACAAGGACATTAGTGAGTGAGGGAGTGATTAATGGATGGAGAACTATTTCCAACACCAACTTCCAGGAGCATATATGGCCCCCTGGAGAATTCTGCAGTGTGTTGGTGATTAAGGAGAACGTGTGAATTCAGGGGTCACTAGGTCCTCTCAGCCATAAGGAGGGAAACTGCCATAAAGGAACTAGGACAAGGGTGCGAGGAATGCTCACTGGTGGGAGATCGGAAGGAAGGAAAGTGTACTCATTAGAAAAGTGTCGCCTGAAAATTCTTAGCCAGCCAAAAGTCGTGCGAACTTGTGTGGGAAAAGAGTCTTTGCACAGTGATGAAGCTAAGAGCTCACATGATGGAACACAGCATCAACTGGGACCAAATCCAATATCTGATATTCTTGTAGGAAGAGGAGAGTCTGGACCCAGATACCAGGGAGACTGGGGGATACCGGATATGTGAGGTTGGAGCCAGGGCGGGATGCCCATAGGGAACCACAGATCGTGGGCAGCAATAGGAGAGTGGGCAAGGGCTGGGAGAGTTGGGGAGACGGTCCCCTTGAAACCTGGGAGGGGTTATGGCACTGGGACAGCCCAACACCTACTGTGTTGAGCCTCTGGAGCTCAACGGAAGACACTTCCTCTGTTGTCGGCCACCCAGTTAACAGAGTTTGGTTGCAGCAGCCTAGGACCCAGCTGAAGGTCTGAGCATGTTGGCCATGCAGGTTGGATCTGGACCACAGACACCCTCATCAGAGATTGTAGGGTCTCAGCCCTGAGGCAAGACAGGCACTAAGTCAGGCCAGGTGGGGAAACGGATAGGCACACACTCTGGGGGCTGGTGCCTGTGTTACTGGGAGCACTTCTGATCGCAATTCCCTGATCTGCTGCCAACACAGGCTACAGAGGAGGGTACAGAAACACAGACCACGGATCTGCCCCACTCAGTGGGCCCAGGCCAACACCACACCCAGCAGCCTCGTGCCATACCCAATGAGTCTCGAAGCGGCCCCCTCTTGCCATCCTGAGAGCTCTTCCCTTCCTCATGTGCCAATAGCTCCCTACTGTCACTGGCAATATCTACTCTGTGAGATGTCAACATCCGTGGGTACTGTTCTCTCATCCCAGGACAGTGTGGTCCCACACACCCTGGTGAAATGGGCCACCTGGAGGCTGGACCTGGAGGTTGTTGAGGCTGAATGGCAGCGGTGGTCCTCTGGCACTTAATATTATTTAAGTTAAAAAAAAAACAAAAACAAAAACAAAAAACGGGTCTTGGTGCTCAAAAATGTTTGATTTGCATATTCTCATCCCCTAACCCCAATATTTTCATTATTTCCTCACATATGAAATCTTACTAGCATAAAGGTAATTTCGTATTAAACAAAGTGGATTGAAATAACATTGGTAAAAATAATCAATCACCATACTTTCAATTTTTGTTCTGCTTTCCTATTAGAAACCACTTGGATACAAGAGAACAGAGGACAGACTCATGGAAATGCTTGAAATGACAAGAAGCTCCCACTCAAGCTCAGCATTCAGTCCTGGACAGGGTAAGACCAGGCCACTTTGACATCTGTGCCAAAGAGTCTACCAGACAGAATCCTCTGACTGATCCCTGACTGAGCCATAGGAACTGGCTAGAAAAGCCTTCACATCCTCAATACATTCTTCACGTCAGAATACTTGACAACCATTGATATCCATCTCTCGTTAACTTGCTCCCCAGCCAACCATTCTTTAACAAATTCAAAGGAGTAACTCATGCAAGCACACAGAAAGGGGTGTTCACTACACACATCCATGTGCGAAAAAGACAACTGGTATTTCTTGTTTGGGCTATTTCAAATGAAATCCCTTCTGCATGACCTCCACAAACCAAAGGAAAATATTTGTGAAATTCCCACGTAGAAGACAAGATACACTTGCCAAGGAGGCAGTGGCAAGAATTTTGACACTCCAAATGTAGAGTGTGTGTTTAGGAAGCAGTCACAGTTTCCATGAGAGAGTCCCATGAAATCAATTAGGAAGATCCATGCTCTAGCCCTACCATGCAAGTGATGTGACTTGAAAGAGTCACTTAGTCTTAGTAACCATCATCACTAACAAGTAAGTCAATGAATAAAGGTCCTCAGGTGCCAAGCTACAAAATGTGGGATGAGCATGGATGAGGATGGGTGGGAGAAGTCTCCAACTCTAACACAATTAGGGAAGGATGTGCTGACCTCAAGTGGCTGGGGGGCTGGGATCCTGCCACAGAGGGGGATTCCAAACCTCACATCCCCTGACCCAGGCCAGAAGACCAGGTAGAGTCCAAGGACCCTGGGGTGGCCCAATGGCAATAAAGGTCAAAAGGAACTAGGGATCTGCCTGGTCCCTCAATCCCCTACTCTGAGCAGGGCTGCATGACGAGGCCAGAGGCCATCCACAGCAATCTGCCTTTACAGGAAAACAGGGACTGCAGGCTGCCTCTGGCTCACTGAATCAGGGTGGTGTTTTCATAAAGCAAGACCACTTCCTCACATTTGACCAGCAGCTCATGTGTTGACAGCACAATGACTGACTTGACTCAGGCCCTGATGAATGAAATAGAAAATTCATAGCAAACCCATCTTTAGCTCTTCCACATCATCAGGGGCTCTGATTCAATTCCGTCCAGAAAGGTGTCTGAAATGATTTCTAAACATGCTGGGGACTCACCTCTGTGTGGAACTTTTCAGGAAAAAGGGGATCAAATCTCATGAAGCAACTCTTCTCTCTTCTAGCCCATGGGCAATGCAAGGAACCTGCATGATACCAGAGGCTCACTTCTCTCTTCTCATGTCTTCTGGAAAGGATTCGTTAATGCTTCCTGCAAGGTGAAGCAGAAGCCTGCATCCCCAGCTGCACAGAAGTGTTTTAGGGCAGTGTCTCCCTTAAAACCCAAAAATAAAAAAACAGGTCATTCAACAGGCACATGGATTCGAGTACATGTTCAATGATCCCTCCTCCCTGGAGCCTTCCACATGCCCATCTTCCACATTCACAGAGCAATGCTTGGCCATTCTCAAGACCAGGAGACCATGATGCTCATCACCAGGAAGTCAATAAGGAACATGAAGAGAGCAGCATGGATTGCAGAAGGTGGCACATCAAGGATCTTCAGCTCTGCTGCTAGAACACAAGAGCTTAACTTCAGTATTGACTTTTTGCCAACTACCAAGTACGATAGCAGTGTCAAGCCCAATATGCAGATATGCAAGTAGTAGGTGACACCCCGCATCCATTCACAAAAGTGGGCAACATCTGCATCAGAACAAGGAAGTATCTTACCCTTACTCATAAAAATCATCAGAAACAAAATAAAATGGATGCAAGACTTCTCATTTCACTATTAGGTAGCTGTTGGAATTCCCTATTAAATAATACCTCCTCCAAAATAAAAAGTATCTCAGACATGTGTCAACTATTCAATGGATGACATTTTAAAAACTATGGACTTTACTTAATATTTATGTATGCTATATCCCTGCCTAAGGCTCTATGAGAAAGGAGCACATAGAATTGGATCTTTGAAAATCTCACATTTGCTGATAAATATTACTGCTGATCTCAGGCATGGCGAAGTGAAAAGTGGGACTTTGGATATTCCAAGAATGCTATGTTGTGGGATTGGTGTCCCTGATTCATACATAGCATATGGTTTCTATGAAATCCAGTGAGGGAGCAGGAGTAACGAAGCTGATTGCACAGATGACCTCAGGGAATACTGACAGATAGGCCAAATGAAAAATATGCTCCAGCTAACCATTGGTATTTGGGCTTCTGATCCCAGTCCTGTTTTTAAAAAAGGTGCAGACAGGCAGTGTTCATTAAAAACTGTCTACCATGTAAAAGTGGGTAATTTAAATGGCATCTAGTTACACATCTGATAGAATGGTCTGGCAACATATGAATTTCATTCTAACAACAACAACAACAACAACAAAACATAGAAAATGAGACATAAAGATAAAACCTTGTCTTCACCAGGATGCCTAAAAATAGGTTTTATTTGGCTCATGCCAATAAATATCTTTCAATAGAATTTCTGATTTCTGAATGAATCCATTCAACTTCATACTGCACAGATCACAAGGTTTTCTTTACAGAATATTCTCTTCTTCTTCTTAAAGCCTCACATAGAAAATGTCTCACAGGACATAGGAGGGGAATGACCCAAAGGATGAGAGAATGGCTGGAACCGTTCTCAAATGTGCCCATGTAGCCTAAAGTTTGAAGGCATCTAATTGTACTCTAAAACAATTATGAACCTATTCGATCCATTATTAATAAATATCACCACTTTACCACTTGAACCAAATCACAGAAAATTGGAAACAGATGATCATTGGCTTTGATACCTTTACTTCTGTTTCATTACTCAGAGTCGATCAACTCTATACTTCAAGTGACACAGATTTATTACAGAATGCCTAAGATCCTAAGGATCTATTTTAGCTCAGCCCATGGTATTGCTTCATTATTTTATTATTTTGTAAGTAATAAAATATAACTTCATGTTGGATGATATATTCAAGCCATGAATATATCATCCAACATTGTTCTTCCCAAAATATTAGCCCAATTTCTGCGCGTGCTCACTTACTGTTCAGGAATTTTACTAATTGTTTGAAGGTTCTAGAGGACCTGTTAGACTCCTAATGGACAAACCATACAACATACTCCAGAGAACGGACGAGTGCCATAAGAAGAAAATAAGGTCAGCCTACAGCAATGGGCAGCTGCCTGCCCTCGGCTGGGAGGAGCCCTGGCCATGGCACCAGGGCTGCTGGGCAGCAGAAGCCTCCACAGCCCTGCAGGGAGCCTGGAGCACAGCTCTGCCTAACCATGCTCAGCCCTGGACAGATGCACATGAGTTCCCATCACAGGCTCGAGTGTGACAGTCCCAGGTGCATGCCTGTCATGCCAGCCACCAGGGAGGCTGAGGCAAGAGGAACGTTTGAGGTCAGCCTTGGCAACTTAGACCCCGAGGCAAAGGGGAAATACTTTCACAGGGGTCTCTGAGGGTGTAGCTCAGGTAGGTCACTTGCCTCACAGGCTCAAGGCCCTGGGTTCAATCCCCAGAACCCACGTACACACAAAAAGTGAACTTGGAATATTGTTTAAAATGATGGGTCAGGAACACACAAGGACTTCAATATGACCTCTCAGAGGAGCTCAATTTGAGATCAGACTGAACAAAAGACCACCTGGACCATTGACTCAGTGTCTGAAACCCTCTGTGAGCATGGGAAGCACTGCTGGCAAGACACCAGAGGGCCAAAGCACTTGTGCCCCCTGCAGGGGTGTCTCTTGTCTACCGCCAAAGACTGTTCACCTCCTGGGGCAGCTGAGAGCAAGCTGGGCCTTGGAGCAAGGACTAGTGCTTTAGATATAGACTATGCAAGCAAGGGGCAATGTCTTTAATAAAACTAAAATTAAAAAGTCACATTGAAAAAATTTTAAAAAGAAGAAAATAAGGTCAAGTAGAGGAAGCCCATTTTCACAGGAAAAAATCCCCCAGTGAAAAGCATCAGAATAGATACCAAGAAAAATACCAACAAAAACAGTGTGCTCCCACTATGTATCTACTCAACATGCAAAAGTTAGAAAGCTAGATAATACAATCCTGGCCACAGGTAGAGCTATGCAGAAGAGCCACCTGGCAGTGCTTAGTCAAAGAAGTAAACATGCACACTTTGACCTAGAAATTCCACCTGTGTGTAAACCAGGCGGTGCTTAAGCAGTTTCACAAGGGGACATGCACAGGGAAATTTATCCTCAGGTTCTTATAGAGTTGTCTGTGCTTACAGGGAGTTGATGGTTGTCAAGATGCCCACAGCTGCGAAAGTCAAAAGCTAAAATATAATAGATGCCAACCTGGATATATTAATAATCCCGTATCTATGATCACCTTCATAAGGTAGCTTCCCAACTTCTGTGTGGAAGTGTGTTTCTCCTTGGCCCTTACACTGTTGTGGAGACCACTAGGAGTTCAGCTTTGTGCAGGATCATCTGACCTGGACTTTTGGCAAGACCTGTACAGCCCTCACACATGCTCAGATGCTACAGGACTTTTCAGACCAGTCCAGACAACAGTAGGCATCCATTCATTGTCTGCACTCTACAGATTCCTAGATGCACGACATTCATTACCATCAAATGCAGAATTTTCATCAAAAACTAATATATATATATCATTCCAATCTGAATCAAGAAAATTGGAAATATCCCCAAATCCAAAGAGTGGATCCCCATTGTGATGCTACAAGTTGAAAATTCCACAGCTGACCTCATGGGATGGTTCACAGTCAAAAGACAGCTGCATGAAAAATATTACATGACCTTACTGCTATGTGAAAAGTGGCATGTGAAGTACACATGCATGTCTTCCTCAGACATGGGTTCATTTGCAAGACACCTTGTGCAATTGAAAATACTCCAAAAGGGGAGAAATCAGAACCATGTCTCCAAAGTATTTCAGCAGAGACCAACTCCATCTGTCTATCTATCTCTCAGTGAGTGTGTGTGCTCTTGTGTGTGTTTGTGTGTCTTTGTTTGTGTTTGTACCTTCATAGCTGATACTTCATTGCCCCCATTGGAAAACTGACTCAGATAATGCCATCTGCCAAACTCCTAAAAACCAAAGTTCTTGCTGATAGAATGAAACATTCCTTCCTGTTGGTTTGGATGTGTCCTTTAGGAATCACTGCTACATTTAGTATACTCAAATCATCACAGTAGATCAGGTAACAAAAACATATATATTTTAAAATAATAATAATATATTAATGGAAACAACAAATACAGGATAGAGTAACAACTGTGTTACTAAACAAGGTCAAGGACAATGGCAAACTATAGATTCAAACTTTGAAGAAAATAGTAATCAATGTAAATATTCCAGGGCTGCCTCAGCCCCGCCCAGGCAGACAGCAACAGAATGGTTTTGCAAGCATCCTCAGGAGGGCTGGAGCCTTCTTTGCAGGACGAGAGGGAGGTTGAGGCTGGATCCACCCATCATTCTTTTGGGAGAGGCTCCTTTTCCCCAGCACAAAGCTGGATTTTTTGTGAGGATTCTTGGCATAAAATACGTTGGCCTCTGCTGGAATCCTCAGCTCTGGGGAGAGAGGGGTGTACAAAAAGAAGGTGGCACTCAGGAGGTGCTCCCTAGGACACGCCAACACTGAGAGCCTGTGCCAGAAAAGGCCAGAGCCACACACCTGAGAGCTCTCCAATTCAGCACCAATACCAACAAAGACAGCCTCCACAGTCCTCCCTGAGGAAGAACTAGGCAGAGCACTTCAACAGACCTAATGTCTGTTCCTACCGAAGGCTTTGGACTCCAGAATATCTCAGGTCCTCTTGCATCTGCCAAAGCACACCACTAGGGTTTGCATCTGAAATCTCCCACAAAAGGCTCCTGTGCCGAAGATTCAGTCCCCACATGAGCCATCTTCATAGGTGGGTTTGGAGGGAAGCATTGGATGGTGAGTGCTCTGATGTCAACATGAAATTCTCATTCAAGATGAATACACTACTGGGGGGTGGGAGGGACTGGAAGAAAGGTTGAGCATGGTTGGAGTAAGACCTAAACAGGGTTGTGCCCTGGGCAACAGTACCTTGTTCCTGTTGGCTCCACTGAATCCTCATTCTCCAAGGAGAGGTCCTCCCTCTCCATCTTTCTCTCTCTCCCTCTCTGCCAGCCTCGTTCTCTCTCTCCCAGTCTATGCCTTTGTGGCAAGGGCTGAGGAGCTCTCCACTGCCACACACTAGAGCTTTATGGACAGCCTCAGTGCACAACCAAAGAGAAAGCTATGAAACCCAGAGAAAAAAGGCCTAGGATTCCTCCTCTGAGTTATTTTCCTCAAGTATGGCCACAGTGAGGACAGGCTGACCAGCGCGGATACCACGTTAGAGCCATGCTTCTGCGTTGGTGGAGCCCGCCTCCATGTGAACCAGGCTTCTGAGAATGGAGGCCACATTCCAAATACTGCCCTACTGAGAACAATGGTTCCAAAGACCAGCAAAGGGACTGCTTCCCTCCAACATGGTGTATGGCCCAGTGGTGCCATGACCCCGAGTGGGGGAATACAACAGCCGCTTCTCCTTCCTCTGAACATGTGTTTCCTGTCGCCCTCCTCTAACCTAGAGCCTGTTCTCCATCCCTTCTGGGTTGGATGTGGAGATCTCTGCTATGAATTTCTTAGGCTACCAAGGCCCCAGACAGACTTCCTCTTCCATAGACTCTACTAACCTAACAGTAGGTTAAGATAGGAGACAAGTGATCCTAGAACTCATAGGGATGGTGGTCTTCAGGGTACATAGGCTGGGATAATGGCTGCTGTGGTGTTTGACTCACAAAAACCAACCAACCAACCAACGAAAAAGCGCTGGCATTATTATCAGATGAGCTCTGTGGCTACGTGCTCAGGAAGCCCTCATCTGACTTTAGTTAGGGATCACAACCTGGCTATTGTGATCACTCCTTGCCTAGTGGACTCAGGTGCGTAAGACCATGGAATTTATGCAAAAACAGATGATTCAGGCTGTCTCCCAGGCTGTGTTTTCTTCCCAATTTCATCCTGTTACTGCTTGCTAGAATCCTGGCAATGCTCTGCCCAGGCAGTGGTTTTTTGGTCACACAGAAGGCTTTCAATAGTACTGCTTCAGTCCACAAAATGCCAGTTCCCTCTTTAGCCCATGCATTCCCATGTTCCTTTGAAACCACTCCTATCCCAGACCATGAAAACATACTGCTCCTGGAGAGAGGCTTTCCTCCTCACTCCTCAAAGATGTCAGCTTTGGATGCCTGTTCATGTCCAGGGGAGGGCACCTGGTGGGGAGCCGCAATATCCACCGGGGTATACCATTGGACCTCAAGACCTTCCACCAGCAGAAGTGCAGTTGGCTTTGTGCACGAACCCAACACACCTGTTGGAGTGTTCTTGGGGGTCAGAGACTACTCTTTGTTGCTAAGAGTTGACCTGAGTCCACATCCTGACCCTTGCTCTCTGCTATCTGATTGTCTCACTTACTCTGACGGCGAGAGATGATTTGGCCCAGCTCATAATCCTCTGGAGTCTCCTCAGTAAGGAAGTGTAGGTCGAGGGCGCTGCGGATGACGACAGGAGCCCTATCGTGGCAGGTCACCTGAAGCAGCATGGGAGACAGGCCTTCAGGAAATGGGCCTTGAAGTGACTACTCAAGGACAGTGGGCAGGGGCATTCTGGAGGCACCTCCACTCTAAATACAAGGGCAACATCCATGACCCTACTACCCGAGGCTGACCTCCTGCTCATCATGTGGGCTCTTCCCACAGGCTACTAGCCCAATCCTTGTACATAGGACTTCCTGGGCCTGCCATTGCTCTTTGTGGAGCTGCACTCCTCTCGGAGTGAAAGGACCCCACTACCTGCATACAGATGCAATCTCATCCCACAAGTTGGGAGGAATGGGACAATAGCCTCCAAGATCCCAGGTCTGCCCGAGGATGCAGGCGGCATTGGGAATGGCCTAGGCACAAAACCTAGAGGCTTTGGTCTGGATTGCCAGGGCCAAAAACAGACCCAGGAACATGACCACACACAGGAGAGCTGAAAGATAGCCACGAGAGCTCCTGGCCTCCAGAGGCTCAGTGCTGCCTGGGATGTAGGAGGGCACCTCATCCGGCAAGGGTGGTCATTGGGTTACCTGGACATTTAGTGTGCTTGCTCCACATCCATATCAACTCTGCAGAGAGACTCTCTCAGCTCCTTGTTCAAGGAACATGGAGAACCTCACACTGCTGTCCTCCTCCATAGACGTCAGCATCCCATACAAGGGAACCTGCAACCTAGTTCCTGTCCTATTCTCATCTGTCACCCATACCTGTCCTTGCCCTTCTGGACTGCATGCTGCCACCTGACACACAGACTCCCTCAGACATGGCAGTGGACAAGCTGCTGCACTCGCTCATCTCAGCTCCAGCCCTTCACACTGACCTCTCCCTTCTTGATTCCCATCTATCCTCCTGATCATCCAGAAGCTCCAAATTCAAGAGGGCATGAGTAGTCCATGGTATTGGACCAGTGTCTGCTCCCCACCCAGGTGTAAGCACCACGGGACACCCCTGCTCCCAGGCTTACCAGAACACTCTTGGCCATCTCTGGACTTTGTGTTTCTAAGTGGACACGAATTAAGCAGGTGTCTCCCACCTGCTTGTGGGAAAGCGGCCTGGAGGACTTGCAGGTTGATTCTGAGAACTGTGGGGGATGGAACATCAGCAAACCCAGAAACAGAAAGCCACCCCAGACTGTCAGTTGGCTCTATGGGCTTCCAGCAAATATGTCCAGGTGCTGAGGCTTCTTATTTCCTCAGGTCGGAGTGGAATGGCAGCACATGCACAGCTTGAATAAGGTAGGTGTTAACCTCCTTTCCCTTGACCTGGGGGCGTTTCCTCACGATGAAATATTGTATTCCCAGATTCATGGACAGACACAAGAGTGAGTGGTCAGAGACCTTGATTTCTGCAGAGCGAAGTGGAGAGAATTGTTAGGTGGCACTCAAGGATTATACCACAAAACACCCACAACCCCTGAGAGTCTCCGCCAGGCCCATCACACTTTGGTATTTTGGGGCCAAGGCCCACTTTCTCTTGGCTGTCAGTTATCCTGAGCCCACTGTGGATCATGTCTCCCCACTGTCTGATTGTCCTACTTGTGCTGAGGCTTCTTATTTCCTCAGGTCGGAGTGGAATGGCAGCACATGCACAGCTTGAATAAGGTAGGTGTTAACCTCCTTTCCCTTGACCTGGGGGCGTTTCCTCACGATGAAATATTGTATTCCCAGATTCATGGACAGACACAAGAGTGAGTGGTCAGAGACCTTGATTTCTGCAGAGCGAAGTGGAGAGAATTGTTAGGTGGCACTCAAGGATTATACCACAAAACACCCACAACCCCTGAGAGTCTCCGCCAGGCCCATCACACTTTGGTATTTTGGGGCCAAGGCCCACTTTCTCTTGGCTGTCAGTTATCCTGAGCCCACTGTGGATCATGTCTCCCCACTGTCTGATTGTCCTACTTACTCTCATCCTCAGACATCATATACAGCAGCTCAAAGTTGTCCACATCCTCATGCTGCAACAAATTTTGGTCCAAGGCCCTGCGGATGAGGCTTGTCACCGTCTCCTGAAAGGTCACCTGGATCAGGGTGGGACAAATGTCATCAGAGAATGGCTTTTAGAAGAGCTACCCAGAAGACTGTGGTCAAACATTCAGGAGAAATCTCAGCTACATATACAAGGGCACAATCTTGTTATCCTGCTACCTGAGTGTGTCCTCCATATACCACCTGGGTTCTTGCAATGTGCTACTAGAACAATCCTGGTACAAATATCTGCCTGTACCTGCCATCTCCCCTCCCCCTGGGGAGCCACATTCCACTCATGTCAAAGGACCAAACTGCCTATGCACAGACACACTCTCATCTCACTGAGATGAGAGCAATGGGCCAGGGATCTGCGCACCAAGTGTGATCTGGGATGCAGGCTGCCTTTGTGGGTGGAAGAGGCAGATGCACTGAAAATTTGGGTCCTGACTGCCACGACACAAAACAGACTCAGATACAAGAGTGTGCACTTGAGTGCTTCATGATAGCTTTGAGAGGCCCTGGCCTCTGGAAGCTCGGTGCGGGTCTGGTTGTAATGATGTACTTGACTCAGCACTGGCAGTCACTGAACATGTCTCCTCTGCAGCTGGACACCTGCAGCATTAGCGTGTCTACTGCACATCCATAGAAATTCTGCCAAGAACCCCTTTAGCTCCGTATTTACATACATGCAAAGCCTAACATTCCGAAGCTTTGGCATGACCCCCCAGGTGATCCCGACCCCAAATTCCTACACCTAGTCATGCTAAGGAGGATCTCTTCCCTGCCACCAGGAACACATCCCCTCCTACACATGTGACAAGTCACTGCCACCTCCTCTGCTCCAACTTCACTCATTGAGAATACCAAGTTCTAGGCACTGCAGCCTGCACCCTGGACATATCTCTGCCTTCATCTGTCCACAGCACTTCCGTCTGCACTTCTGGCCTGCAAAACCCACAATACACAGGCCCACTCACCACTGAAGCTGGGCATGCTGATGCTCTCCCTCCTCAGGTCAAGCCCTTAAGACGGACCTCTCTCTTCTTTATTTCCCACCATAGCCCTGGGGTTGGCTGTGTCTCCTGCCTTCCACTGTGTGGACACCCAGGAGGCAGCCCTGCTGTCGGGCTTACCGGGATGCGCTTTGTCTCCCTCAGGCTCTGTCCCTCTAGGAGGACGTGAACAACGCGGCTGTCTTCCACCTGCTCGCTGGAGTGAAGCAGTGAGGAGCTGCTACTCACAGCTGCTGGGGTCCTGGATGCCACTGCCACAGAAGGTTCCAAGAACTGTGGGGGATGACAACATCAGCAAAGCCCAGCAACTGCACCCCACCCAGCCTGGCAGTTGGCTCTGTGGGCATTCTACAACATCCATCCAGAACCTGAGGTTCTTGTCCCCTTGGAGGATGTGGAGTGGCACCAGGAGTAAAGACTGAAGAAGGTGGCTGTTTTGGGAACAAGAGATCCAGCACCTGCTGGGTGGGGATGAAATCCCAGGAGATTAACCCCATGTTGCTGCTGAAATGTAGGTTCCTCCCACAAATGACAGGCAGGAGCTCATTCCTAAGTTGGTCCTGCCTGTAAGGTTCAAGGCTCTGAACCCTGAAGGGCTCCTCCGTGTTCTGATCATTTTCACCCTGGGTTGGGACCAAGAATGGTGGGTTCAAAATGGAAATGGTGACAAACAGAAAAATGACTTGTGCCAATACACTAGAGTCAAAGCACAATGGGACAGTTCCCATCAGTACAAACACACACACACACACACACACACACACACAGTCAGAATAGGAGTCCTGGGCCATTCATCAGGGATCAGACTAGAGGGCCTGCTGGGCTCACCTGCCCTGTGCTACTCACTGTTACTCTTGAGCTCCTCTGCGACAATCGCCAGAGGCTCTGGCGTCTAAGATGAAGCCTCACCCAGTGTATCCACAAAAGGGCTAGTTGGCCCCCCTGAGATTCCTGGGAGCCTGAGGCTCGGCATTGTCTGCAACCACAGGAGAACATCCTTCTCCCTCCACTGGCTCCAACCAAGTGAGCTCGGATGGCTTGGTCAGTGAAGTGGGTGCCTGGATACCAGGGTTCCATGTTCTGTTTGATCCATTGTCAAGGCAATGATGTCATTTCCTGTGCCCATACCTGAGCCTCTTTTCACATAAGACCACTTTCAACAGCCCTATGGGCTGCCGATTTCTCCTCCATGCCTACCCATCTCAGGTGCGCAGGTGTTCACCAACAACTACCCAAA
The DNA here is from genome assembly GCF_045843805.1 of Urocitellus parryii. Taxonomy (NCBI): domain Eukaryota; kingdom Metazoa; phylum Chordata; class Mammalia; order Rodentia; family Sciuridae; genus Urocitellus; species Urocitellus parryii. The sequence goes on from NC_135548.1 coordinate 65,813,174, forward strand.
CATCCCCACCAGCATCTGCCCTGCTTGGTGCCACTAGAGTTCCAGCTTGGAGCCTTCAAAAATGCATTCACAACCAGTCCTTCCCTCTCAGCAGCTTTTGGACCCTGGTCCCATCATTGTGCAACTCATGGTGTGCCCAGTCTTTTCTGGAAAGTAGGGTAGCATCTAATCTCTAGGGTTTATTGTGTCTATTGGCCCATAACACCCTCTGTTCTCTCTGAAACCAGAGATGGGACTCACAGGTGGCTAAAGCACAAATGTAGAGATGGGATAATCACAAGAAAGGGAGAGACAAAGAATGCACCCTAACTCCATCAGGCCTGTGTCCCACACAGGGACATGGCCAATGTCCGTCCCATCGTGGCTGCAGTTCCCTCTCTACACCATGGCAAGTTGGAGGGGACTGAGATGCAGAGGCTGCTCCCCTCTGCCATACAACTTCCCAAGGCTTCTCCTAAGATTTCAAAAGGGCCAAGTGTGTCTAGTGTTGGGGTCTCACAGAGACTCCGAGGTACCACAGCATCCTGCTGCCCAGAACCGGTTCACCCCTCACCTCAAGGGGGCTCAGCCTCTGGATTCATGGGAATTGAAGTGGGTACAGGTGATGGGATATCACCTCCAAGACTGAGTTATGCCAAGTCCATGACCCCTGTCTGCATCCCTGTCTCCAGCACCACTCCCCCCTCTCTCTTTCCTCCTCAGAGCAAACAAATCCATTTAGCAAGTGTGTCCTGTGATAAAGACATGACGGTCACCCATCCTCTCATTACAAAAACACTGAGGCTCAGCCAACATGGATCCTACAGGGAACACAGGCATAAACTCAGACTCCGATCCTCCCAGCCGAGCCTCAGTGGAGCCTGGACTCCCAGCCTCCTGAGTCAAGGAAACAGAGGTTCCTAGCCGAGCCACCTTGGATGCAGCCGCACACAAACTGAACTCATCAATGCCCCTTGCTCTCAGTTGTGAGTAAGAGGGGAAGTGGTGTTTCACAACCCTGGACATCAAGTGCTTTGGGGTGTGCCCTGGCCTCTGTCTATCTGCCCAGGCTCTCCAACCCACACTGGCCTCTTACCCAACCTCCTCCTAGGGCCAAACTCAATCCTGCCTCTCAATTTCTGCTGCCTTCCCCAACACACTGCTCCCCAAAATGAGCAGGGCTGGCTCTCGGTTATCATGCTGGTGCCAGCAGCAATGCCACCCCACTGACATAATTCTGAGTCCCAACCTAGGCACTCCAGCTGTCTTTGCCACACCTGGCCTGTTTGGGCTCTGGCTCTTGCTCTTTTCTTTCATGTGCATGTGTTTTGAGGTTTTGAGTTTCTCCCACTGCAGAACTGCAGCTGTGGCAGGGTAGAGCTCATGAGGGTGACATTCTGAGCCACATCCAATCCCATCAGGACTGTTCACTGGGGTGATTGCTGGAACACAGTGATGAGTGAACACATGGGAGGTGGTTGGACCCACCTTGCCTCTGAGTGGCTTCCTTTCAGGACAGGAATGTAGGCATGGGAGCCCCTGGCGTGGGATGCTTTGCACAAGGCGTGACCATGGGCTCTCTTTCCTGGCAAAAATGGCTCCACTCAGCATGGAGAGCACTGTCATTCCTGGTGGCTAACAACAGCCCTGGACCCCAGAAAGGAACCCACACTCAAGATTAACGTCTGAGTGTGCGTGTCCTCGAGGAAATGAGGTCTCCTGATCCCAGGTGCAAAGGGGTAAGTCCTCTAACTCCAGGGGCCATGAAGGGACATCTGAGTTTCCCTTGTCCTTCTTTCCCTCTCTAACTAACCACAGTTAGGACCCTGGCCTCATTCCCCAGTGAGGATCATTAGGCTCCATAAAGGACAGTCTCTAAGATGCTCAGTGGACCAACACCCTCTGCACAACCCATAACCCTATTCACCCAAGAGGCAAGAGGATTTCTATTCAGGAAAACCAGGAAAGGGAGAGCCTTTCTCAAGGACACAAGGACATTAGTGAGTGAGGGAGTGATTAATGGATGGAGAACTATTTCCAACACCAACTTCCAGGAGCATATATGGCCCCCTGGAGAATTCTGCAGTGTGTTGGTGATTAAGGAGAACGTGTGAATTCAGGGGTCACTAGGTCCTCTCAGCCATAAGGAGGGAAACTGCCATAAAGGAACTAGGACAAGGGTGCGAGGAATGCTCACTGGTGGGAGATCGGAAGGAAGGAAAGTGTACTCATTAGAAAAGTGTCGCCTGAAAATTCTTAGCCAGCCAAAAGTCGTGCGAACTTGTGTGGGAAAAGAGTCTTTGCACAGTGATGAAGCTAAGAGCTCACATGATGGAACACAGCATCAACTGGGACCAAATCCAATATCTGATATTCTTGTAGGAAGAGGAGAGTCTGGACCCAGATACCAGGGAGACTGGGGGATACCGGATATGTGAGGTTGGAGCCAGGGCGGGATGCCCATATGGGAACCACAGATCGTGGGCAGCAATAGGAGAGTGGGCAAGGGCTGGGAGAGTTGGGGAGACAGTCCCCTTGAAACCTGGGAGGGGTTATGGCACTGGGACAGCCCAACACCTACTGTGTTGAGCCTCTGGAGCTCAATGGAAGACACTTCCTCTGTTGTCGGCCACCCAGTTAACAGACTTTGGTTGCAGCAGCCTAGGACCCAGCTGAAGGTCTGAGCATGTTGGCCATGCAGGTTGGATCTGGACCACAGACACCCTCATCAGAGATTGTAGGGTCTCAGCCCTGAGGCAAGACAGGCACTAAGTCAGGCCAGGTGGGGAAACGGATAGGCACACACTCTGGGGGCTGGTGCCTGTGTTACTGGGAGCACTTCTGATCGCAATTCCCTGATCTGCTGCCAACACAGGCTACAGAGGAGGGTACAGAAACACAGACCACGGATCTGCCCCACTCAGTGGGCCCAGGCCAACACCACACCCAGCAGCCTCGTGCCATACCCAATGAGTCTCGAAGCGGCCCCCTCTTGCCATCCTGAGAGCTCTTCCCTTCCTCATGTGCCAATAGCTCCCTACTGTCACTGGCAATATCTACTCTGTGAGATGTCTACATCCGTGGGTACTGTTCTCTCATCCCAGGACAGTGTGGTCCCACACACCCTGGTGAAATGGGCAACCTGGAGGCTGGACCTGGAGGTTGTTGAGGCTGAATGGCAGCGGTGGTCCTCTGGCACTTAATATTATTTAAGTTAAAAAAAAACAAAAACAAAAACAAAAAACCGGTCTTGGTGCTCAAAAATGTTTGATTTGCATATTCTCATCCCCTAACCCCAATATTTTCATTATTTCCTCACATATGAAATCTTACTAGCATAAAGGTAATTTCGTATTAAACAAAGTGGATTGAAATAACATTGATAAAAATAATCAATCACCATACTTTCAATTTTTGTTCTGCTTTCCTATTAGAAACCACTTGGATACAAGAGAACAGAGGACAGACTCATGGAAATGCTTGAAATGACAAGAAGCTCCCACTCAAGCTTAGCATTCAGTCCTGGACAGGGTAAGACCAGGCCACTTTGACATCTGTGCCAAAGAGTCTACCAGACAGAATCCTCTGACTGATCCCTGACTGAGCCATAGGAACTGGCTAGAAAAGCCTTCACATCCTCAATACATTCTTCACGTCAGAATACTTGACAACCATTGATATCCATCTCTCGTTAACTTGCTCCCCAGCCAACCATTCTTCAACAAATTCAAAGGAGTAACTCATGCAAGCACACAGAAAGGGGTGTTCACTACACACATCCATGTGCGAAAAAGACAACTGGTATTTCTTGTTTGGGCTATTTCAAATGAAATCCCTTCTGCATGACCTCCACAAACCAAAGGAAAATATTTGTGAAATTCCCACGTAGAAGACAAGATACACTTGCCAAGGAGGCAGTGGCAAGAATTTTGACACTCCAAATGTAGAGTGTGTGTTTAGGAAGCAGTCACAGTTTCCATGAGAGAGTCCCATGAAATCAATTAGGAAGATCCATGCTCTAGCCCTACCATGCAAGTGATGTGACTCGAAAGAGTCACTTAGTCTTAGTAACCATCATCACTAACAACTAAGTCAATGAATAAAGGTCCTCAGGTGCCAAGCTACAAAATGTGGGATGAGCATGGATGAGGATGGGTGGGAGAAGTCTCCAACTCTAACACAATTAGGGAAGGATGTGCTGACCTCAAGTGGCTGGGGGGCTGGGATCCTGCCACAGAGGGGGATTCCAAACCTCACATCCCCTGACCCAGGCCAGAAGACCAGGTAGAGTCCAAGGACCCTGGGGTGGCCCAATGGCAATAAAGGTCAAAAGGAACTAGGGATCTGCCTGGTCCCTCAATCCCCTACTCTGAGCAGGGCTGCATGACGAGGCCAGAGGCCATCCACAGCAATCTGCCTTTACAGGAAAACAGGGACTGCAGGCTGCCTCTGGCTCACTGAATCAGGGTGGTGTTTTCATAAAGCAAGACCACTTCCTCACATTTGACCAGCAGCTCATGTGTTGACAGCACAATGACTGACTTGACTCAGGCCCTGATGAATGAAATAGAAAATTCATAGCAAACCCATCTTTAGCTCTTCCACATCATCAGGGGCTCTGATTCAATTCCGTCCAGAAAGGTGTCTGAAATGATTTCTAAACATGCTGGGGACTCACCTCTGTGTGGAACTTTTCAGGAAAAAGGGGATCAAATCTCATGAAGCAACTCTTCTCTCTTCTAGCCCATGGGCAATGCAAGGAACCTGCATGATACCAGAGGCTCACTTCTCTCTTCTCGTGTCTTCTGGAAAGGATTCGTTAATGCTTCCTGCAAGGTGAAGCAGAAGCCTGCATCCCCAGCTGCACAGAAGTGTTTTAGGGCAGTGTCTCCCTTAAAACCCAAAAATAAAAAAACAGGTCATTCAACAGGCACATGGATTCGAGTACATGTTCAATGTACTCCAGGCCTCCCTGGAGCCTTCCACATGCCCATCTTCCACATTCACAGAGCAATGCTTGGCCATTCTCAAGACCAGGAGACCATGATGCTCATCACCAGGAAGTCAATAAGGAACATGAAGAGAGCAGCATGGATTGCAGAAGGTGGCACATCAAGGATCTTCAGCTCTGCTGCTAGAACACAAGAGCTTAACTTCAGTATTGACTTTTTGCCAACTACCAAGTACGATAGCAGTGTCAAGCCCAATATGCAGATATGCAAGTAGTAGGTGACACCCCGCATCCATTCACAAAAGTGGGCAACATCTGCATCAGAACAAGGAAGTATCTTACCCTTACTCATAAAAATCATCAGAAACAAAATAAAATGGATGCAAGACTTCTCATTTCACTATTAGGTAGCTGTTGGAATTCCCTATTAAATAATACCTCCTCCAAAATAAAAAGTATCTCAGACATGTGTCAACTATTCAATGGATGACATTTTAAAAACTATGGACTTTACTTAATATTTATGTATGCTATATCCCTGCCTAAGGCTCTATGAGAAAGGAGCACATAGAATTGGATCTTTGAAAATCTCACATTTGCTGATAAATATTACTGCTGATCTCAGGCATGGCGAAGTGAAAAGTGGGACTTTGGATATTCCAAGAATGCTATGTTGTGGGATTGGTGTCCCTGATTCATACATAGCATATGGTTTCTATGAAATCCAGTGAGGGAGCAGGAGTAACGAAGCTGATTGCACAGATGACCTCAGGGAATACTGACAGATAGGCCAAATGAAAAATATGCTCCAGCTAACCATTGGTATTTGGGCTTCTGATCCCAGTCCTGTTTTTAAAAAAGGTGCAGACAGGCAGTGTTCATTAAAAACTGTCTACCATGTAAAAGTGGGTAATTTAAATGGCATCTAGTTACACATCTGATAGAATGGTCTGGCAACATATGAATTTCATTCTAACAACAACAACAACAACAACAAAACATAGAAAATGAGACATAAAGATAAAACCTTGTCTTCACCAGGATGCCTAAAAATAGGTTTTATTTGGCTCATGCCAATAAATATCTTTCAATAGAATTTCTGATTTCTGAATGAATCCATTCAACTTCATACTGCACAGATCACAAGGTTTTCTTTACAGAATATTCTCTTCTTCTTCTTAAAGCCTCACATAGAAAATGTCTCACAGGACATAGGAGGGGAATGACCCAAAGGATGAGAGAATGGCTGGAACCGTTCTCAAATGTGCCCATGTAGCCTAAAGTTTGAAGGCATCTAATTGTACTCTAAAACAATTATGAACCTATTCGATCCGTTATTAATAAATATCACCACTTTACCACTTGAACCAAATCACAGAAAATTGGAAACAGATGATCATTGGCTTTGATACCTTTACTTCTGTTTCATTACTCAGAGTCGATCAACTCTATACTTCAAGTGACACAGATTTATTACAGAATGCCTAAGATCCTAAGGATCTATTTTAGCTCAGCCCATGGTATTGCTTCATTATTTTATTATTTTGTAAGTAATAAAATATAACTTCATGTTGGATGATATATTCAAGCCATGAATATATCATCCAACATTGTTCTTCCCAAAATATTAGCCCAATTTCTGCGCGCGCTCACTTACTGTTCAGGAATTTTACTAATTGTTTGAAGGTTCTAGAGGACCTGTTAGACTCCCAATGGACAAACCATACAACATACTCCAGAGAACGGACGAGTGCCATAAGAAGAAAATAAGGTCAGCCTACAGCAATGGGCAGCTGCCTGCCCTCGGCTGGGAGGAGCCCTGGCCATGGCACCAGGGCTGCTGGGCAGCAGAAGCCTCCACAGCCCTGCAGGGAGCCTGGAGCACAGCTCTGCCTAACCATGCTCAGCCCTGGACAGATGCACATGAGTTCCCATCACAGGCTCGAGTGTGACAGTCCCAGGTGCATGCCTGTCATGCCAGCCACCAGGGAGGCTGAGGCAAGAGGAACGTTTGAGGTCAGCCTTGGCAACTTAGACCCCGAGGCAAAGGGGAAATACTTTTACAGGGGTCTCTGAGGGTGTAGCTCAGGTAGGTCACTTGCCTCACAGGCTCAAGGCCCTGGGTTCAATCCCCAGAACCCACGTACACACAAAAAGTGAACTTGGAATATTGTTTAAAATGATGGGTCAGGTACACACAAGGACTTCAATATGACCTCTCAGAGGAGCTCAATTTGAGATCAGACTGAACAAAAGACCACCTGGACCATTGACTCAGTGTCTGAAACCCTCTGTGAGCATGGGAAGCACTGCTGGCAAGACACCAGAGGGCCAAAGCACTTGTGCCCCCTGCAGGGGCATCTCTTGTCTACCGCCAAAGACTGTTCCCCTCCTGGGGCAGCTGAGAGCAAGCTGGGCCTTGGAGCAAGGACTAGTGCTTTAGATATAGACTATGCAAGCAAGGGGCAATGTCTTTAATAAAACTAAAATTAAAAAGTCACATTGAAAAAATTTTAAAAAGAAGAAAATAAGGTCAAGTAGAGGAAGCCCATTTTCACAGGAAAAAATCCCCCAGTGAAAAGCATCAGAATAGATACCAAGAAAAATACCAACAAAAACAGTGTGCTCCCACTATGTATCTACTCAACATGCAAAAGTTAGAAAGCTAGATAATACAATCCTGGCCACAGGTAGAGCTATGCAGAAGAGCCACCTGGCAGTGCTTAGTCAAAGAAGTAAACATGCACACTTTGACCTAGAAATTCCACCTGTGTGTAAACCAGGCGGTGCTTAAGCAGTTTCACAAGGGGACATGCACAGGGAAATTTATCCTCAGGTTCTTATAGAGTTGTCTGTGCTTACAGGGAGTTGATGGTTGTCAAGATGCCCACAGCTGCGAAAGTCAAAAGCTAAAATATAATAGATGCCAACCTGGATATATTAATAATCCCGTATCTATGATCACCTTCATAAGGTAGCTTCCCAACTTCTGTGTGGAAGTGTGTTTCTCCTTGGCCCTTACACTGTTGTGGAGACCACTAGGAGTTCAGCTTTGTGCAGGATCATCTGACCTGGACTTTTGGCAAGACCTGTACAGCCCTCACACATGCTCAGATGCTACAGGACTTTTCAGACCAGTCCAGACAACAGTAGGCATCCATTCATTGTCTGCACTCTACAGATTCCTAGATGCACGACATTCATTACCATCAAATGCAGAATTTTCATCAAAAACTAATATATATATATCATTCCAATCTGAATCAAGAAAATCGGAAATATCCCCAAATCCAAAGAGTGGATCCCCATTGTGATGCTACAAGTTGAAAATTCCACAGCTGACCTCATGGGATGGTTCACAGTCAAAAGACAGCTGCATGAAAAATATTACATGGCCTTCCTGCTATGTGAAAAGTGGCATGTGAAGTACACATGCATGTCTTCCTCAGACATGGGTTCATTTGCAAGACACCTTGTGCAATTGAAAATACTCCAAAAGGGGAGAAATCAGAACCATGTCTCCAAAGTATTTCAGCAGAGACCAACTCCATCTGTCTATCTATCTCTCAGTGAGTGTGTGTGCTCTTGTGTGTGTTTGTGTGTCTTTGTTTGTGTTTGTACCATCATAGCTGATACTTCATTGCCCCCATTGGAAAACTGACTCAGATAATGCCATCTGCCAAACTCCTAAAAACCAAAGTTCTTGCTGACAGAATGAAACATTCCTTCCTGTTGGTTTGGATGTGTCCTTTAGGAATCACTGCTACATTTAGTATACTCAAATCATCACAGTAGATCAGGTAACAAAAACATATATATTTTAAAATAATAATAATATATTAATGGAAACAACAAATACAGGATAGAGTAACAACTGTGTTACTAAACAAGGTCAAGGACAATGGCAAACTATAGATTCAAACTTTGAAGAAAATAGTAATCAATGTAAATATTCCTGGGCTGCCTCAGACCCGCCCAGGCACACAGCCCCAGAATGGTTTTGCAAGCATGCTCAGGAGGGCTGGAGCCTTCTTTCCAGGACGAGAGGGAGGTTGAGGCTGGATCCACCCATCATTCTTTTGGGAGAGGCTCCTTTTCCCCAGCACAAAGCTGGATTTTTTGTGAGGATTCTTGGCATAAAATACGTTGGCCTCTGCTGGAATCCTCAGCTCTGGGGAGAGAGGGGTGTACAAAAAGAAGGTGGCACTCAGGAGGTGCTCCCTAGGACATGCCAACACTGAGAGCCTGTGCCAGAAACAGGCAGTAGGTTAAGATAGAAAAGGCCAGAGCCACACACCTGAGAGCTCTCCAATTCAGCACCAATACCAACAAAGACAGCCTCCACAGTCCTCCCTGAGGAAGAACTAGGCAGAGCACTTCAACAGACCTAATGTCTGTTCCTACCGAAGGCTTTGGACTCCAGAATATCTCAGGTCCTCTTGCATCTGCCAAAGCACACCACTAGGGTTTGCATCTGAAATCTCCCACAAAAGGCTCCTGTGCCGAAGATTCAGTCCCCACATGAGCCATCTTCATAGGTGGGTTTGGAGGGAAGCATTGGATGGTGAGTGCTCTGATGTCAACATGAAATTCTCATTCAAGATGAATACACTACTGGGGGGTGGGAGGGACTGGAAGAAAGGTTGAGCATGGTTGGAGTAAGACCTAAACAGGGTTGTGCCCTGGGCAACAGTACCTTGTTCCTGTTGGCTCCACTGAATCCTCATTCTCCACGGAGAGGTCCTCCCTCTCCATCTTTCTCTCTCTCCCTCTCTGCCAGCCTCGTTCTCTCTCTCCCAGTCTATGCCTTTGTGGCAAGGGCTGAGGAGCTCTCCACTGCCACACACTAGAGCTTTATGGACAGCCTCAGTGCACAACCAAAGAGAAAGCTATGAAACCCAGAGAAAAAAGGCCTAGGATTCCTCCTCTGAGTTATTTTCCTCAAGTATGGCCACAGTGAGGACAGGCTGACCAGCACGGATACCACGTTAGAGCCATGCTTCTGAGTTGGTGGAGCCCGCCTCCATGTGAACCAGGCTTCTGAGAATGGAGGCCACATTCCAAATACTGCCCTACTGAGAACAATGGTTCCAAAGACCAGCAAAGGGACTGCTTCCCTCCAACATGGCGTATGGCCCAGTGGTGCCATGACCCCGAGTGGGGGAATACAACAGCCGCTTCTCCTTCCTCTGAACATGTGTTTCCTGTCGCCCTCCTCTAACCTAGAGCCTGTTCTCCATCCCTTCTGGGTTGGATGTGGAGATCTCTGCTATGAATTTCTTAGGCTACCAAGGCCCCAGACAGACTTCCTCTTCCATAGACTCTACTAACCTAACAGTAGGTTAAGATAGGAGACAAGTGATCCTAGAACTCATAGGGATGGTGGTCTTCAGGGTACATAGGCTGGGATAATGGCTGCTGTGGTGTTTGGCTCACAAAAACCAACCAACCAACCAACGAAAAAGCGCTGGCATTATTATCAGATGAGCTCTGTGGCTACGTGCTCAGGAAGCCCTCATCTGACTTTAGTTAGGGATCACAACCTGGCTATTGTGATCACTCCTTGCCTAGTGGACTCAGGTGCGTAAGACCATGGAATTTAGGCAAAAACAGATGATTCAGGCTGTCTCCCAGGCTGTGTTTTCTTCCCAATTTCATCCTGTTACTGCTTGCTAGAATCCTGGCAATGCTCTGCCCAGGCAGTGGTTTTTTGGTCACACAGAAGGCTTTCAATAGTACTGCTTCAGTCCACAAAATGCCAGTTCCCTCTTTAGCCCATGCATTCCCATGTTCCTTTGAAACCACTCCTATCCCAGACCATGAAAACATACTGCTCCTGGAGAGAGGCTTTCCTCCTCACTCCTCAAAGATGTCAGCTTTGGATGCCTGTTCATGTCCAGGGGAGGGCACCTGGTGGGGAGCCGCAATATCCACCGGGGTATACCATTGGACCTCAAGACCTTCCACCAGCAGAAGTGCAGTTGGCTTTGTGCACGAACCCAACACACCTGTTGGAGTGTTCTTGGGGGTCAGAGACTACTCTTTGTTGCTAAGAGTTGACCTGAGTCCACATCCTGACCCTTGCTCTCTGCTATCTGATTGTCTCACTTACTCTGACGGTGAGAGATGATTTGGCCCAGCTCATAATCCTCTGGATTCTCCTCAGTAAGGAAGTGTAGGTCGAGGGCGCTGCGGATGACGACAGGAGCCCTATCGTGGCAGGTCACCTGGAGCAGCATGGGAGACAGGCCTTCAGGAAATGGGCCTTGAAGTGACTACTCAAGGACAGTGGGCAGGGGCATTCTGGAGGCACCTCCACTCTAAATACAAGGGCAACATCCATGACCCTACTACCCGAGGCTGACCTCCTGCTCATCGTGTGGGCTCTTCCCACAGGCTACTAGCCCAATCCTTGTACATAGGACTTCCTGGGCCTGCCATTGCTCTTTGTGGAGCTGCACTCCTCTCGGAGTGAAAGGACCCCACTACCTGCATACAGATGCAATCTCATCCCACAAGTTGGGAGGAATGGGACAATAGCCTCCAAGATCCCAGGTCTGCCCGAGGATGCAGGCGGCATTGGGAATGGCCTAGGCACAAAACCTAGAGGCTTTGGTCTGGATTGCCAGGGCCAAAAACAGACCCAGGAACATGACCACACACAGGAGAGCTGAAAGATAGCCACGAGAGCTCCTGGCCTCCAGAGGCTCAGTGCTGGCTGGGATGTAGGAGGGCACCTCATCCGGCAAGGGTGGTCATTGGGTTACCTGGACATTTAGTGTGCTTGCTCCACATCCATATCGACTCTGCAGAGAGACTCTCTCAGCTCCTTGTTCAAGGAACATGGAGAACCTCACACTGCTGTCCTCCTCCATAGACGTCAGCATCCCATACAAGGGAACCTGCAACCTAGTTCCTGTCCTATTCTCATCTGTCACCCATACCTGTCCCTGCCCTTCTGGACTGCATGCTGCCACCTGACACACAGACTCCCTCAGACATGGCAGTGGACAAGCTGCTGCACTCGCTCATCTCAGCTCCAGCTCTTCACACTGACCTCTCCCTTCTTGATTCCCATCTATCCTCCTGATCATCCAGAAGCTCCAAATTCAAGAGGGCATGAGTAGTCCATGGTATTGGACCAGTGTCTGCTCCCCACCCAGGTGTAAGCACCACGGGACACCCCTGCTCCCAGGCTTACCAGAACACTCTTGGCCATCTCTGGACTTTGTGTTTCTAAGTGGACACGAATTAAGCAGGTGTCTCCCACCTGCTTGTGGGAAAGCGGCCTGGAGGACTTGCAGGTTGATTCTGAGAACTGTGGGGGATGGAACATCAGCAAACCCAGAAACAGAAAGCCACCCGAGACTGTCAGTTGGCTCTATGGGCTTCCAGCAAATATGTCCAGGTGCTGAGGCTTCTTATTTCCTCAGGTCGGAGTGGAATGGCAGCACATGCACAGCTTGAATAAGGTAGGTGTTTACCTCCTTTCCCTTGACCTGGGGGCGTTTCCTCACGATGAAATATTGTATTCCCAGATTCATGGACAGACACACGAGTGAGTGGTCAGAGACCTTGATTTCTGCAGAGCGAAGTGGAGAGAATTGTTAGGTGGCACTCAAGGATTATACCACAAAACACCCACAACCCCTGAGAGTCTCCGCCAGGCCCATCACACTTTGGTATTTTGGGGCCAAGGCCCACTTTCTCTTGGCTGTCAGTTATCCTGAGCCCACTGTGGATCATGTCTCCCCACTGTCTGATTGTCCTACTTACTCTCATCCTCAGACATCATATACAGCAGCTCAAAGTTGTCCACATCCTCATGCTGCAACAAATTTTGGTCCAAGGCCCTGCGGATGAGGCTTGTCACCGTCTCCTGAAAGGTCACCTGGATCAGGGTGGGACAAATGTCATCAGAGAATGGCTTTTAGAAGAGCTACCCAGAAGACTGTGGTCAAACATTCAGGAGAAATCTCAGCTACATATACAAGGGCACAATCTTGTTATCCTGCTACCTGAGTGTGTCCTCCATATACCACCTGGGTTCTTGCAATGTGCTACTAGAACAATCCTGGTACAAATATCTGCCTGTACCTGCCATCTCCCCTCCCCCTGGGGAGCCACATTCCACTCATGTCAAAGGACCAAACTGCCTATGCACAGACACACTCTCATCTCACTGAGATGAGAGCAATGGGCCAGGGATCTGCGCACCAAGTGTGATCTGGGATGCAGGCTGCCTTTGTGGGTGGAAGAGGCAGATGCACTGAAAATTTGGGTCCTGACTGCCACGACACAAAACAGACTCAGATACAAGAGTGTGCACTTGAGTGCTTCATGATAGCTTTGAGAGGCCCTGGCCTCTGGAAGCTCGGTGCGGGTCTGGTTGTAATGATGTACTTGACTCAGCACTGGCAGTCACTGAACATGTCTCCTCTGCAGCTGGACACCTGCAGCATTAGCGTGTCTACTGCACATCCATAGAAATTCTGCCAAGAACCCCTTTAGCTCCGTATTTACATACATGCAAAGCCTAACATTCCGAAGCTTTGGCATGACCCCCCAGGTGATCCCGACCCCAAATTCCTACACCTAGTCATGCTAAGGAGGATCTCTTCCCTGCCACCAGGAACACATCCCCTCCTACACATGTGACAAGTCACTGCCACCTCCTCTGCTCCAACTTCACTCATTGAGAATACCAAGTTCTAGGCACTGCAGCCTGCACCCTGGACATATCTCTGCCTTCATCTGTCCACAGCACTTCCGTCTGCACTTCTGGCCTGCAAAACCCACAATACACAGGCCCACTCACCACTGAAGCTGGGCATGCTGATGCTCTCCCTCCTCAGGTCAAGCCCTTAAGACGGACCTCTCTCTTCTTTATTTCCCACCATAGCCCTGGGGTTGGCTGTGTCTCCTGCCTTCCACTGTGTGGACACCCAGGAGGCAGCCCTGCTGTCGGGCTTACCGGGATGCGCTTTGTCTCCCTCAGGCTCTGTCCCTCTAGGAGGACGTGAACAACGCGGCTGTCTTCCACCTGCTCGCTGGAGTGAAGCAGTGAGGAGCTGCTACTCACAGCTGCTGGGGTCCTGGATGCCACTGCCACAGAAGGTTCCAAGAACTGTGGGGGATGACAACATCAGCAAAGCCCAGCAACTGCACCCCACCCAGCCTGGCAGTTGGCTCTGTGGGCATTCTACAACATCCATCCAGAACCTGAGGTTCTTGTCCCCTTGGAGGATGTGGAGTGGCACCAGGAGTAAAGACTGAAGAAGGTGGCTGTTTTGGGAACAAGAGATCCAGCACCTGCTGGGTGGGGATGAAATCCCAGGAGATTAACCCCATGTTGCTGCTGAAATGTAGGTTCCTCCCACAAATGACAGGCAGGAGCTCATTCCTAAGCTGGTCCTGCCTGTAAGGTTCAAGGCTCTGAACCCTGAAGGGCTCCTCCGTGTTCTGATCATTTTCACCCTGGGTTGGGACCAAGAATGGTGGGTTCAAAATGGAAATGGTGACAAACAGAAAAATGACTTGTGCCAATACACTAGAGTCAAAGCACAATGGGACAGTTCCCATCAGTACAAACACACACACACACACACACACACACACACACACACACACACAGAGTCAGAATAGGAGTCCTGGGCCATTCATCAGGGATCAGACTAGAGGGCCTGCTGGGCTCACCTGCCCTGTGCTACTCACTGTTACTCTTGAGCTCCTCTGCGACAATCGCCAGAGGCTCTGGCGTCTAAGATGAAGCCTCACCCAGTGTATCCACAAAAGGGCTAGTTGGCCCCCCTGAGATTCCTGGGAGCCTGAGGCTCGGCATTGTCTGCAACCACAGGAGAACATCCTTCTCCCTCCACTGGCTCCAACCAAGTGAGCTCGGATGGCTTGGTCAGTGAAGTGGGTGCCTGGATACCAGGGTTCCATGTTCTGTTTGATCCATTGTCAAGGCAATGATGTCATTTCCTGTGCCCATACCTGAGCCTCTTTTCACATAAGACCACTTTCAACAGCCCTATGGGCTGCCGATTTCTCCTCCATGCCTACCCATCTCAGGTGCGCAGGTGTTCACCAACAACTACCCAAACATCCCCACCAGCATCTGCCCTGCTTGGTGCCACTAGAGTTCCAGCTTGGAGCCTTCAAAAATGCATTCACAACCAGTCCTTCCCTCTCAGCAGCTTTTGGACCCTGGTCCCATCATTGTGCAACTCATGGTGTGCCCAGTCTTTTCTGGAAAGTAGGGTAGCATCTAATCTCTAGGGTTTATTGTGTCTATTGGCCCATAACACCCTCTGTTCTCTCTGAAACCAGAGATGGGACTCACAGGTGGCTAAAGCACAAATGTAGAGATGGGATAATCACAAGAAAGGGAGAGACAAAGAATGCACCCTAACTCCATCAGGCCTGTGTCCCACACAGGGACATGGCCAATGTCCGTCCCATCGTGGCTGCAGTTCCCTCTCTACACCATGGCAAGTTGGAGGGGACTGAGATGCAGAGGCTGCTCCCCTCTGCCATACAACTTCCCAAGGCTTCTCCTAAGATTTCAAAAGGGCCAAGTGTGTCTAGTGTTGGGGTCTCACAGAGACTCCGAGGTACCACAGCATCCTGCTGCCCAGAACCGGTTCACCCCTCACCTCAAGGGGGCTCAGCCTCTGGATTCATGGGAATTGAAGTGGGTACAGGTGATGGGATATCACCTCCAAGACTGAGTTATGCCAAGTCCATGACCCCTGTCTGCATCCCTGTCTCCAGCACCACTCCCCCCTCTCTCTTTCCTCCTCAGAGCAAACAAATCCATTTAGCAAGTGTGTCCTGTGATAAAGACATGACGGTCACCCATCCTCTCATTACAAAAACACTGAGGCTCAGCCAACATGGATCCTACAGGGAACACAGGCATAAACTCAGACTCCGATCCTCCCAGCCGAGCCTCAGTGGAGCCTGGACTCCCAGCCTCCTGAGTCAAGGAAACAGAGGTTCCTAGCCGAGCCACCTTGGATGCAGCCGCACACAAACTGAACTCATCAATGCCCCTTGCTCTCAGTTGTGAGTAAGAGGGGAAGTGGTGTTTCACAACCCTGGACATCAAGTGCAGTCTCCAGGCTTTGGGGTGTGCCCTGGCCTCTGTCTATCTGCCCAGGCTCTCCAACCCACACTGGCCTCTTACCCAACCTCCTCCTAGGGCCAAACTCAATCCTGCCTCTCAATTTCTGCTGCCTTCCCCAACACACTGCTCCCCAAAATGAGCAGGGCTGGCTCTCGGTTATCATGCTGGTGCCAGCAGCAATGCCACCCCACTGACATAATTCTGAGTCCCAACCTAGGCACTCCAGCTGTCTTTGCCACACCTGGCCTGTTTGGGCTCTGGCTCTTGCTCTTTTCTTTCATGTGCATGTGTTTTGAGGTTTTGAGTTTCTCCCACTGCAGAACTGCAGCTGTGGCAGGGTAGAGCTCATGAGGGTGACATTCTGAGCCACATCCAATCCCATCAGGACTGTTCACTGGGGTGACTGCTGGAACACAGTGATGAGTGAACACATGGGAGGTGGTTGGACCCACCTTGCCTCTGAGTGGCTTCCTTTCAGGACAGGAATGTAGGCATGGGAGCCCCTGGCGTGGGATGCTTTGCACAAGGCGTGACCATGGGCTCTCTTTCCTGGCAAAAATGGCTCCACTCAGCATGGAGAGCACTGTCATTCCTGGTGGCTAACAACAGCCCTGGACCCCAGAAAGGAACCCACACTCAAGATTAACGTCTGAGTGTGCGTGTCCTCGAGGAAATGAGGTCTCCTGATCCCAGGTGCAAAGGGGTAAGTCCTCTAACTCCAGGGGCCATGAAGGGACATCTGAGTTTCCCTTGTCCTTCTTTCCCTCTCTAACTAACCACAGTTAGGACCCTGGCCTCATTCCCCAGTGAGGATCATTAGGCTCCATAAAGGACAGTCTCTAAGATGCTCAGTGGACCAACACCCTCTGCACAACCCATAACCCTATTCACCCAAGAGGCAAGAGGATTTCTATTCAGGAAAACCAGGAAAGGGAGAGCCTTTCTCAAGGACACAAGGACATTAGTGAGTGAGGGAGTGATTAATGGATGGAGAACTATTTCCAACACCAACTTCCAGGAGCATATATGGCCCCCTGGAGAATTCTGCAGTGTGTTGGTGATTAAGGAGAACGTGTGAATTCAGGGGTCACTAGGTCCTCTCAGCCATAAGGAGGGAAACTGCCATAAAGGAACTAGGACAAGGGTGCGAGGAATGCTCACTGGTGGGAGATCGGAAGGAAGGAAAGTGTACTCATTAGAAAAGTGTCGCCTGAAAATTCTTAGCCAGCCAAAAGTCGTGCGAACTTGTGTGGGAAAAGAGTCTTTGCACAGTGATGAAGCTAAGAGCTCACATGATGGAACACAGCATCAACTGGGACCAAATCCAATATCTGATATTCTTGTAGGAAGAGGAGAGTCTGGACCCAGATACCAGGGAGACTGGGGGATACCGGATATGTGAGGTTGGAGCCAGGGCGGGATGCCCATATGGGAACCACAGATCGTGGGCAGCAATAGGAGAGTGGGCAAGGGCTGGGAGAGTTGGGGAGACAGTCCCCTTGAAACCTGGGAGGGGTTATGGCACTGGGACAGCCCAACACCTACTGTGTTGAGCCTCTGGAGCTCAACGGAAGACACTTCCTCTGTTGTCGGCCACCCAGTTAACAGACTTTGGTTGCAGCAGCCTAGGACCCAGCTGAAGGTCTGAGCATGTTGGCCATGCAGGTTGGATCTGGACCACAGACACCCTCATCAGAGATTGTAGGGTCTCAGCCCTGAGGCAAGACAGGCACTAAGTCAGGCCAGGTGGGGAAACGGATAGGCACACACTCTGGGGGCTGGTGCCTGTGTTACTGGGAGCACTTCTGATCGCAATTCCCTGATCTGCTGCCAACACAGGCTACAGAGGAGGGTACAGAAACACAGACCACGGATCTGCCCCACTCAGTGGGCCCAGGCCAACACCACACCCAGCAGCCTCGTGCCATACCCAATGAGTCTCGAAGCGGCCCCCTCTTGCCATCCTGAGAGCTCTTCCCTTCCTCATGTGCCAATAGCTCCCTACTGTCACTGGCAATATCTACTCTGTGAGATGTCTACATCCGTGGGTACTGTTCTCTCATCCCAGGACAGTGTGGTCCCACACACCCTGGTGAAATGGGCAACCTGGAGGCTGGACCTGGAGGTTGTTGAGGCTGAATGGCAGCGGTGGTCCTCTGGCACTTAATATTATTTAAGTTAAAAAAAAACAAAAACAAAAACAAAAAACCGGTCTTGGTGCTCAAAAATGTTTGATTTGCATATTCTCATCCCCTAACCCCAATATTTTCATTATTTCCTCACATATGAAATCTTACTAGCATAAAGGTAATTTCGTATTAAACAAAGTGGATTGAAATAACATTGATAAAAATAATCAATCACCATACTTTCAATTTTTGTTCTGCTTTCCTATTAGAAACCACTTGGATACAAGAGAACAGAGGACAGACTCATGGAAATGCTTGAAATGACAAGAAGCTCCCACTCAAGCTTAGCATTCAGTCCTGGACAGGGTAAGACCAGGCCACTTTGACATCTGTGCCAAAGAGTCTACCAGACAGAATCCTCTGACTGATCCCTGACTGAGCCATAGGAACTGGCTAGAAAAGCCTTCACATCCTCAATACATTCTTCACGTCAGAATACTTGACAACCATTGATATCCATCTCTCGTTAACTTGCTCCCCAGCCAACCATTCTTCAACAAATTCAAAGGAGTAACTCATGCAAGCACACAGAAAGGGGTGTTCACTACACACATCCATGTGCGAAAAAGACAACTGGTATTTCTTGTTTGGGCTATTTCAAATGAAATCCCTTCTGCATGACCTCCACAAACCAAAGGAAAATATTTGTGAAATTCCCACGTAGAAGACAAGATACACTTGCCAAGGAGGCAGTGGCAAGAATTTTGACACTCCAAATGTAGAGTGTGTGTTTAGGAAGCAGTCACAGTTTCCATGAGAGAGTCCCATGAAATCAATTAGGAAGATCCATGCTCTAGCCCTACCATGCAAGTGATGTGACTCGAAAGAGTCACTTAGTCTTAGTAACCATCATCACTAACAACTAAGTCAATGAATAAAGGTCCTCAGGTGCCAAGCTACAAAATGTGGGATGAGCATGGATGAGGATGGGTGGGAGAAGTCTCCAACTCTAACACAATTAGGGAAGGATGTGCTGACCTCAAGTGGCTGGGGGGCTGGGATCCTGCCACAGAGGGGGATTCCAAACCTCACATCCCCTGACCCAGGCCAGAAGACCAGGTAGAGTCCAAGGACCCTGGGGTGGCCCAATGGCAATAAAGGTCAAAAGGAACTAGGGATCTGCCTGGTCCCTCAATCCCCTACTCTGAGCAGGGCTGCATGACGAGGCCAGAGGCCATCCACAGCAATCTGCCTTTACAGGAAAACAGGGACTGCAGGCTGCCTCTGGCTCACTGAATCAGGGTGGTGTTTTCATAAAGCAAGACCACTTCCTCACATTTGACCAGCAGCTCATGTGTTGACAGCACAATGACTGACTTGACTCAGGCCCTGATGAATGAAATAGAAAATTCATAGCAAACCCATCTTTAGCTCTTCCACATCATCAGGGGCTCTGATTCAATTCCGTCCAGAAAGGTGTCTGAAATGATTTCTAAACATGCTGGGGACTCACCTCTGTGTGGAACTTTTCAGGAAAAAGGGGATCAAATCTCATGAAGCAACTCTTCTCTCTTCTAGCCCATGGGCAATGCAAGGAACCTGCATGATACCAGAGGCTCACTTCTCTCTTCTCGTGTCTTCTGGAAAGGATTCGTTAATGCTTCCTGCAAGGTGAAGCAGAAGCCTGCATCCCCAGCTGCACAGAAGTGTTTTAGGGCAGTGTCTCCCTTAAAACCCAAAAATAAAAAAACAGGTCATTCAACAGGCACATGGATTCGAGTACATGTTCAATGTACTCCAGGCCTCCCTGGAGCCTTCCACATGCCCATCTTCCACATTCACAGAGCAATGCTTGGCCATTCTCAAGACCAGGAGACCATGATGCTCATCACCAGGAAGTCAATAAGGAACATGAAGAGAGCAGCATGGATTGCAGAAGGTGGCACATCAAGGATCTTCAGCTCTGCTGCTAGAACACAAGAGCTTAACTTCAGTATTGACTTTTTGCCAACTACCAAGTACGATAGCAGTGTCAAGCCCAATATGCAGATATGCAAGTAGTAGGTGACACCCCGCATCCATTCACAAAAGTGGGCAACATCTGCATCAGAACAAGGAAGTATCTTACCCTTACTCATAAAAATCATCAGAAACAAAATAAAATGGATGCAAGACTTCTCATTTCACTATTAGGTAGCTGTTGGAATTCCCTATTAAATAATACCTCCTCCAAAATAAAAAGTATCTCAGACATGTGTCAACTATTCAATGGATGACATTTTAAAAACTATGGACTTTACTTAATATTTATGTATGCTATATCCCTGCCTAAGGCTCTATGAGAAAGGAGCACATAGAATTGGATCTTTGAAAATCTCACATTTGCTGATAAATATTACTGCTGATCTCAGGCATGGCGAAGTGAAAAGTGGGACTTTGGATATTCCAAGAATGCTATGTTGTGGGATTGGTGTCCCTGATTCATACATAGCATATGGTTTCTATGAAATCCAGTGAGGGAGCAGGAGTAACGAAGCTGATTGCACAGATGACCTCAGGGAATACTGACAGATAGGCCAAATGAAAAATATGCTCCAGCTAACCATTGGTATTTGGGCTTCTGATCCCAGTCCTGTTTTTAAAAAAGGTGCAGACAGGCAGTGTTCATTAAAAACTGTCTACCATGTAAAAGTGGGTAATTTAAATGGCATCTAGTTACACATCTGATAGAATGGTCTGGCAACATATGAATTTCATTCTAACAACAACAACAACAACAACAAAACATAGAAAATGAGACATAAAGATAAAACCTTGTCTTCACCAGGATGCCTAAAAATAGGTTTTATTTGGCTCATGCCAATAAATATCTTTCAATAGAATTTCTGATTTCTGAATGAATCCATTCAACTTCATACTGCACAGATCACAAGGTTTTCTTTACAGAATATTCTCTTCTTCTTCTTAAAGCCTCACATAGAAAATGTCTCACAGGACATAGGAGGGGAATGACCCAAAGGATGAGAGAATGGCTGGAACCGTTCTCAAATGTGCCCATGTAGCCTAAAGTTTGAAGGCATCTAATTGTACTCTAAAACAATTATGAACCTATTCGATCCGTTATTAATAAATATCACCACTTTACCACTTGAACCAAATCACAGAAAATTGGAAACAGATGATCATTGGCTTTGATACCTTTACTTCTGTTTCATTACTCAGAGTCGATCAACTCTATACTTCAAGTGACACAGATTTATTACAGAATGCCTAAGATCCTAAGGATCTATTTTAGCTCAGCCCATGGTATTGCTTCATTATTTTATTATTTTGTAAGTAATAAAATATAACTTCATGTTGGATGATATATTCAAGCCATGAATATATCATCCAACATTGTTCTTCCCAAAATATTAGCCCAATTTCTGCGCGCGCTCACTTACTGTTCAGGAATTTTACTAATTGTTTGAAGGTTCTAGAGGACCTGTTAGACTCCTAATGGACAAACCATACAACATACTCCAGAGAACGGACGAGTGCCATAAGAAGAAAATAAGGTCAGCCTACAGCAATGGGCAGCTGCCTGCCCTCGGCTGGGAGGAGCCCTGGCCATGGCACCAGGGCTGCTGGGCAGCAGAAGCCTCCACAGCCCTGCAGGGAGCCTGGAGCACAGCTCTGCCTAACCATGCTCAGCCCTGGACAGATGCACATGAGTTCCCATCACAGGCTCGAGTGTGACAGTCCCAGGTGCATGCCTGTCATGCCAGCCACCAGGGAGGCTGAGGCAAGAGGAACGTTTGAGGTCAGCCTTGGCAACTTAGACCCCGAGGCAAAGGGGAAATACTTTTACAGGGGTCTCTGAGGGTGTAGCTCAGGTAGGTCACTTGCCTCACAGGCTCAAGGCCCTGGGTTCAATCCCCAGAACCCACGTACACACAAAAAGTGAACTTGGAATATTGTTTAAAATGATGGGTCAGGTACACACAAGGACTTCAATATGACCTCTCAGAGGAGCTCAATTTGAGATCAGACTGAACAAAAGACCACCTGGACCATTGACTCAGTGTCTGAAACCCTCTGTGAGCATGGGAAGCACTGCTGGCAAGACACCAGAGGGCCAAAGCACTTGTGCCCCCTGCAGGGGCGTCTCTTGTCTACCGCCAAAGACTGTTCCCCTCCTGGGGCAGCTGAGAGCAAGCTGGGCCTTGGAGCAAGGACTAGTGCTTTAGATATAGACTATGCAAGCAAGGGGCAATGTCTTTAATAAAACTAAAATTAAAAAGTCACATTGAAAAAATTTTAAAAAGAAGAAAATAAGGTCAAGTAGAGGAAGCCCATTTTCACAGGAAAAAATCCCCCAGTGAAAAGCATCAGAATAGATACCAAGAAAAATACCAACAAAAACAGTGTGCTCCCACTATGTATCTACTCAACATGCAAAAGTTAGAAAGCTAGATAATACAATCCTGGCCACAGGTAGAGCTATGCAGAAGAGCCACCTGGCAGTGCTTAGTCAAAGAAGTAAACATGCACACTTTGACCTAGAAATTCCACCTGTGTGTAAACCAGGCGGTGCTTAAGCAGTTTCACAAGGGGACATGCACAGGGAAATTTATCCTCAGGTTCTTATAGAGTTGTCTGTGCTTACAGGGAGTTGATGGTTGTCAAGATGCCCACAGCTGCGAAAGTCAAAAGCTAAAATATAATAGATGCCAACCTGGATATATTAATAATCCCGTATCTATGATCACCTTCATAAGGTAGCTTCCCAACTTCTGTGTGGAAGTGTGTTTCTCCTTGGCCCTTACACTGTTGTGGAGACCACTAGGAGTTCAGCTTTGTGCAGGATCATCTGACCTGGACTTTTGGCAAGACCTGTACAGCCCTCACACATGCTCAGATGCTACAGGACTTTTCAGACCAGTCCAGACAACAGTAGGCATCCATTCATTGTCTGCACTCTACAGATTCCTAGATGCACGACATTCATTACCATCAAATGCAGAATTTTCATCAAAAACTAATATATATATATCATTCCAATCTGAATCAAGAAAATCGGAAATATCCCCAAATCCAAAGAGTGGATCCCCATTGTGATGCTACAAGTTGAAAATTCCACAGCTGACCTCATGGGATGGTTCACAGTCAAAAGACAGCTGCATGAAAAATATTACATGGCCTTCCTGCTATGTGAAAAGTGGCATGTGAAGTACACATGCATGTCTTCCTCAGACATGGGTTCATTTGCAAGACACCTTGTGCAATTGAAAATACTCCAAAAGGGGAGAAATCAGAACCATGTCTCCAAAGTATTTCAGCAGAGACCAACTCCATCTGTCTATCTATCTCTCAGTGAGTGTGTGTGCTCTTGTGTGTGTTTGTGTGTCTTTGTTTGTGTTTGTACCATCATAGCTGATACTTCATTGCCCCCATTGGAAAACTGACTCAGATAATGCCATCTGCCAAACTCCTAAAAACCAAAGTTCTTGCTGACAGAATGAAACATTCCTTCCTGTTGGTTTGGATGTGTCCTTTAGGAATCACTGCTACATTTAGTATACTCAAATCATCACAGTAGATCAGGTAACAAAAACATATATATTTTAAAATAATAATAATATATTAATGGAAACAACAAATACAGGATAGAGTAACAACTGTGTTACTAAACAAGGTCAAGGACAATGGCAAACTATAGATTCAAACTTTGAAGAAAATAGTAATCAATGTAAATATTCCTGGGCTGCCTCAGACCCGCCCAGGCACACAGCCCCAGAATGGTTTTGCAAGCATCCTCAGGAGGGCTGGAGCCTTCTTTCCAGGACGAGAGGGAGGTTGAGGCTGGATCCACCCATCATTCTTTTGGGAGAGGCTCCTTTTCCCCAGCACAAAGCTGGATTTTTTGTGAGGATTCTTGGCATAAAATACGTTGGCCTCTGCTGGAATCCTCAGCTCTGGGGAGAGAGGGGTGTACAAAAAGAAGGTGGCACTCAGGAGGTGCTCCCTAGGACATGCCAACACTGAGAGCCTGTGCCAGAAACAGGCAGTAGGTTAAGATAGAAAAGGCCAGAGCCACACACCTGAGAGCTCTCCAATTCAGCACCAATACCAACAAAGACAGCCTCCACAGTCCTCCCTGAGGAAGAACTAGGCAGAGCACTTCAACAGACCTAATGTCTGTTCCTACCGAAGGCTTTGGACTCCAGAATATCTCAGGTCCTCTTGCATCTGCCAAAGCACACCACTAGGGTTTGCATCTGAAATCTCCCACAAAAGGTTCCTGTGCCGAAGATTCAGTCCCCACATGAGCCATCTTCATAGGTGGGTTTGGAGGGAAGCATTGGATGGTGAGTGCTCTGATGTCAACATGAAATTCTCATTCAAGATGAATACACTACTGGGGGGTGGGAGGGACTGGAAGAAAGGTTGAGCATGGTTGGAGTAAGACCTAAACAGGGTTGTGCCCTGGGCAACAGTACCTTGTTCCTGTTGGCTCCACTGAATCCTCATTCTCCAAGGAGAGGTCCTCCCTCTCCATCTTTCTCTCTCTCCCTCTCTGCCAGCCTCGTTCTCTCTCTCCCAGTCTATGCCTTTGTGGCAAGGGCTGAGGAGCTCTCCACTGCCACACACTAGAGCTTTATGGACAGCCTCAGTGCACAACCAAAGAGAAAGCTATGAAACCCAGAGAAAAAAGGCCTAGGATTCCTCCTCTGAGTTATTTTCCTCAAGTATGGCCACAGTGAGGACAGGCTGACCAGCGCGGCTACCACGTTAGAGCCATGCTTCTGCGTTGGTGGAGCCCGCCTCCATGTGAACCAGGCTTCTGAGAATGGAGGCCACATTCCAAATACTGCCCTACTGAGAACAATGGTTCCAAAGACCAGCAAAGGGACTGCTTCCCTCCAACATGGTGTATGGCCCAGTGGTGCCATGACCCCGAGTGGGGGAATACAACAGCCGCTTCTCCTTCCTCTGAACATGTGTTTCCTGTCGCCCTCCTCTAACCTAGAGCCTGTTCTCCATCCCTTCTGGGTTGGATGTGGAGATCTCTGCTATGAATTTCTTAGGCTACCAAGGCCCCAGACAGACTTCCTCTTCCATAGACTCTACTAACCTAACAGTAGGTTAAGATAGGAGACAAGTGATCCTAGAACTCATAGGGATGGTGGTCTTCAGGGTACATAGGCTGGGATAATGGCTGCTGTGGTGTTTGACTCACAAAAACCAACCAACCAACCAACGAAAAAGCGCTGGCATTATTATCAGATGAGCTCTGTGGCTACGTGCTCAGGAAGCCCTCATCTGACTTTAGTTAGGGATCACAACCTGGCTATTGTGATCACTCCTTGCCTAGTGGACTCAGGTGCGTAAGACCATGGAATTTATGCAAAAACAGATGATTCAGGCTGTCTCCCAGGCTGTGTTTTCTTCCCAATTTCATCCTGTTACTGCTTGCTAGAATCCTGGCAATGCTCTGCCCAGGCAGTGGTTTTTTGGTCACACAGAAGGCTTTCAATAGTACTGCTTCAGTCCACAAAATGCCAGTTCCCTCTTTAGCCCATGCATTCCCATGTTCCTTTGAAACCACTCCTATCCCAGACCATGAAAACATACTGCTCCTGGAGAGAGGCTTTCCTCCTCACTCCTCAAAGATGTCAGCTTTGGATGCCTGTTCATGTCCAGGGGAGGGCACCTGGTGGGGAGCCGCAATATCCACCGGGGTATACCATTGGACCTCAAGACCTTCCACCAGCAGAAGTGCAGTTGGCTTTGTGCACGAACCCAACACACCTGTTGGAGTGTTCTTGGGGGTCAGAGACTACTCTTTGTTGCTAAGAGTTGACCTGAGTCCACATCCTGACCCTTGCTCTCTGCTATCTGATTGTCTCACTTACTCTGACGGCGAGAGATGATTTGGCCCAGCTCATAATCCTCTGGATTCTCCTCAGTAAGGAAGTGTAGGTCGAGGGCGCTGCGGATGACGACAGGAGCCCTATCGTGGCAGGTCACCTGGAGCAGCATGGGAGACAGGCCTTCAGGAAATGGGCCTTGAAGTGACTACTCAAGGACAGTGGGCAGGGGCATTCTGGAGGCACCTCCACTCTAAATACAAGGGCAACATCCATGACCCTACTACCTGAGGCTGACCTCCTGCTCATCGTGTGGGCTCTTCCCACAGGCTACTAGCCCAATCCTTGTACATAGGACTTCCTGGGCCTGCCATTGCTCTTTGTGGAGCTGCACTCCTCTCGGAGTGAAAGGACCCCACTACCTGCATACAGATGCAATCTCATCCCACAAGTTGGGAGGAATGGGACAATAGCCTCCAAGATCCCAGGTCTGCCCGAGGATGCAGGCAGCATTGGGAATGGCCTAGGCACAAAACCTAGAGGCTTTGGTCTGGATTGCCAGGGCCAAAAACAGACCCAGGAACATGACCACACACAGGAGAGCTGAAAGATAGCCACGAGAGCTCCTGGCCTCCAGAGGCTCAGTGCTGGCTGGGATGTAGGAGGGCACCTCATCCGGCAAGGGTGGTCATTGGGTTACCTGGACATTTAGTGTGCTTGCTCCACATCCATAGCAACTCTGCAGAGAGACTCTCTCAGCTCCTTGTTCAAGGAACATGGAGAACCTCACACTGCTGTCCTCCTCCATAGACGTCAGCATCCCATACAAGGGAACCTGCAACCTAGTTCCTGTCCTATTCTCATCTGTCACCCATACCTGTCCCTGCCCTTCTGGACTGCATGCTGCCACCTGACACACAGACTCCCTCAGACATGGCAGTGGACAAGCTGCTGCACTCGCTCATCTCAGCTCCAGCCCTTCACACTGACCTCTCCCTTCTTGATTCCCATCTATCCTCCTGATCATCCAGAAGCTCCAAATTCAAGAGGGCATGAGTAGTCCATGGTATTGGACCAGTGTCTGCTCCCCACCCAGGTGTAAGCACCACGGGACACCCCTGCTCCCAGGCTTACCAGAACACTCTTGGCCATCTCTGGACTTTGTGTTTCTAAGTGGACACGAATTAAGCAGGTGTCTCCCACCTGCTTGTGGGAAAGCGGCCTGGAGGACTTGCAGGTTGATTCTGAGAACTGTGGGGGATGGAACATCAGCAAACCCAGAAACAGAAAGCCACCCGAGACTGTCAGTTGGCTCTATGGGCTTCCAGCAAATATGTCCAGGTGCTGAGGCTTCTTATTTCCTCAGGTCGGAGTGGAATGGCAGCACATGCACAGCTTGAATAAGGTAGGTGTTTACCTCCTTTCCCTTGACCTGGGGGCGTTTCCTCACGATGAAATATTGTATTCCCAGATTCATGGACAGACACACGAGTGAGTGGTCAGAGACCTTGATTTCTGCAGAGCGAAGTGGAGAGAATTGTTAGGTGGCACTCAAGGATTATACCACAAAACACCCACAACCCCTGAGAGTCTCCGCCAGGCCCATCACACTTTGGTATTTTGGGGCCAAGGCCCACTTTCTCTTGGCTGTCAGTTATCCTGAGCCCACTGTGGATCATGTCTCCCCACTGTCTGATTGTCCTACTTACTCTCATCCTCAGACATCATATACAGCAGCTCAAAGTTGTCCACATCCTCATGCTGCAACAAATTTTGGTCCAAGGCCCTGCGGATGAGGCTTGTCACCGTCTCCTGAAAGGTCACCTGGATCAGGGTGGGACAAATGTCATCAGAGAATGGCTTTTAGAAGAGCTACCCAGAAGACTGTGGTCAAACATTCAGGAGAAATCTCAGCTACATATACAAGGGCACAATCTTGTTATCCTGCTACCTGAGTGTGTCCTCCATATACCACCTGGGTTCTTGCAATGTGCTACTAGAACAATCCTGGTACAAATATCTGCCTGTACCTGCCATCTCCCCTCCCCCTGGGGAGCCACATTCCACTCATGTCAAAGGACCAAACTGCCTATGCACAGACACACTCTCATCTCACTGAGATGAGAGCAATGGGCCAGGGATCTGCGCACCAAGTGTGATCTGGGATGCAGGCTGCCTTTGTGGGTGGAAGAGGCAGATGCACTGAAAATTTGGGTCCTGACTGCCACGACACAAAACAGACTCAGATACAAGAGTGTGCACTTGAGTGCTTCATGATAGCTTTGAGAGGCCCTGGCCTCTGGAAGCTCGGTGCGGGTCTGGTTGTAATGATGTACTTGACTCAGCACTGGCAGTCACTGAACATGTCTCCTCTGCAGCTGGACACCTGCAGCATTAGCGTGTCTACTGCACATCCATAGAAATTCTGCCAAGAACCCCTTTAGCTCCGTATTTACATACATGCAAAGCCTAACATTCCGAAGCTTTGGCATGACCCCCCAGGTGATCCCGACCCCAAATTCCTACACCTAGTCATGCTAAGGAGGATCTCTTCCCTGCCACCAGGAACACATCCCCTCCTACACATGTGACAAGTCACTGCCACCTCCTCTGCTCCAACTTCACTCATTGAGAATACCAAGTTCTAGGCACTGCAGCCTGCACCCTGGACATATCTCTGCCTTCATCTGTCCACAGCACTTCCGTCTTCACTTCTGGCCTGCAAAACCCACAATACACAGGCCCACTCACCACTGAAGCTGGGCATGCTGATGCTCTCCCTCCTCAGGTCAAGCCCTTAAGACGGACCTCTCTCTTCTTTATTTCCCACCATAGCCCTGGGGTTGGCTGTGTCTCCTGCCTTCCACTGTGTGGACACCCAGGAGGCAGCCCTGCTGTCGGGCTTACCGGGATGCGCTTTGTCTCCCTCAGGCTCTGTCCCTCTAGGAGGACGTGAACAACGCGGCTGTCTTCCACCTGCTCGCTGGAGTGAAGCAGTGAGGAGCTGCTACTCACAGCTGCTGGGGTCCTGGATGCCACTGCCACAGAAGGTTCCAAGAACTGTGGGGGATGACAACATCAGCAAAGCCCAGCAACTGCACCCCACCCAGCCTGGCAGTTGGCTCTGTGGGCATTCTACAACATCCATCCAGAACCTGAGGTTCTTGTCCCCTTGGAGGATGTGGAGTGGCACCAGGAGTAAAGACTGAAGAAGGTGGCTGTTTTGGGAACAAGAGATCCAGCACCTGCTGGGTGGGGATGAAATCCCAGGAGATTAACCCCATGTTGCTGCTGAAATGTAGGTTCCTCCCACAAATGACAGGCAGGAGCTCATTCCTAAGCTGGTCCTGCCTGTAAGGTTCAAGGCTCTGAACCCTGAAGGGCTCCTCCGTGTTCTGATCATTTTCACCCTGGGTTGGGACCAAGAATGGTGGGTTCAAAATGGAAATGGTGATAAACAGAAAAATGACTTGTGCCAATACACTAGAGTCAAAGCACAATGGGACAGTTCCCATCAGTACAAACACACACACACACACACACACACACACACACACACACACACACACACACAGAGTCAGAATAGGAGTCCTGGGCCATTCATCAGGGATCAGACTAGAGGGCCTGCTGGGCTCACCTGCCCTGTGCTACTCACTGTTACTCTTGAGCTCCTCTGCGACAATCGCCAGAGGCTCTGGCGTCTAAGATGAAGCCTCACCCAGTGTATCCACAAAAGGGCTAGTTGGCCCCCCTGAGATTCCTGGGAGCCTGAGGCTCGGCATTGTCTGCAACCACAGGAGAACATCCTTCTCCCTCCACTGGCTCCAACCAAGTGAGCTCGGATGGCTTGGTCAGTGAAGTGGGTGCCTGGATACCAGGGTTCCATGTTCTGTTTGATCCATTGTCAAGGCAATGATGTCATTTCCTGTGCCCATACCTGAGCCTGGTTTCACATAAGACCACTTTCAACAGCCCTATGGGCTGCCGATTTCTCCTCCATGCCTACCCATCTCAGGTGCGCAGGTGTTCACCAACAACTACCCAAACATCCCCACCAGCATCTGCCCTGCTTGGTGCCACTAGAGTTCCAGCTTGGAGCCTTCAAAAATGCATTCACAACCAGTCCTTCCCTCTCAGCAGCTTTTGGACCCTGGTCCCATCATTGTGCAACTCATGGTGTGCCCAGTCTTTTCTGGAAAGTAGGGTAGCATCTAATCTCTAGGGTTTATTGTGTCTATTGGCCCATAACACCCTCTGTTCTCTCTGAAACCAGAGATGGGACTCACAGGTGGCTAAAGCACAAATGTAGAGATGGGATAATCACAAGAAAGGGAGAGACAAAGAATGCACCCTAACTCAATCAGGCCTGTGTCCCACACAGGGACATGGCCAATGTCCGTCCCATCGTGGCTGCAGTTCCCTCTCTACACCATGGCAAGTTGGAGGGGACTGAGATGCAGAGGCTGCTCCCCTCTGCCATACAACTTCCCAAGGCTTCTCCTAAGATTTCAAAAGGGCCAAGTGTGTCTAGTGTTGGGGTCTCACAGAGACTCCGAGGTACCACAGCATCCTGCTGCCCAGAACCGGTTCACCCCTCACCTCAAGGGGGCTCAGCCTCTGGATTCATGGGAATTGAAGTGGGTACAGGTGATGGGATATCACCTCCAAGACTGAGTTATGCCAAGTCCATGACCCCTGTCTGCATCCCTGTCTCCAGCACCACTCCCCCCTCTCTCTTTCCTCCTCAGAGCAAACAAATCCATTTAGCAAGTGTGTCCTGTGATAAAGACATGACGGTCACCCATCCTCTCATTACAAAAACACTGAGGCTCAGCCAACATGGATCCTACAGGGAACACAGGCATAAACTCAGACTCCGATCCTCCCAGCCGAGCCTCAGTGGAGCCTGGACTCCCAGCCTCCTGAGTCAAGGAAACAGAGGTTCCTAGCCGAGCCACCTTGGATGCAGCCGCACACAAACTGAACTCATCAATGCCCCTTGCTCTCAGTTGTGAGTAAGAGGGGAAGTGGTGTTTCACAACCCTGGACATCAAGTGCAGTCTCCAGGCTTTGGGGTGTGCCCTGGCCTCTGTCTATCTGCCCAGGCTCTCCAACCCACACTGGCCTCTTACCCAACCTCCTCCTAGGGCCAAACTCAATCCTGCCTCTCAATTTCTGCTGCCTTCCCCAACACACTGCTCCCCAAAATGAGCAGGGCTGGCTCTCGGTTATCATGCTGGTGCCAGCAGCAATGCCACCCCACTGACATAATTCTGAGTCCCAACCTAGGCACTCCAGCTGTCTTTGCCACACCTGGCCTGTTTGGGCTCTGGCTCTTGCTCTTTTCTTTCATGTGCATGTGTTTTGAGGTTTTGAGTTTCTCCCACTGCAGAACTGCAGCTGTGGCAGGGTAGAGCTCATGAGGGTGACATTCTGAGCCACATCCAGTCCCATCAGGACTGTTCACTGGGGTGACTGCTGGAACACAGTGATGAGTGAACACATGGGAGGTGGTTGGACCCACCTTGCCTCTGAGTGGCTTCCTTTCAGGACAGGAATGTAGGCATGGGAGCCCCTGGCGTGGGATGCTTTGCACAAGGCGTGACCATGGGCTCTCTTTCCTGGCAAAAATGGCTCCACTCAGCATGGAGAGCACTGTCATTCCTGGTGGCTAACAACAGCCCTGGACCCCAGAAAGGAACCCACACTCAAGATTAACGTCTGAGTGTGCGTGTCCTCGAGGAAATGAGGTCTCCTGATCCCAGGTGCAAAGGGGTAAGTCCTCTAACTCCAGGGGCCATGAAGGGACATCTGAGTTTCCCTTGTCCTTCTTTCCCTCTCTAACTAACCACAGTTAGGACCCTGGCCTCATTCCCCAGTGAGGATCATTAGGCTCCATAAAGGACAGTCTCTAAGATGCTCAGTGGACCAACACCCTCTGCACAACCCATAACCCTATTCACCCAAGAGGCAAGAGGATTTCTATTCAGGAAAACCAGGAAAGGGAGAGCCTTTCTCAAGGACACAAGGACATTAGTGAGTGAGGGAGTGATTAATGGATGGAGAACTATTTCCAACACCAACTTCCAGGAGCATATATGGCCCCCTGGAGAATTCTGCAGTGTGTTGGTGATTAAGGAGAACGTGTGAATTCAGGGGTCACTAGGTCCTCTCAGCCATAAGGAGGGAAACTGCCATAAAGGAACTAGGACAAGGGTGCGAGGAATGCTCACTGGTGGGAGATCGGAAGGAAGGAAAGTGTACTCATTAGAAAAGTGTCGCCTGAAAATTCTTAGCCAGCCAAAAGTCGTGCGAACTTGTGTGGGAAAAGAGTCTTTGCACAGTGATGAAGCTAAGAGCTCACATGATGGAACACAGCATCAACTGGGACCAAATCCAATATCTGATATTCTTGTAGGAAGAGGAGAGTCTGGACCCAGATACCAGGGAGACTGGGGGATACCGGATATGTGAGGTTGGAGCCAGGGCGGGATGCCCATATGGGAACCACAGATCGTGGGCAGCAATAGGAGAGTGGGCAAGGGCTGGGAGAGTTGGGGAGACAGTCCCCTTGAAACCTGGGAGGGGTTATGGCACTGGGACAGCCCAACACCTACTGTGTTGAGCCTCTGGAGCTCAACGGAAGACACTTCCTCTGTTGTCGGCCACCCAGTTAACAGACTTTGGTTGCAGCAGCCTAGGACCCAGCTGAAGGTCTGAGCATGTTGGCCATGCAGGTTGGATCTGGACCACAGACACCCTCATCAGAGATTGTAGGGTCTCAGCCCTGAGGCAAGACAGGCACTAAGTCAGGCCAGGTGGGGAAACGGATAGGCACACACTCTGGGGGCTGGTGCCTGTGTTACTGGGAGCACTTCTGATCGCAATTCCCTGATCTGCTGCCAACACAGGCTACAGAGGAGCGTACAGAAACACAGACCACGGATCTGCCCCACTCAGTGGGCCCAGGCCAACACCACACCCAGCAGCCTCGTGCCATACCCAATGAGTCTCGAAGCGGCCCCCTCTTGCCATCCTGAGAGCTCTTCCCTTCCTCATGTGCCAATAGCTCCCTACTGTCACTGGCAATATCTACTCTGTGAGATGTCTACATCCGTGGGTACTGTTCTCTCATCCCAGGACAGTGTGGTCCCACACACCCTGGTGAAATGGGCAACCTGGAGGCTGGACCTGGAGGTTGTTGAGGCTGAATGGCAGCGGTGGTCCTCTGGCACTTAATATTATTTAAGTTAAAAAAAAACAAAAACAAAAACAAAAAACCGGTCTTGGTGCTCAAAAATGTTTGATTTGCATATCCTCATCCCCTAACCCCAATATTTTCATTATTTCCTCACATATGAAATCTTACTAGCATAAAGGTAATTTCGTATTAAACAAAGTGGATTGAAATAACATTGATAAAAATAATCAATCACCATACTTTCAATTTTTGTTCTGCTTTCCTATTAGAAACCACTTGGATACAAGAGAACAGAGGACAGACTCATGGAAATGCTTGAAATGACAAGAAGCTCCCACTCAAGCTTAGCATTCAGTCCTGGACAGGGTAAGACCAGGCCACTTTGACATCTGTGCCAAAGAGTCTACCAGACAGAATCCTCTGACTGATCCCTGACTGAGCCATAGGAACTGGCTAGAAAAGCCTTCACATCCTCAATACATTCTTCACGTCAGAATACTTGACAACCATTGATATCCATCTCTCGTTAACTTGCTCCCCAGCCAACCATTCTTCAACAAATTCAAAGGAGTAACTCATGCAAGCACACAGAAAGGGGTGTTCACTACAAACATCCATGTGCGAAAAAGACAACTGGTATTTCTTGTTTGGGCTATTTCAAATGAAATCCCTTCTGCATGACCTCCACAAACCAAAGGAAAATATTTGTGAAATTCCCACGTAGAAGACAAGATACACTTGCCAAGGAGGCAGTGGCAAGAATTTTGACACTCCAAATGTAGAGTGTGTGTTTAGGAAGCAGTCACAGTTTCCATGAGAGAGTCCCATGAAATCAATTAGGAAGATCCATGCTCTAGCCCTACCATGCAAGTGATGTGACTTGAAAGAGTCACTTAGTCTTAGTAACCATCATCACTAACAACTAAGTCAATGAATAAAGGTCCTCAGGTGCCAAGCTACAAAATGTGGGATGAGCATGGATGAGGATGGGTGGGAGAAGTCTCCAACTCTAACACAATTAGGGAAGGATGTGCTGACCTCAAGTGGCTGGGGGGCTGGGATCCTGCCACAGAGGGGGATTCCAAACCTCACATCCCCTGACCCAGGCCAGAAGACCAGGTAGAGCCCAAGGACCCTGGGGTGGCCCAATGGCAATAAAGGTCAAAAGGAACTAGGGATCTGCCTGGTCCCTCAATCCCCTACTCTGAGCAGGGCTGCATGACGAGGCCAGAGGCCATCCACAGCAATCTGCCTTTACAGGAAAACAGGGACTGCAGGCTGCCTCTGGCTCACTGAATCAGGGTGGTGTTTTCATAAAGCAAGACCACTTCCTCACATTTGACCAGCAGCTCATGTGTTGACAGCACAATGACTGACTTGACTCAGGCCCTGATGAATGAAATAGAAAATTCATAGCAAACCCATCTTTAGCTCTTCCACATCATCAGGGGCTCTGATTCAATTCCGTCCAGAAAGGTGTCTGAAATGATTTCTAAACATGCTGGGGACTCACCTCTGTGTGGAACTTTTCAGGAAAAAGGGGATCAAATCTCATGAAGCAACTCTTCTCTCTTCTAGCCCATGGGCAATGCAAGGAACCTGCATGATACCAGAGGCTCACTTCTCTCTTCTCGTGTCTTCTGGAAAGGATTCGTTAATGCTTCCTGCAAGGTGAAGCAGAAGACTGCATCCCCAGCTGCACAGAAGTGTTTTAGGGCAGTGTCTCCCTTAAAACCCAAAAATAAAAAAACAGGTCATTCAACAGGCACATGGATTCGAGTACATGTTCAATGTACTCCAGGCCTCCCTGGAGCCTTCCACATGCCCATCTTCCACATTCACAGAGCAATGCTTGGCCATTCTCAAGACCAGGAGACCATGATGCTCATCACCAGGAAGTCAATAAGGAACATGAAGAGAGCAGCATGGATTGCAGAAGGTGGCACATCAAGGATCTTCAGCTCTGCTGCTAGAACACAAGAGCTTAACTTCAGTATTGACTTTTTGCCAACTACCAAGTACGATAGCAGTGTCAAGCCCAATATGCAGATATGCAAGTAGTAGGTGACACCCCGCATCCATTCACAAAAGTGGGCAACATCTGCATCAGAACAAGGAAGTATCTTACCCTTACTCATAAAAATCATCAGAAACAAAATAAAATGGATGCAAGACTTCTCATTTCACTATTAGGTAGCTGTTGGAATTCCCTATTAAATAATACCTCCTCCAAAATAAAAAGTATCTCAGACATGTGTCAACTATTCAATGGATGACATTTTAAAAACTATGGACTTTACTTAATATTTATGTATGCTATATCCCTGCCTAAGGCTCTATGAGAAAGGAGCACATAGAATTGGATCTTTGAAAATCTCACATTTGCTGATAAATATTACTGCTGATCTCAGGCATGGCGAAGTGAAAAGTGGGACTTTGGATATTCCAAGAATGCTATGTTGTGGGATTGGTGTCCCTGATTCATACATAGCATATGGTTTCTATGAAATCCAGTGAGGGAGCAGGAGTAACGAAGCTGATTGCACAGATGACCTCAGGGAATACTGACAGATAGGCCAAATGAAAAATATGCTCCAGCTAACCATTGCTATTTGGGCTTCTGATCCCAGTCCTGTTTTTAAAAAAGGTGCAGACAGGCAGTGTTCATTAAAAACTGTCTACCATGTAAAAGTGGGTAATTTAAATGGCATCTAGTTACACATCTGATAGAATGGTCTGGCAACATATGAATTTCATTCTAACAACAACAACAACAACAAAACATAGAAAATGAGACATAAAGATAAAACCTTGTCTTCACCAGGATGCCTAAAAATAGGTTTTATTTGGCTCATGCCAATAAATATCTTTCAATAGAATTT
The DNA here is from genome assembly GCF_045843805.1 of Urocitellus parryii. NCBI lineage: Eukaryota > Metazoa > Chordata > Mammalia > Rodentia > Sciuridae > Urocitellus > Urocitellus parryii. The sequence continues at coordinate 65,849,300 of NC_135548.1, forward strand.
CTGATTTCTGAATGAATCCATTCAACTTCATACTGCACAGATCACAAGGTTTTCTTTACAGAATATTCTCTTCTTCTTCTTAAAGCCTCACATAGAAAATGTCTCACAGGACATAGGAGGGGAATGACCCAAAGGATGAGAGAATGGCTGGAACCGTTCTCAAATGTGCCCATGTAGCCTAAAGTTTGAAGGCATCTAATTGTACTCTAAAACAATTATGAACCTATTCGATCCGTTATTAATAAATATCACCACTTTACCACTTGAAACAAATCACAGAAAATTGGAAACAGATGATCATTGGCTTTGATACCTTTACTTCTGTTTCATTACTCAGAGTCGATCAACTCTATACTTCAAGTGACACAGATTTATTACAGAGCGCCTAAGACCCTAAGGATCTATTTTAGCTCAGCCCATGGTATTGCTTCATTATTTTATTATTTTGTAAGTAATAAAATATAACTTCATGTTGGATGATATATTCAAGCCATGAATATATCATCCAACATTGTTCTTCCCAAAATATTAGCCCAATTTCTGCGCGCGCTCACTTACTGTTCAGGAATTTTACTAATTGTTTGAAGGTTCTAGAGGACCTGTTAGACTCCTAATGGACAAACCATACAACATACTCCAGAGAACGGACGAGTGCCATAAGAAGAAAATAAGGTCAGCCTACAGCAATGGGCAGCTGCCTGCCCTCGGCTGGGAGGAGCCCTGGCCATGGCACCAGGGCTGCTGGGCAGCAGAAGCCTCCACAGCCCTGCAGGGAGCCTGGAGCACAGCTCTGCCTAACCATGCTCAGCCCTGGACAGATGCACATGAGTTCCCATCACAGGCTCGAGTGTGACAGTCCCAGGTGCATGCCTGTCATGCCAGCCACCAGGGAGGCTGAGGCAAGAGGAACGTTTGAGGTCAGCCTTGGCAACTTAGACCCCGAGGCAAAGGGGAAATACTTTTACAGGGGTCTCTGAGGGTGTAGCTCAGGTAGGTCACTTGCCTCACAGGCTCAAGGCCCTGGGTTCAATCCCCAGAACCCACGTACACACAAAAAGTGAACTTGGAATATTGTTTAAAATGATGGGTCAGGTACACACAAGGACTTCAATATGACCTCTCAGAGGAGCTCAATTTGAGATCAGACTGAACAAAAGACCACCTGGACCATTGACTCAGTGTCTGAAACCCTCTGTGAGCATGGGAAGCACTGCTGGCAAGACACCAGAGGGCCAAAGCACTTGTGCCCCCTGCAGGGGTGTCTCTTGTCTACCGCCAAAGACTGTTCCCCTCCTGGGGCTGCTGAGAGCAAGCTGGGCCTTGGAGCAAGGACTAGTGCTTTAGATATAGACTATGCAAGCAAGGGGCAATGTCTTTAATAAAACTAAAATTAAAAAGTCACATTGAAAAAATTTTAAAAAGAAGAAAATAAGGTCAAGTAGAGGAAGCCCATTTTCACAGGAAAAAATCCCCCAGTGAAAAGCATCAGAATAGATACCAAGAAAAATACCAACAAAAACAGTGTGCTCCCACTATGTATCTACTCAACCTGCAAAAGTTAGAAAGCTAGATAATACAATCCTGGCCACAGGTAGAGCTATGCAGAAGAGCCACCTGGCAGTGCTTAGTCAAAGAAGTAAACATGCACACTTTGACCTAGAAATTCCACCTGTGTGTAAACCAGGCGGTGCTTAAGCAGTTTCACAAGGGGACATGCACAGGGAAATTTATCCTCAGGTTCTTATAGAGTTGTCTGTGCTTACAGGGAGTTGATGGTTGTCAAGATGCCCACAGCTGCGAAAGTCAAAAGCTAAAAAAATAATAGATGCCAACCTGGATATATTAATAATCCCATATCTATGATCACCTTCATAAGGTAGCTTCCCAACTTCTGTGTGGAAGTGTGTTTCTCCTTGGCCCTTACACTGTTGTGGAGACCACTAGGAGTTCAGCTTTGTGCAGGATCATCTGACCTGGGCTTTTGGCAAGACCTGTACAGCCCTCACACATGCTCAGATGCTACAGGACTTTTCAGACCAGTCCAGACAACAGTAGGCATCCATTCATTGTCTGCACTCTACAGATTCCTAGATGCACGACATTCATTACCATCAAATGCAGAATTTTCATCAAAAACTAATATATATATCATTCCAATCTGAATCAAGAAAATCGGAAATATCCCCAAATCCAAAGAGTGGATCCCCATTGTGATGCTACAAGTTGAAAATTCCACAGCTGACCTCATGGGATGGTTCACAGTCAAAAGACAGCTGCATGAAAAATATTACATGACCTTCCTGCTATGTGAAAAGTGGCATGTGAAGTACACATGCATGTCTTCCTCAGACATGGGTTCATTTGCAAGACACCTTGTGCAATTGAAAATACTCCAAAAGGGGAGAAATCAGAACCATGTCTCCAAAGTATTTCAGCAGAGACCAACTCCATCTGTCTATCTATCTCTCAGTGAGTGTGTGTGCTCTTGTGTGTGTTTGTGTGTCTTTGTTTGTGTTTGTACCATCATAGCTGATACTTCATTGCCCCCATTGGAAAACTGACTCAGATAATGCCATCTGCCAAACTCCTAAAAACCAAAGTTCTTGCTGATAGAATGAAACATTCCTTCCTGTTGGTTTGGATGTGTCCTTTAGGAATCACTGCTACATTTAGTATACTCAAATCATCACAGTAGATCAGGTAACAAAAACATATATATTTTAAAATAATAATAATATATTAATGGAAACAACAAATACAGGATAGAGTAACAACTGTGTTACTAAACAAGGTCAAGGACAATGGCAAACTATAGATTCAAACTTTGAAGAAAATAGTAATCAATGTAAATATTCCTGGGCTGCCTCAGCCCCGCCCAGGCACACAGCAACAGAATGGTTTTGCAAGCATCCTCAGGAGGGCAGGAGCCTTCTTTGCAGGACGAGAGGGAGGTTGAGGCTCGATCCACCCATCATTCTTTTGGGAGAGGCTCCTTTTCCTCAGCACAAAGTTGGATTTTTTTGTGAGGATTCTTGGCATAAAATACATTGGCCTCTGCTGGAATCCTCAGCTCTGGGGAGAGAGGGGTGTACAAAAAGAAGGTGGCACTCAGGAGGTGCTCCCTAGGACATGCCAACATCTGAGAGCCTGTGCCAGAAAAGGCCAGAGCCACACACCTGAGAGCTCTCCAATTCAGCACCAATACCAACAAAGACAGCCTCCACAGTCCTCCCTGAGGAAGAACTAGGCAGAGCACTTCAACAGACCTAATGTCTGTTCCTACCGAAGGCTTTGGACTCCAGAATATCTCAGGTCCTCTTGCATCTGCCAAAGCACACCACTAGGGTTTGCATCTGAAATCTCCCACAAAAGGCTCCTGTGCCGAAGATTCAGTCCCCACATGAGCCATCTTCATAGGTGGGTTTGGAGGGAAGCATTGGATGGTGAGTGCTCTGATGTCAACATGAAATTCTCATTCAAGATGAATACACTACTGGGGGGTGGGAGGGACTGGAAGAAAGGTTGAGCATGGTTGGAGTAAGACCTAAACAGGGTTGTGCCCTGGGCAACAGTACCTTGTTCCTGTTGGCTCCACTGAATCCTCATTCTCCAAGGAGAGGTCCTCCCTCTCCATCTTTCTCTCTCTCCCTCTCTGCCAGCCTCGTTCTCTCTCTCCCAGTCTATGCCTTTGTGGCAAGGGCTGAGGAGCTCTCCACTGCCACACACTAGAGCTTTATGGACAGCCTCAGTGCACAACCAAAGAGAAAGCTATGAAACCCAGAGAAAAAAGGCCTAGGATTCCTCCTCTGAGTTATTTTCCTCAAGTATGGCCACAGTGAGGACAGCCTGACCAGCACGGATACCACGTTAGAGCCATGCTTCTGCGTTGGTGGAGCCCGCCTCCATGTGAACCAGGCTTCTGAGAATGGAGGCCACATTCCAAATACTGCCCTACTGAGAACAATGGTTCCAAAGACCAGCAAAGGGACTGCTTCCCTCCAACATGGTGTATGGCCCAGTGGTGCCATGACCCCGAGTGGGGGAATACAACAGCCGCTTCTCCTTCCTCTGAACATGTGTTTCCTGTCGCCCTCCTCTAACCTAGAGCCTGTTCTCCATCCCTTCTGGGTTGGATGTGGAGATCTCTGCTATGAATTTCTTAGGCTACCAAGGCCCCAGACAGACTTCCTCTTCCATAGACTCTACTAACCTAACAGTAGGTTAAGATAGGAGACAAGTGATCCTAGAACTCATAGGGATGGTGGTCTTCAGGGTACATAGGCTGGGATAATGGCTGCTGTGGTGTTTGGCTCACAAAAACCAACCAACCAACCAACGAAAAAGCGCTGGCATTATTATCAGATGAGCTCTGTGGCTACGTGCTCAGGAAGCCCTCATCTGACTTTAGTTAGGGATCACAACCTGGCTATTGTGATCACTCCTTGCCTAGTGGACTCAGGTGCGTAAGACCATGGAATTTATGCAAAAACAGATGATTCAGGCTGTCTCCCAGGCTGTGTTTTCTTCCCAATTTCATCCTGTTACTGCTTGCTAGAATCCTGGCAATGCTCTGCCCAGGCAGTGGTTTTTTGGTCACACAGAAGGCTTTCAATAGTACTGCTTCAGTCCACAAAATGCCAGTTCCCTCTTTAGCCCATGCATTCCCATGTTCCTTTGAAACCACTCCTATCCCAGACCATGAAAACATACTGCTCCTGGAGAGAGGCTTTCCTCCTCACTCCTCAAAGATGTCAGCTTTGGATGCCTGTTCATGTCCAGGGGAGGGCACCTGGTGGGGAGCCGCAATATCCACCGGGGTATACCATTGGACCTCAAGACCTTCCACCAGCAGAAGTGCAGTTGGCTTTGTGCACGAACCCAACACACCTGTTGGAGTGTTCTTGGGGGTCAGAGACTACTCTTTGTTGCTAAGAGTTGACCTGAGTCCACATCCTGACCCTTGCTCTCTGCTATCTGATTGTCTCACTTACTCTGACGGCGAGAGATGATTTGGCCCAGCTCATAATCCTCTGGAGTCTCCTCAGTAAGGATGTGTAGGTCGAGGGCGCTGCGGATGACGACAGGAGCCCTATCGTGGCAGGTCACCTGGAGCAGCATGGGAGACAGGCCTTCAGGAAATGGGCCTTGAAGTGACTACTCAAGGACAGTGGGCAGGGGTATTCTGGAGGCACCTCCACTCTAAATACAAGGGCAACATCCATGACCCTACTACCCGAGGCTGACCTCCTGCTCATCATGTGGGCTCTTCCCACAGGCTACTAGCCCAATCCTTGTACATAGGACTTCCTGGGCCTGCCATTGCTCTTTGTGGAGCTGCACTCCTCTCAGAGTGAAAGGACCCCACTACCTGCATACAGATGCAATCTCATCCCACAAGTTGGGAGGAATGGGACAATAGCCTCCAAGATCCCAGGTCTGCCCGAGGATGCAGGCGGCATTGGGAATGGCCTAGGCACAAAACCTAGAGGCTTTGGTCTGGATTGCCAGGGCCAAAAACAGACCCAGGAACATGACCACACACAGGAGAGCTGAAAGATAGCCACGAGAGCTCCTGGCCTCCAGAGGCTCAGTGCTGCCTGGGATGTAGGAGGGCACCTCATCCGGCAAGGGTGGTCATTGGGTTACCTGGACATTTAGTGTGCTTGCTCCACATCCATATCAACTCTGCAGAGAGACTCTCTCAGCTCCTTGTTCAAGGAACATGGAGAACCTCACACTGCTGTCCTCCTCCATAGACGTCAGCATCCCATACAAGGGAACCTGCAACCTAGTTCCTGTCCTATTCTCATCTGTCACCCATACCTGTCCCTGCCCTTCTGGACTGCATGCTGCCACCTGACACACAGACTCCCTCAGACATGGCAGTGGACAAGCTGCTGCACTCGCTCATCTCAGCTCCAGCCCTTCACACTGACCTCTCCCTTCTTGATTCCCATCTATCCTCCTGATCATCCAGAAGCTCCAAATTCAAGAGGGCCTGAGTAGTCCATGGTATTGGACCAGTGTCTGCTCCCCACCCAGGTGTAAGCACCACGGGACACCCCTGCTCCCAGGCTTACCAGAACACTCTTGGCCATCTCTGGACTTTGTGTTTCTAAGTGGACACGAATTAAGCAGGTGTCTCCCACCTGCTTGTGGGAAAGCGGCCTGGAGGACTTGCAGGTTGATTCTGAGAACTGTGGGGGATGGAACATCAGCAAACCCAGAAACAGAAAGCCACCCCAGACTGTCAGTTGGCTCTATGGGCTTCCAGCAAATATGTCCAGGTGCTGAGGCTTCTTATTTCCTCAGGTCGGAGTGGAATGGCAGCACATGCACAGCTTGAATAAGGTAGGTGTTTACCTCCTTTCCCTTGACCTGGGGGCGTTTCCTCACCATGAAAGATTGTATTCCCAGATTCATGGACAGACACACGAGTGAGTGGTCAGAGACCTTGATTTCTGCAGAGCGAAGTGGAGAGAATTGTTAGGTGGCACTCAAGGATTATACCACAAAACACCCACAACCCCTGAGAGTCTCCGCCAGGCCCATCACACTTTGGTATTTTGGGGCCAAGGCCCACTTTCTCTTGGCTGTCAGTTATCCTGAGCCCACTGTGGATCATGTCTCCCCACTGTCTGATTGTCCTACTTACTCTCATCCTCAGACATCATATACAGCAGCTCAAAGTTGTCCACATCCTCATGCTGCAACAAATTTTGGTTCTAGGCCCTGCAGATGAGGCTAGTCACCGTCTCCTGAAAGGTCACCTGGATCAGGGTGGGACAAATGTCATCAGAGAATGGCTTTTAGAAGAGCTACACAGAAGACTGTGGTCAAACATTCAGGAGAAATCTCAGCTACATATACAAGGGCACAATCTTGTTATCCTGCTACCTGAGTGTGTCCTCCATATACCACCTGGGTTCTTGCAATGTGCTACTAAAACAATCCTGGTACAAATATCTGCCTGTACCTGCCATCTCCCCTCCCCCTGGGGAGCCACATTCCACTCATGTCAAAGGACCAAACTGCCTATGCACAGACACACTCTCATCTCACTGAGATGAGAGCAATGGGCCAGGGATCTGCGCACCAAGTGTGATCTGGGATGCAGGCTGCCTTTGTGGGTGGAAGAGGCAGATGCACAGAAAATTTGGGTCCTGACTGCCACGACACAAAACAGACTCAGAAACAAGAGTGTGCACTTCAGTGCTTCATGATAGCTTTGAGAGGCCCTGGCCTCTGGAAGCTCGGTGCGGGTCTGGTTGTAATGATGTACTTGACTCAGCACTGGCAGTCACTGAACATGTCTCCTCTGCAGCTGGACACCTGCAGCATTAGCGTGTCTACTGCACATCCATAGAAATTCTGCCAAGAACCCCTTTAGCTCCGTATTTACATACATGCAAAGCCTAACATTCCGAAGCTTTGGCATGACCCCCCAGGTGATCCCGACCCCAAATTCCTACACCTAGTCATGCTAAGGAGGATCTCTTCCCTGCCACCAGGAACACATCCCCTCCTACTCATGTGACAAGTCACTGCCACCTCCTCTGCTCCAACTTCACTCATTGAGAATACCAAGTTCTAGGCACTGCAGCCTGCACCCTGGACATATCTCTGCCTTCATCTGTCCACAGCACTTCCGTCTGCACTTCTGGCCTGCAAAACCCACAATACACAGGCCCACTCACCACTGAAGCTGGGCATGCTGATGCTCTCCCTCCTCAGGTCAAGCCCTTAAGACGGACCTCTCTCTTCTTTATTTCCCACCATAGCCCTGGGGTTGGCTGTGTCTCCTGCCTTCCACTGTGTGGACACCCAGGAGGCAGCCCTGCTGTCGGGCTTACCGGGATGCGCTTTGTCTCCCTCAGGCTCTGTCCCTCTAGGAGGACGTGAACAACGCGGCTGTCTTCCACCTGCTCGCTGGAGTGAAGCAGTGAGGAGCTGCTACTCACAGCTGCTGGGGTCCTGGATGCCACTGCCACAGAAGGTTCCAAGAACTGTGGGGGATGACAACATCAGCAAAGCCCAGCAACTGCACCCCACCCAGCCTGGCAGTTGGCTCTGTGGGCATTCTACAACATCCATCCAGAACCTGAGGTTCTTGTCCCCTTGGAGGATGTGGAGTGGCACCAGGAGTAAAGACTGAAGAAGGTGGCTGTTTTGGGAACAAGAGATCCAGCACCTGCTGGGTGGGGATGAAATCCCAGGAGATTAACCCCATGTTGCTGCTGAAATGTAGGCTCCTCCCACAAAGGACAGGCAGGAGCTCATTCCTAAGCTGGTCCTGCCTGTAAGGTTCAAGGCTCTGAACCCTGAAGGGCTCCTCCGTGTTCTGATCATTTTCACCCTGGGTTGGGACCAAGAATGGTGGGTTCAAAATGGAAATGGTGACAAACAGAAAAATGACTTGTGCCAATACACTAGAGTCAAAGCACAATGGGACAGTTCCCATCAGTACAAACACACACACACACACACACACACACACACACACACAGAGTCAGAATAGGAGTCCTGGGCCATTCATCAGGGATCAGACTAGAGGGCCTGCTGGGCTCACCTGCCCTGTGCTACTCACTGTTACTCTTGAGCTCCTCTGCGACAATCGCCAGAGGCTCTGGCGTCTAAGATGAAGCCTCACCCAGTGTATCCACAAAAGGGCTAGTTGGCCCCCCTGAGATTCCTGGGAGCCTGAGGCTCGGCATTGTCTGCAACCACAGGAGAACATCCTTCTCCCTCCAGTGGATCCAACCAAGTGAGCTCGGATGGCTTGGTCAGTGAGGTGGGTGCCTGGATACCAGGGTTCCATGTTCTGTTTGATCCATTGTCAAGGCAATGATGTCATTTCCTGTGCCCATACCTGAGCCTCTTTTCACATAAGACCACTTTCAACAGCCCTATGGGCTGCCGATTTCTCCTCCATGCCTACCCATCTCAGGTGCGCAGGTGTTCACCAACAACTACCCAAACATCCCCACCAGCATCTGCCCTGCTTGGTGCCACTAGAGTTCCAGCTTGGAGCCTTCAAAAATGCATTCACAACCAGTCCTTCCCTCTCAGCAGCTTTTGGACCCTGGTCCCATCATTGTGCAACTCATGGTGTGCCCAGTCTTTTCTGGAAAGTAGGGTAGCATCTAATCTCTAGGGTTTATTGTGTCTATTGGCCCATAACACCCTCTGTTCTCTCTGAAACCAGAGATGGGACTCACAGGTGGCTAAAGCACAAATGTAGAGATGGGATAATCACAAGAAAGGGAGAGACAAAGAATGCACCCTAACTCAATCAGGCCTGTGTCCCACACAGGGACATGGCCAATGTCCGTCCCATCGTGGCTGCAGTTCCCTCTCTACACCATGGCAAGTTGGAGGGGACTGAGATGCAGAGGCTGCTCCCCTCTGCCATACAACTTCCCAAGGCTTCTCCTAAGATTTCAAAAGGGCCAAGTGTGTCTAGTGTTGGGGTCTCACAGAGACTCCGAGGTACCACAGCATCCTGCTGCCCAGAACCGGTTCACCCCTCACCTCAAGGGGGCTCAGCCTCTGGATTCATGGGAATTGAAGTGGGTACAGGTGATGGGATATCACCTCCAAGACTGAGTTATGCCAAGTCCATGACCCCTGTCTGCATCCCTGTCTCCAGCACCACTCCCCCCTCTCTCTTTCCTCCTCAGAGCAAACAAATCCATTTAGCAAGTGTGTCCTGTGATAAAGACATGACGGTCACCCATCCTCTCATTACAAAAACACTGCGGCTCAGCCAACATGGATCCTACAGGGAACACAGGCATAAACTCAGACTCCGATCCTCCCAGCCGAGCCTCAGTGGAGCCTGGACTCCCAGCCTCCTGAGTCAAGGAAACAGAGGTTCCTAGCCGAGCCACCTTGGATGCAGCCGCACACAAACTGAACTCATCAATGCCCCTTGCTCTCAGTTGTGAGTAAGAGGGGAAGTGGTGTTTCACAACCCTGGACATCAAGTGCAGTCTCCAGGCTTTGGGGTGTGCCCTGGCCTCTGTCTATCTGCCCAGGCTCTCCAACCCACACTGGCCTCTTACCCAACCTCCTCCTAGGGCCAAACTCAATCCTGCCTCTCAATTTCTGCTGCCTTCCCCAACACACTGCTCCCCAAAATGAGCAGGGCTGGCTCTCGGTTATCATGCTGGTGCCAGCAGCAATGCCACCCCACTGACATAATTCTGAGTCCCAACCTAGGCACTCCAGCTGTCTTTGCCACACCTGGCCTGTTTGGGCTCTGGCTCTTGCTCTTTTCTTTCATGTGCATGTGTTTTGAGGTTTTGAGTTTCTCCCACTGCAGAACTGCAGCTGTGGCAGGGTAGAGCTCATGAGGGTGACATTCTGAGCCACATCCAATCCCATCAGGACTGTTCACTGGGGTGACTGCTGGAACACAGTGATGAGTGAACACATGGGAGGTGGTTGGACCCACCTTGCCTCTGAGTGGCTTCCTTTCAGGACAGGAATGTAGGCATGGGAGCCCCTGGCGTGGGATGCTTTGCACAAGGCGTGACCATGGGCTCTCTTTCCTGGCAAAAATGGCTCCACTCAGCATGGAGAGCACTGTCATTCCTGGTGGCTAACAACAGCCCTGGACCCCAGAAAGGAACCCACACTCAAGATTAACGTCTGAGTGTGCGTGTCCTCGAGGAAATGAGGTCTCCTGATCCCAGGTGCAAAGGGGTAAGTCCTCTAACTCCAGGGGCCATGAAGGGACATCTGAGTTTCCCTTGTCCTTCTTTCCCTCTCTAACTAACCACAGTTAGGACCCTGGCCTCATTCCCCAGTGAGGATCATTAGGCTCCATAAAGGACAGTCTCTAAGATGCTCAGTGGACCAACACCCTCTGCACAACCCATAACCCTATTCACCCAAGAGGCAAGAGGATTTCTATTCAGGAAAACCAGGAAAGGGAGAGCCTTTCTCAAGGACACAAGGACATTAGTGAGTGAGGGAGTGATTAATGGATGGAGAACTATTTCCAACACCAACTTCCAGGAGCATATATGGCCCCCTGGAGAATTCTGCAGTGTGTTGGTGATTAAGGAGAACGTGTGAATTCAGGGGTCACTAGGTCCTCTCAGCCATAAGGAGGGAAACTGCCATAAAGGAACTAGGACAAGGGTGCGAGGAATGCTCACTGGTGGGAGATCGGAAGGAAGGAAAGTGTACTCATTAGAAAAGTGTCGCCTGAAAATTCTTAGCCAGCCAAAAGTCGTGCGAACTTGTGTGGGAAAAGAGTCTTTGCACAGTGATGAAGCTAAGAGCTCACATGATGGAACACAGCATCAACTGGGACCAAATCCAATATCTGATATTCTTGTAGGAAGAGGAGAGTCTGGACCCAGATACCAGGGAGACTGGGGGATACCGGATATGTGAGGTTGGAGTCAGGGCGGGATGCCCATAGGGAACCACAGATCGTGGGCAGCAATAGGAGAGTGGGCAAGGGCTGGGAGAGTTGGGGAGACGGTCCCCTTGAAACCTGGGAGGGGTTATGGCACTGGGACAGCCCAACACCTACTGTGTTGAGCCTCTGGAGCTCAACGGAAGACACTTCCTCTGTTGTCGGCCACCCAGTTAACAGAGTTTGGTTGCAGCAGCCTAGGACCCAGCTGAAGGTCTGAGCATGTTGGCCATGCAGGTTGGATCTGGACCACAGACACCCTCATCAGAGATTGTAGGGTCTCAGCCCTGAGGCAAGACAGGCACTAAGTCAGGCCAGGTGGGGAAACGGATAGGCACACACTCTGGGGGCTGGTGCCTGTGTTACTGGGAGCACTTCTGATCGCAATTCCCTGATCTGCTGCCAACACAGGCTACAGAGGAGGGTACAGAAACACAGACCACGGATCTGCCCCACTCAGTGGGCCCAGGCCAACACCACACCCAGCAGCCTCGTGCCATACCCAATGAGTCTCGAAGCGGCCCCCTCTTGCCATCCTGAGAGCTCTTCCCTTCCTCATGTGCCAATAGCTCCCTACTGTCACTGGCAATATCTACTCTGTGAGATGTCAACATCCGTGGGTACTGTTCTCTCATCCCAGGACAGTGTGGTCCCACACACCCTGGTGAAATGGGCAACCTGGAGGCTGGACCTGGAGGTTGTTGAGGCTGAATGGCAGCGGTGGTCCTCTGGCACTTAATATTATTTAAGTTAAAAAAAAAAACAAAAACAAAAACAAAAAACGGGTCTTGGTGCTCAAAAATGTTTGATTTGCATATTCTCATCCCCTAACCCCAATATTTTCATTATTTCCTCACATATGAAATCTTACTAGCATAAAGGTAATTTCGTATTAAACAAAGTGGATTGAAATAACATTGGTAAAAATAATCAATCACCATACTTTCAATTTTTGTTCTGCTTTCCTATTAGAAACCACTTGGATACAAGAGAACAGAGGACAGACTCATGGAAATGCTTGAAATGACAAGAAGCTCCCACTCAAGCTCAGCATTCAGTCCTGGACAGGGTAAGACCAGGCCACTTTGACATCTGTGCCAAAGAGTCTACCAGACAGCATCCTCTGACTGATCCCTGACTGAGCCATAGGAACTGGCTAGAAAAGCCTTCACATCCTCAATACATTCTTCACGTCAGAATACTTGACAACCATTGATATCCATCTCTCGTTAACTTGCTCCCCAGCCAACCATTCTTTAACAAATTCAAAGGAGTAACTCATGCAAGCACACAGAAAGGGGTGTTCACTACACACATCCATGTGCGAAAAAGACAACTGGTATTTCTTGTTTGGGCTATTTCAAATGAAATCCCTTCTGCATGACCTCCACAAACCAAAGGAAAATATTTGTGAAATTCCCACGTAGAAGACAAGATACACTTGCCAAGGAGGCAGTGGCAAGAATTTTGACACTCCAAATGTAGAGTGTGTGTTTAGGAAGCAGTCACAGTTTCCATGAGAGAGTCCCATGAAATCAATTAGGAAGATCCATGCTCTAGCCCTACCATGCAAGTGATGTGACTTGAAAGAGTAACTTAGTCTTAGTAACCATCATCACTAACAAGTAAGTCAATGAATAAAGGTCCTCAGGTGCCAAGCTACAAAATGTGGGATGAGCATGGATGAGGATGGGTGGGAGAAGTCTCCAACTCTAACACAATTAGGGAAGGATGTGCTGACCTCAAGTGGCTGGGGGGCTGGGATCCTGCCACAGAGGGGGATTCCAAACCTCACATCCCCTGACCCAGGCCAGAAGACCAGGTAGAGTCCAAGGACCCTGGGGTGGCCCAATGGCAATAAAGGTCAAAAGGAACTAGGGATCTGCCTGGTCCCTCAATCCCCTACTCTGAGCAGGGCTGCATGACGAGGCCAGAGGCCATCCACAGCAATCTGCCTTTACAGGAAAACAGGGACTGCAGGCTGCCTCTGGCTCACTGAATCAGGGTGGTGTTTTCATAAAGCAAGACCACTTCCTCACATTTGACCAGCAGCTCATGTGTTGACAGCACAATGACTGACTTGACTCAGGCCCTGATGAATGAAATAGAAAATTCATAGCAAACCCATCTTTAGCTCTTCCACATCATCAGGGGCTCTGATTCAATTCCGTCCAGAAAGGTGTCTGAAATGATTTCTAAACATGCTGGGGACTCACCTCTGTGTGGAACTTTTCAGGAAAAAGGGGATCAAATCTCATGAAGCAACTCTTCTCTCTTCTAGCCCATGGGCAATGCAAGGAACCTGCATGATACCAGAGGCTCACTTCTCTCTTCTCATGTCTTCTGGAAAGGATTCGTTAATGCTTCCTGCAAGGTGAAGCAGAAGCCTGCATCCCCAGCTGCACAGAAGTGTTTTAGGGCAGTGTCTCCCTTAAAACCCAAAAATAAAAAAAAAAAAACAGGTCATTCAACAGGCACATGGATTCGAGTACATGTTCAATGATCCCTCCTCCCTGGAGCCTTCCACATGCCCATCTTCCACATTCACAGAGCAATGCTTGGCCATTCTCAAGACCAGGAGACCATGATGCTCATCACCAGGAAGTCAATAAGGAACATGAAGAGAGCAGCATGGATTGCAGAAGGTGGCACATCAAGGATCTTCAGCTCTGCTGCTAGAACACAAGAGCTTAACTTCAGTATTGACTTTTTGCCAACTACCAAGTACGATAGCAGTGTCAAGCCCAATATGCAGATATGCAAGTAGTAGGTGACACCCCGCATCCATTCACAAAAGTGGGCAACATCTGCATCAGAACAAGGAAGTATCTTACCCTTACTCATAAAAATCATCAGAAACAAAATAAAATGGATGCAAGACTTCTCATTTCACTATTAGGTAGCTGTTGGAATTCCCTATTAAATAATACCTCCTCCAAAATAAAAAGTATCTCAGACATGTGTCAACTATTCAATGGATGACATTTTAAAAACTATGGACTTTACTTAATATTTATGTATGCTATATCCTTGCCTAAGGCTCTATGAGAAAGGAGCACATAGAATTGGATCTTTGAAAATCTCACATTTGCTGATAAATATTACTGCTGATCTCAGGCATGGCGAAGTGAAAAGTGGGACTTTGGATATTCCAAGAATGCTATGTTGTGGGATTGGTGTCCCTGATTCATACATAGCATATGGTTTCTATGAAATCCAGTGAGGGAGCAGGAGTAACGAAGCTGATTGCACAGATGACCTCAGGGAATACTGACAGATAGGCCAAATGAAAAATATGCTCCAGCTAACCATTGGTATTTGGGCTTCTGATCCCAGTCCTGTTTTTAAAAAAGGTGCAGACAGGCAGTGTTCATTAAAAACTGTCTACCATGTAAAAGTGGGTAATTTAAATGGCATCTAGTTACACATCTGATAGAATGGTCTGGCAACATATGAATTTCATTCTAACAACAACAACAACAACAACAACAAAACATAGAAAATGAGACATAAAGATAAAACCTTGTCTTCACCAGGATGCCTAAAAATAGGTTTTATTTGGCTCATGCCAATAAATATCTTTCAATAGAATTTCTGATTTCTGAATGAATCCATTCAACTTCATACTGCACAGATCACAAGGTTTTCTTTACAGAATATTCTCTTCTTCTTCTTAAAGCCTCACATAGAAAATGTCTCACAGGACATAGGAGGGGAATGACCCAAAGGATGAGAGAATGGCTGGAACCGTTCTCAAATGTGCCCATGTAGCCTAAAGTTTGAAGGCATCTAATTGTACTCTAAAACAATTATGAACCTATTCGATCCATTATTAATAAATATCACCACTTTACCACTTGAACCAAATCACAGAAAATTGGAAACAGATGATCATTGGCTTTGATACCTTTACTTCTGTTTCATTACTCAGAGTCGATCAACTCTATACTTCAAGTGACACAGATTTATTACAGAATGCCTAAGATCCTAAGGATCTATTTTAGCTCAGCCCATGGTATTGCTTCATTATTTTATTATTTTGTAAGTAATAAAATATAACTTCATGTTGGATGATATATTCAAGCCATGAATATATCATCCAACATTGTTCTTCCCAAAATATTAGCCCAATTTCTGCGCGTGCTCACTTACTGTTCAGGAATTTTACTAATTGTTTGAAGGTTCTAGAGGACCTGTTAGACTCCTAATGGACAAACCATACAACATACTCCAGAGAACGGACGAGTGCCATAAGAAGAAAATAAGGTCAGCCTACAGCAATGGGCAGCTGCCTGCCCTCGGCTGGGAGGAGCCCTGGCCATGGCACCAGGGCTGCTGGGCAGCAGAAGCCTCCACAGCCCTGCAGGGAGCCTGGAGCACAGCTCTGCCTAACCATGCTCAGCCCTGGACAGATGCACATGAGTTCCCATCACAGGCTCGAGTGTGACAGTCCCAGGTGCATGCCTGTCATGCCAGCCACCAGGGAGGCTGAGGCAAGAGGAACGTTTGAGGTCAGCCTTGGCAACTTAGACCCCGAGGCAAAGGGGAAATACTTTCACAGGGGTCTCTGAGGGTGTAGCTCAGGTAGGTCACTTGCCTCACAGGCTCAAGGCCCTGGGTTCAATCCCCAGAACCCACGTACA
This sequence comes from Urocitellus parryii, assembly GCF_045843805.1. NCBI lineage: Eukaryota > Metazoa > Chordata > Mammalia > Rodentia > Sciuridae > Urocitellus > Urocitellus parryii. Next base: position 65,865,374 of record NC_135548.1, read on the forward strand.
CACAAAAAGTGAACTTGGAATATTGTTTAAAATGATGGGTCAGGAACACACAAGGACTTCAATATGACCTCTCAGAGGAGCTCAATTTGAGATCAGACTGAACAAAAGACCACCTGGACCATTGACTCAGTGTCTGAAACCCTCTGTGAGCATGGGAAGCACTGCTGGCAAGACACCAGAGGGCCAAAGCACTTGTGCCCCCTGCAGGGGTGTCTCTTGTCTACCGCCAAAGACTGTTCACCTCCTGGGGCAGCTGAGAGCAAGCTGGGCCTTGGAGCAAGGACTAGTGCTTTAGATATAGACTATGCAAGCAAGGGGCAATGTCTTTAATAAAACTAAAATTAAAAAGTCACATTGAAAAAATTTTAAAAAGAAGAAAATAAGGTCAAGTAGAGGAAGCCCATTTTCACAGGAAAAAATCCCCCAGTGAAAAGCATCAGAATAGATACCAAGAAAAATACCAACAAAAACAGTGTGCTCCCACTATGTATCTACTCAACATGCAAAAGTTAGAAAGCTAGATAATACAATCCTGGCCACAGGTAGAGCTATGCAGAAGAGCCACCTGGCAGTGCTTAGTCAAAGAAGTAAACATGCACACTTTGACCTAGAAATTCCACCTGTGTGTAATCCAGGCGGTGCTTAAGCAGTTTCACAAGGGGACATGCACAGGGAAATTTATCCTCAGGTTCTTATAGAGTTGTCTGTGCTTACAGGGAGTTGATGGTTGTCAAGATGCCCACAGCTGCGAAAGTCAAAAGCTAAAAAAATAATAGATGCCAACCTGGATATATTAATAATCCCGTATCTATGATCACCTTCATAAGGTAGCTTCCCAACTTCTGTGTGGAAGTGTGTTTCTCCTTGGCCCTTACACTGTTGTGGAGACCACTAGGAGTTCAGCTTTGTGCAGGATCATCTGACCTGGACTTTTGGCAAGACCTGTACAGCCCTCACACATGCTCAGATGCTACAGGACTTTTCAGACCAGTCCAGACAACAGTAGGCATCCATTCATTGTCTGCACTCTACAGATTCCTAGATGCACGACATTCATTACCATCAAATGCAGAATTTTCATCAAAAACTAATATATATATATCATTCCAATCTGAATCAAGAAAATTGGAAATATCCCCAAATCCAAAGAGTGGATCCCCATTGTGATGCTACAAGTTGAAAATTCCACAGCTGACCTCATGGGATGGTTCACAGTCAAAAGACAGCTGCATGAAAAATATTACATGACCTTCCTGCTATGTGAAAAGTGGCATGTGAAGTACACATGCATGTCTTCCTCAGACATGGGTTCATTTGCAAGACACCTTGTGCAATTGAAAATACTCCAAAAGGGGAGAAATCAGAACCATGTCTCCAAAGTATTTCAGCAGAGACCAACTCCATCTGTCTATCTATCTCTCAGTGAGTGTGTGTGCTCTTGTGTGTGTTTGTGTGTCTTTGTTTGTGTTTGTACCTTCATAGCTGATACTTCATTGCCCCCATTGGAAAACTGACTCAGATAATGCCATCTGCCAAACTCCTAAAAACCAAAGTTCTTGCTGATAGAATGAAACATTCCTTCCTGTTGGTTTGGATGTGTCCTTTAGGAATCACTGCTACATTTAGTATACTCAAATCATCACAGTAGATCAGGTAACAAAAACATATATATTTTAAAATAATAATAATATATTAATGGAAACAACAAATACAGGATAGAGTAACAACTGTGTTACTAAACAAGGTCAAGGACAATGGCAAACTATAGATTCAAACTTTGAAGAAAATAGTAATCAATGTAAATATTCCAGGGCTGCCTCAGCCCCGCCCAGGCAGACAGCAACAGAATGGTTTTGCAAGCATCCTCAGGAGGGCTGGAGCCTTCTTTGCAGGACGAGAGGGAGGTTGAGGCTGGATCCACCCATCATTCTTTTGGGAGAGGCTCCTTTTCCCCAGCACAAAGCTGGATTTTTTGTGAGGATTCTTGGCATAAAATACGTTGGCCTCTGCTGGAATCCTCAGCTCTGGGGAGAGAGGGGTGTACAAAAAGAAGGTGGCACTCAGGAGGTGCTCCCTAGGACACGCCAACACTGAGAGCCTGTGCCAGAAAAGGCCAGAGCCACACACCTGAGAGCTCTCCAATTCAGCACCAATACCAACAAAGACAGCCTCCACAGTCCTCCCTGAGGAAGAACTAGGCAGAGCACTTCAACAGACCTAATGTCTGTTCCTACCGAAGGCTTTGGACTCCAGAATATCTCAGGTCCTCTTCCATCTGCCAAAGCACACCACTAGGGTTTGCATCTGAAATCTCCCACAAAAGGCTCCTGTGCCGAAGATTCAGTCCCCACATGAGCCATCTTCATAGGTGGGTTTGGAGGGAAGCATTGGATGGTGAGTGCTCTGATGTCAACATGAAATTCTCATTCAAGATGAATACACTACTGGGGGGTGGGAGGGACTGGAAGAAAGGTTGAGCATGGTTGGAGTAAGACCTAAACAGGGTTGTGCCCTGGGCAACAGTACCTTGTTCCTGTTGGCTCCACTGAATCCTCATTCTCCAAGGAGAGGTCCTCCCTCTCCATCTTTCTCTCTCTCCCTCTCTGCCAGCCTCGTTCTCTCTCTCCCAGTCTATGCCTTTGTGGCAAGGGCTGAGGAGCTCTCCACTGCCACACACTAGAGCTTTATGGACAGCCTCAGTGCACAACCAAAGAGAAAGCTATGAAACCCAGAGAAAAAAGGCCTAGGATTCCTCCTCTGAGTTATTTTCCTCAAGTATGGCCACAGTGAGGACAGGCTGACCAGCGCGGATACCACGTTAGAGCCATGCTTCTGCGTTGGTGGAGCCCGCCTCCATGTGAACCAGGCTTCTGAGAATGGAGGCCTCATTCCAAATACTGCACTACTGAGAACAATGGTTCCAAAGACCAGCAAAGGGACTGCTTCCCTCCAACATGGTGTATGGCCCAGTGGTGCCATGACCCCGAGTGGGGGAATACAACAGCCGCTTCTCCTTCCTCTGAACATGTGTTTCCTGTCGCCCTCCTCTAACCTAGAGCCTGTTCTCCATCCCTTCTGGGTTGGATGTGGAGATCTCTGCTATGAATTTCTTAGGCTACCAAGGCCCCAGACAGACTTCCTCTTCCATAGACTCTACTAACCTAACAGTAGGTTAAGATAGGAGACAAGTGATCCTAGAACTCATAGGGATGGTGGTCTTCAGGGTACATAGGCTGGGATAATGGCTGCTGTGGTGTTTGACTCACAAAAACCAACCAACCAACCAACGAAAAAGCGCTGGCATTATTATCAGATGAGCTCTGTGGCTACGTGCTCAGGAAGCCCTCATCTGACTTTAGTTAGGGATCACAACCTGGCTATTGTGATCACTCCTTGCCTAGTGGACTCAGGTGCGTAAGACCATGGAATTTATGCAAAAACAGATGATTCAGGCTGTCTCCCAGGCTGTGTTTTCTTCCCAATTTCATCCTGTTACTGCTTGCTAGAATCCTGGCAATGCTCTGCCCAGGCAGTGGTTTTTTGGTCACACAGAAGGCTTTCAATAGTACTGCTTCAGTCCACAAAATGCCAGTTCCCTCTTTAGCCCATGCATTCCCATGTTCCTTTGAAACCACTCCTATCCCAGACCATGAAAACATACTGCTCCTGGAGAGAGGCTTTCCTCCTCACTCCTCAAAGATGTCAGCTTTGGATGCCTGTTCATGTCCAGGGGAGGGCACCTGGTGGGGAGCCGCAATATCCACCGGGGTATACCATTGGACCTCAAGACCTTCCACCAGCAGAAGTGCAGTTGGCTTTGTGCACGAACCCAACACACCTGTTGGAGTGTTCTTGGGGGTCAGAGACTACTCTTTGTTGCTAAGAGTTGACCTGAGTCCACATCCTGACCCTTGCTCTCTGCTATCTGATTGTCTCACTTACTCTGACGGCGAGAGATGATTTGGCCCAGCTCATAATCCTCTGGAGTCTCCTCAGTAAGGAAGTGTAGGTCGAGGGCGCTGCGGATGACGACAGGAGCCCTATCGTGGCAGGTCACCTGGAGCAGCATGGGAGACAGGCCTTCAGGAAATGGGCCTTGAAGTGACTACTCAAGGACAGTGGGCAGGGGCATTCTGGAGGCACCTCCACTCTAAATACAAGGGCAACATCCATGACCCTACTACCCGAGGCTGACCTCCTGCTCATCATGTGGGCTCTTCCCACAGGCTACTAGCCCAATCCTTGTACATAGGACTTCCTGGGCCTGCCATTGCTCTTTGTGGAGCTGCACTCCTCTCGGAGTGAAAGGACCCCACTACCTGCATACAGATGCAATCTCATCCCACAAGTTGGGAGGAATGGGACAATAGCCTCCAAGATCCCAGGTCTGCCCGAGGATGCAGGCGGCATTGGGAATGGCCTAGGCACAAAACCTAGAGGCTTTGGTCTGGATTGCCAGGGCCAAAAACAGACCCAGGAACATGACCACACACAGGAGAGCTGAAAGATAGCCACGAGAGCTCCTGGCCTCCAGAGGCTCAGTGCTGGCTGGGATGTAGGAGGGCACCTCATCCGGCAAGGGTGGTCATTGGGTTACCTGGACATTTAGTGTGCTTGCTCCACATCCATATCAACTCTGCAGAGAGACTCTCTCAGCTCCTTGTTCAAGGAACATGGAGAACCTCACACTGCTGTCCTCCTCCATAGACGTCAGCATCCCATACAAGGGAACCTGCAACCTAGTTCCTGTCCTATTCTCATCTGTCACCCATACCTGTCCTTGCCCTTCTGGACTGCATGCTGCCACCTGACACACAGACTCCCTCAGACATGGCAGTGGACAAGCTGCTGCACTCGCTCATCTCAGCTCCAGCCCTTCACACTGACCTCTCCCTTCTTGATTCCCATCTATCCTCCTGATCATCCAGAAGCTCCAAATTCAAGAGGGCATGAGTAGTCCATGGTATTGGACCAGTGTCTGCTCCCCACCCAGGTGTAAGCACCACGGGACACCCCTGCTCCCAGGCTTACCAGAACACTCTTGGCCATCTCTGGACTTTGTGTTTCTAAGTGGACACGAATTAAGCAGGTGTCTCCCACCTGCTTGTGGGAAAGCGGCCTGGAGGACTTGCAGGTTGATTCTGAGAACTGTGGGGGATGGAACATCAGCAAACCCAGAAACAGAAAGCCACCCCAGACTGTCAGTTGGCTCTATGGGCTTCCAGCAAATATGTCCAGGTGCTGAGGCTTCTTATTTCCTCAGGTCGGAGTGGAATGGCAGCACATGCACAGCTTGAATAAGGTAGGTGTTAACCTCCTTTCCCTTGACCTGGGGGCGTTTCCTCACCATGAAATATTGTATTCCCAGATTCATGGACAGACACACGAGTGAGTGGTCAGAGACCTTGATTTCTGCAGAGCGAAGTGGAGAGAATTGTTAGGTGGCACTCAAGGATTATACCACAAAACACCCACAACCCCTGAGAGTCTCCGCCAGGCCCATCACACTTTGGTATTTTGGGGCCAAGGCCCACTTTCTCTTGGCTGTCAGTTATCCTGAGCCCACTGTGGATCATGTCTCCCCACTGTCTGATTGTCCTACTTACTCTCATCCTCAGACATCATATACAGCAGCTCAAAGTTGTCCACATCCTCATGCTGCAACAAATTTTGGTCCAAGGCCCTGCGGATGAGGCTTGTCACCATCTCCTGAAAGGTCACCTGGATCAGGGTGGGACAAATGTCATCAGAGAATGGCTTTTAGAAGAGCTACCCAGAAGACTGTGGTCAAACATTCAGGAGAAATCTCAGCTACATATACAAGGGCACAATCTTGTTATCCTGCTACCTGAGTGTGTCCTCCATATACCACCTGGGTTCTTGCAATGTGCTACTAGAACAATCCTGGTACAAATATCTGCCTGTACCTGCCATCTCCCCTCCCCCTGGGGAGCCACATTCCACTCATGTCAAAGGACCAAACTGCCTATGCACAGACACACTCTCATCTCACTGAGATGAGAGCAATGGGCCAGGGATCTGCGCACCAAGTGTGATCTGGGATGCAGGCTGCCTTTGTGGGTGGAAGAGGCAGATGCACTGAAAATTTGGGTCCTGACTGCCACGACACAAAACAGACTCAGATACAAGAGTGTGCACTTGAGTGCTTCATGATAGCTTTGAGAGGCCCTGGCCTCTGGAAGCTCGGTGCGGGTCTGGTTGTAATGATGTACTTGACTCAGCACTGGCAGTCACTGAACATGTCTCCTCTGCAGCTGGACACCTGCAGCATTAGCGTGTCTACTGCACATCCATAGAAATTCTGCCAAGAACCCCTTTAGCTCCGTATTTACATACATGCAAAGCCTAACATTCCGAAGCTTTGGCATGACCCCCCAGGTGATCCCGACCCCAAATTCCTACACCTAGTCATGCTAAGGAGGATCTCTTCCCTGCCACCAGGAACACATCCCCTCCTACACATGTGACAAGTCACTGCCACCTCCTCTGCTCCAACTTCACTCATTGAGAATACCAAGTTCTAGGCACTGCAGCCTGCACCCTGGACATATCTCTGCCTTCATCTGTCCACAGCACTTCCGTCTGCACTTCTGGCCTGCAAAACCCACAATACACAGGCCCACTCACCACTGAAGCTGGGCATGCTGATGCTCTCCCTCCTCAGGTCAAGCCCTTAAGACGGACCTCTCTCTTCTTTATTTCCCACCATAGCCCTGGGGTTGGCTGTGTCTCCTGCCTTCCACTGTGTGGACACCCAGGAGGCAGCCCTGCTGTCGGGCTTACCGGGATGCGCTTTGTCTCCCTCAGGCTCTGTCCCTCTAGGAGGACGTGAACAACGCGGCTGTCTTCCACCTGCTCGCTGGAGTGAAGCAGTGAGGAGCTGCTACTCACAGCTGCTGGGGTCCTGGATGCCACTGCCACAGAAGGTTCCAAGAACTGTGGGGGATGACAACATCAGCAAAGCCCAGCAACTGCACCCCACCCAGCCTGGCAGTTGGCTCTGTGGGCATTCTACAACATCCATCCAGAACCTGAGGTTCTTGTCCCCTTGGAGGATGTGGAGTGGCACCAGGAGTAAAGACTGAAGAAGGTGGCTGTTTTGGGAACAAGAGATCCAGCACCTGCTGGGTGGGGATGAAATCCCAGGAGATTAACCCCATGTTGCTGCTGAAATGTAGGTTCCTCCCACAAATGACAGGCAGGAGCTCATTCCTAAGCTGGTCCTGCCTGTAAGGTTCAAGGCTCTGAACCCTGAAGGGCTCCTCCGTGTTCTGATCATTTTCACCCTGGGTTGGGACCAAGAATGGTGGGTTCAAAATGGAAATGGTGACAAACAGAAAAATGACTTGTGCCAATACACTAGAGTCAAAGCACAATGGGACAGTTCCCATCAGTACAAACACACACACACACACACACACACACACACACACACACACACACAGTCAGAATAGGAGTCCTGGGCCATTCATCAGGGATCAGACTAGAGGGCCTGCTGGGCTCACCTGCCCTGTGCTACTCACTGTTACTCTTGAGCTCCTCTGCGACAATCGCCAGAGGCTCTGGCGTCTAAGATGAAGCCTCACCCAGTGTATCCACAAAAGGGCTAGTTGGCCCCCCTGAGATTCCTGGGAGCCTGAGGCTCGGCATTGTCTGCAACCACAGGAGAACATCCTTCTCCCTCCACTGGCTCCAACCAAGTGAGCTCGGATGGCTTGGTCAGTGAAGTGGGTGCCTGGATACCAGGGTTCCATGTTCTGTTTGATCCATTGTCAAGGCAATGATGTCATTTCCTGTGCCCATACCTGAGCCTCTTTTCACATAAGACCACTTTCAACAGCCCTATGGGCTGCCGATTTCTCCTCCATGCCTACCCATCTCAGGTGCGCAGGTGTTCACCAACAACTACCCAAACATCCCCACCAGCATCTGCCCTGCTTGGTGCCACTAGAGTTCCAGCTTGGAGCCTTCAAAAATGCATTCACAACCAGTCCTTCCCTCTCAGCAGCTTTTGGACCCTGGTCCCATCATTGTGCAACTCATGGTGTGCCCAGTCTTTTCTGGAAAGTAGGGTAGCATCTAATCTCTAGGGTTTATTGTGTCTATTGGCCCATAACACCCTCTGTTCTCTCTGAAACCAGAGATGGGACTCACAGGTGGCTAAAGCACAAATGTAGAGATGGGATAATCACAAGAAAGGGAGAGACAAAGAATGCACCCTAACTCAATCAGGCCTGTGTCCCACACAGGGACATGGCCAATGTCCGTCCCATCGTGGCTGCAGTTCCCTCTCTACACCATGGCAAGTTGGAGGGGACTGAGATGCAGAGGCTGCTCCCCTCTGCCATACAACTTCCCAAGGCTTCTCCTAAGATTTCAAAAGGGCCAAGTGTGTCTAGTGTTGGGGTCTCACAGAGACTCCGAGGTACCACAGCATCCTGCTGCCCAGAACCGGTTCATCCCTCACCTCAAGGGGGCTCAGCCTCTGGATTCATGGGAATTGAAGTGGGTACAGGTGATGGGATATCACCTCCAAGACTGAGTTATGCCAAGTCCATGACCCCTGTCTGCATCCCTGTCTCCAGCACCACTCCCCCCTCTCTCTTTCCTCCTCAGAGCAAACAAATCCATTTAGCAAGTGTGTCCTGTGATAAAGACATGACGGTCACCCATCCTCTCATTACAAAAACACTGAGGCTCAGCCAACATGGATCCTACAGGGAACACAGGCATAAACTCAGACTCCGATCCTCCCAGCCGAGCCTCAGTGGAGCCTGGACTCCCAGCCTCCTGAGTCAAGGAAACAGAGGTTCCTAGCCGAGCCACCTTGGATGCAGCCGCACACAAACTGAACTCATCAATGCCCCTTGCTCTCAGTTGTGAGTAAGAGGGGAAGTGGTGTTTCACAACCCTGGACATCAAGTGCAGTCTCCAGGCTTTGGGGTGTGCCCTGGCCTCTGTCTATCTGCCCAGGCTCTCCAACCCACACTGGCCTCTTACCCAACCTCCTCCTAGGGCCAAACTCAATCCTGCCTCTCAATTTCTGCTGCCTTCCCCAACACACTGCTCCCCAAAATGAGCAGGGCTGGCTCTCGGTTATCATGCTGGTGCCAGCAGCAATGCCACCCCACTGACATAATTCTGAGTCCCAACCTAGGCACTCCAGCTGTCTTTGCCACACCTGGCCTGTTTGGGCTCTGGCTCTTGCTCTTTTCTTTCATGTGCATGTGTTTTGAGGTTTTGAGTTTCTCCCACTGCAGAACTGCAGCTGTGGCAGGGTAGAGCTCATGAGGGTGACATTCTGAGCCACATCCAGTCCCATCAGGACTGTTCACTGGGGTGACTGCTGGAACACAGTGATGAGTGAACACATGGGAGGTGGTTGGACCCACCTTGCCTCTGAGTGGCTTCCTTTCAGGACAGGAATGTAGGCATGGGAGCCCCTGGCGTGGGATGCTTTGCACAAGGCGTGACCATGGGCTCTCTTTCCTGGCAAAAATGGCTCCACTCAGCATGGAGAGCACTGTCATTCCTGGTGGCTAACAACAGCCCTGGACCCCAGAAAGGAATCCACACTCAAGATTAACGTCTGAGTGTGCGTGTCCTCGAGGAAATGAGGTCTCCTGATCCCAGGTGCAAAGGGGTAAGTCCTCTAACTCCAGGGGCCATGAAGGGACATCTGAGTTTCCCTTGTCCTTCTTTCCCTCTCTAACTAACCACAGTTAGGACCCTGGCCTCATTCCCCAGTGAGGATCATTAGGCTCCATAAAGGACAGTCTCTAAGATGCTCAGTGGACCAACACCCTCTGCACAACCCATAACCCTATTCACCCAAGAGGCAAGAGGATTTCTATTCAGGAAAACCAGGAAAGGGAGAGCCTTTCTCAAGGACACAAGGACATTAGTGAGTGAGGGAGTGATTAATGGATGGAGAACTATTTCCAACACCAACTTCCAGGAGCATATATGGCCCCCTGGAGAATTCTGCAGTGTGTTGGTGATTAAGGAGAACGTGTGAATTCAGGGGTCACTAGGTCCTCTCAGCCATAAGGAGGGAAACTGCCATAAAGGAACTAGGACAAGGGTGCGAGGAATGCTCACTGGTGGGAGATCGGAAGGAAGGAAAGTGTACTCATTAGAAAAGTGTCGCCTGAAAATTCTTAGCCAGCCAAAAGTCGTGCGAACTTGTGTGGGAAAAGAGTCTTTGCACAGTGATGAAGCTAAGAGCTCACATGATGGAACACAGCATCAACTGGGACCAAATCCAATATCTGATATTCTTGTAGGAAGAGGAGAGTCTGGACCCAGATACCAGGGAGACTGGGGGATACCGGATATGTGAGGTTGGAGCCAGGGCGGGATGCCCATATGGGAACCACAGATCGTGGGCAGCAATAGGAGAGTGGGCAAGGGCTGGGAGAGTTGGGGAGACAGTCCCCTTGAAACCTGGGAGGGGTTATGGCACTGGGACAGCCCAACACCTACTGTGTTGAGCCTCTGGAGCTCAATGGAAGACACTTCCTCTGTTGTCGGCCACCCAGTTAACAGACTTTGGTTGCAGCAGCCTAGGACCCAGCTGAAGGTCTGAGCATGTTGGCCATGCAGGTTGGATCTGGACCACAGACACCCTCATCAGAGATTGTAGGGTCTCAGCCCTGAGGCAAGACAGGCACTAAGTCAGGCCAGGTGGGGAAACGGATAGGCACACACTCTGGGGGCTGGTGCCTGTGTTACTGGGAGCACTTCTGATCGCAATTCCCTGATCTGCTGCCAACACAGGCTACAGAGGAGGGTACAGAAACACAGACCACGGATCTGCCCCACTCAGTGGGCCCAGGCCAACACCACACCCAGCAGCCTCGTGCCATACCCAATGAGTCTCGAAGCGGCCCCCTCTTGCCATCCTGAGAGCTCTTCCCTTCCTCATGTGCCAATAGCTCCCTACTGTCACTGGCAATATCTACTCTGTGAGATGTCTACATCCGTGGGTACTGTTCTCTCATCCCAGGACAGTGTGGTCCCACACACCCTGGTGAAATGGGCAACCTGGAGGCTGGACCTGGAGGTTGTTGAGGCTGAATGGCAGCGGTGGTCCTCTGGCACTTAATATTATTTAAGTTAAAAAAAAACAAAAACAAAAACAAAAAACCGGTCTTGGTGCTCAAAAATGTTTGATTTGCATATTCTCATCCCCTAACCCCAATATTTTCATTATTTCCTCACATATGAAATCTTACTAGCATAAAGGTAATTTCGTATTAAACAAAGTGGATTGAAATAACATTGATAAAAATAATCAATCACCATACTTTCAATTTTTGTTCTGCTTTCCTATTAGAAACCACTTGGATACAAGAGAACAGAGGACAGACTCATGGAAATGCTTGAAATGACAAGAAGCTCCCACTCAAGCTTAGCATTCAGTCCTGGACAGGGTAAGACCAGGCCACTTTGACATCTGTGCCAAAGAGTCTACCAGACAGAATCCTCTGACTGATCCCTGACTGAGCCATAGGAACTGGCTAGAAAAGCCTTCACATCCTCAATACATTCTTCACGTCAGAATACTTGACAACCATTGATATCCATCTCTCGTTAACTTGCTCCCCAGCCAACCATTCTTCAACAAATTCAAAGGAGTAACTCATGCAAGCACACAGAAAGGGGTGTTCACTACACACATCCATGTGCGAAAAAGACAACTGGTATTTCTTGTTTGGGCTATTTCAAATGAAATCCCTTCTGCATGACCTCCACAAACCAAAGGAAAATATTTGTGAAATTCCCACGTAGAAGACAAGATACACTTGCCAAGGAGGCAGTGGCAAGAATTTTGACACTCCAAATGTAGAGTGTGTGTTTAGGAAGCAGTCACAGTTTCCATGAGAGAGTCCCATGAAATCAATTAGGAAGATCCATGCTCTAGCCCTACCATGCAAGTGATGTGACTCGAAAGAGTCACTTAGTCTTAGTAACCATCATCACTAACAACTAAGTCAATGAATAAAGGTCCTCAGGTGCCAAGCTACAAAATGTGGGATGAGCATGGATGAGGATGGGTGGGAGAAGTCTCCAACTCTAACACAATTAGGGAAGGATGTGCTGACCTCAAGTGGCTGGGGGGCTGGGATCCTGCCACAGAGGGGGATTCCAAACCTCACATCCCCTGACCCAGGCCAGAAGACCAGGTAGAGTCCAAGGACCCTGGGGTGGCCCAATGGCAATAAAGGTCAAAAGGAACTAGGGATCTGCCTGGTCCCTCAATCCCCTACTCTGAGCAGGGCTGCATGACGAGGCCAGAGGCCATCCACAGCAATCTGCCTTTACAGGAAAACAGGGACTGCAGGCTGCCTCTGGCTCACTGAATCAGGGTGGTGTTTTCATAAAGCAAGACCACTTCCTCACATTTGACCAGCAGCTCATGTGTTGACAGCACAATGACTGACTTGACTCAGGCCCTGATGAATGAAATAGAAAATTCATAGCAAACCCATCTTTAGCTCTTCCACATCATCAGGGGCTCTGATTCAATTCCGTCCAGAAAGGTGTCTGAAATGATTTCTAAACATGCTGGGGACTCACCTCTGTGTGGAACTTTTCAGGAAAAAGGGGATCAAATCTCATGAAGCAACTCTTCTCTCTTCTAGCCCATGGGCAATGCAAGGAACCTGCATGATACCAGAGGCTCACTTCTCTCTTCTCGTGTCTTCTGGAAAGGATTCGTTAATGCTTCCTGCAAGGTGAAGCAGAAGCCTGCATCCCCAGCTGCACAGAAGTGTTTTAGGGCAGTGTCTCCCTTAAAACCCAAAAATAAAAAAACAGGTCATTCAACAGGCACATGGATTCGAGTACATGTTCAATGTACTCCAGGCCTCCCTGGAGCCTTCCACATGCCCATCTTCCACATTCACAGAGCAATGCTTGGCCATTCTCAAGACCAGGAGACCATGATGCTCATCACCAGGAAGTCAATAAGGAACATGAAGAGAGCAGCATGGATTGCAGAAGGTGGCACATCAAGGATCTTCAGCTCTGCTGCTAGAACACAAGAGCTTAACTTCAGTATTGACTTTTTGCCAACTACCAAGTACGATAGCAGTGTCAAGCCCAATATGCAGATATGCAAGTAGTAGGTGACACCCCGCATCCATTCACAAAAGTGGGCAACATCTGCATCAGAACAAGGAAGTATCTTACCCTTACTCATAAAAATCATCAGAAACAAAATAAAATGGATGCAAGACTTCTCATTTCACTATTAGGTAGCTGTTGGAATTCCCTATTAAATAATACCTCCTCCAAAATAAAAAGTATCTCAGACATGTGTCAACTATTCAATGGATGACATTTTAAAAACTATGGACTTTACTTAATATTTATGTATGCTATATCCCTGCCTAAGGCTCTATGAGAAAGGAGCACATAGAATTGGATCTTTGAAAATCTCACATTTGCTGATAAATATTACTGCTGATCTCAGGCATGGCGAAGTGAAAAGTGGGACTTTGGATATTCCAAGAATGCTATGTTGTGGGATTGGTGTCCCTGATTCATACATAGCATATGGTTTCTATGAAATCCAGTGAGGGAGCAGGAGTAACGAAGCTGATTGCACAGATGACCTCAGGGAATACTGACAGATAGGCCAAATGAAAAATATGCTCCAGCTAACCATTGGTATTTGGGCTTCTGATCCCAGTCCTGTTTTTAAAAAAGGTGCAGACAGGCAGTGTTCATTAAAAACTGTCTACCATGTAAAAGTGGGTAATTTAAATGGCATCTAGTTACACATCTGATAGAATGGTCTGGCAACATATGAATTTCATTCTAACAACAACAACAACAACAACAAAACATAGAAAATGAGACATAAAGATAAAACCTTGTCTTCACCAGGATGCCTAAAAATAGGTTTTATTTGGCTCATGCCAATAAATATCTTTCAATAGAATTTCTGATTTCTGAATGAATCCATTCAACTTCATACTGCACAGATCACAAGGTTTTCTTTACAGAATATTCTCTTCTTCTTCTTAAAGCCTCACATAGAAAATGTCTCACAGGACATAGGAGGGGAATGACCCAAAGGATGAGAGAATGGCTGGAACCGTTCTCAAATGTGCCCATGTAGCCTAAAGTTTGAAGGCATCTAATTGTACTCTAAAACAATTATGAACCTATTCGATCCGTTATTAATAAATATCACCACTTTACCACTTGAACCAAATCACAGAAAATTGGAAACAGATGATCATTGGCTTTGATACCTTTACTTCTGTTTCATTACTCAGAGTCGATCAACTCTATACTTCAAGTGACACAGATTTATTACAGAATGCCTAAGATCCTAAGGATCTATTTTAGCTCAGCCCATGGTATTGCTTCATTATTTTATTATTTTGTAAGTAATAAAATATAACTTCATGTTGGATGATATATTCAAGCCATGAATATATCATCCAACATTGTTCTTCCCAAAATATTAGCCCAATTTCTGCGCGCGCTCACTTACTGTTCAGGAATTTTACTAATTGTTTGAAGGTTCTAGAGGACCTGTTAGACTCCTAATGGACAAACCATACAACATAGTCCAGAGAACGGACGAGTGCCATAAGAAGAAAATAAGGTCAGCCTACAGCAATGGGCAGCTGCCTGCCCTCGGCTGGGAGGAGCCCTGGCCATGGCACCAGGGCTGCTGGGCAGCAGAAGCCTCCACAGCCCTGCAGGGAGCCTGGAGCACAGCTCTGCCTAACCATGCTCAGCCCTGGACAGATGCACATGAGTTCCCATCACAGGCTCGAGTGTGACAGTCCCAGGTGCATGCCTGTCATGCCAGCCACCAGGGAGGCTGAGGCAAGAGGAACGTTTGAGGTCAGCCTTGGCAACTTAGACCCCGAGGCAAAGGGGAAATACTTTTACAGGGGTCTCTGAGGGTGTAGCTCAGGTAGGTCACTTGCCTCACAGGCTCAAGGCCCTGGGTTCAATCCCCAGAACCCACGTACACACAAAAAGTGAACTTGGAATATTGTTTAAAATGATGGGTCAGGTACACACAAGGACTTCAATATGACCTCTCAGAGGAGCTCAATTTGAGATCAGACTGAACAAAAGACCACCTGGACCATTGACTCAGTGTCTGAAACCCTCTGTGAGCATGGGAAGCACTGCTGGCAAGACACCAGAGGGCCAAAGCACTTGTGCCCCCTGCAGGGGCATCTCTTGTCTACCGCCAAAGACTGTTCCCCTCCTGGGGCAGCTGAGAGCAAGCTGGGCCTTGGAGCAAGGACTAGTGCTTTAGATATAGACTATGCAAGCAAGGGGCAATGTCTTTAATAAAACTAAAATTAAAAAGTCACATTGAAAAAATTTTAAAAAGAAGAAAATAAGGTCAAGTAGAGGAAGCCCATTTTCACAGGAAAAAATCCCCCAGTGAAAAGCATCAGAATAGATACCAAGAAAAATACCAACAAAAACAGTGTGCTCCCACTATGTATCTACTCAACATGCAAAAGTTAGAAAGCTAGATAATACAATCCTGGCCACAGGTAGAGCTATGCAGAAGAGCCACCTGGCAGTGCTTAGTCAAAGAAGTAAACATGCACACTTTGACCTAGAAATTCCACCTGTGTGTAAACCAGGCGGTGCTTAAGCAGTTTCACAAGGGGACATGCACAGGGAAATTTATCCTCAGGTTCTTATAGAGTTGTCTGTGCTTACAGGGAGTTGATGGTTGTCAAGATGCCCACAGCTGCGAAAGTCAAAAGCTAAAATATAATAGATGCCAACCTGGATATATTAATAATCCCGTATCTATGATCACCTTCATAAGGTAGCTTCCCAACTTCTGTGTGGAAGTGTGTTTCTCCTTGGCCCTTACACTGTTGTGGAGACCACTAGGAGTTCAGCTTTGTGCAGGATCATCTGACCTGGACTTTTGGCAAGACCTGTACAGCCCTCACACATGCTCAGATGCTACAGGACTTTTCAGACCAGTCCAGACAACAGTAGGCATCCATTCATTGTCTGCACTCTACAGATTCCTAGATGCACGACATTCATTACCATCAAATGCAGAATTTTCATCAAAAACTAATATATATATATCATTCCAATCTGAATCAAGAAAATCGGAAATATCCCCAAATCCAAAGAGTGGATCCCCATTGTGATGCTACAAGTTGAAAATTCCACAGCTGACCTCATGGGATGGTTCACAGTCAAAAGACAGCTGCATGAAAAATATTACATGGCCTTCCTGCTATGTGAAAAGTGGCATGTGAAGTACACATGCATGTCTTCCTCAGACATGGGTTCATTTGCAAGACACCTTGTGCAATTGAAAATACTCCAAAAGGGGAGAAATCAGAACCATGTCTCCAAAGTATTTCAGCAGAGACCAACTCCATCTGTCTATCTATCTCTCAGTGAGTGTGTGTGCTCTTGTGTGTGTTTGTGTGTCTTTGTTTGTGTTTGTACCATCATAGCTGATACTTCATTGCCCCCATTGGAAAACTGACTCAGATAATGCCATCTGCCAAACTCCTAAAAACCAAAGTTCTTGCTGACAGAATGAAACATTCCTTCCTGTTGGTTTGGATGTGTCCTTTAGGAATCACTGCTACATTTAGTATACTCAAATCATCACAGTAGATCAGGTAACAAAAACATATATATTTTAAAATAATAATAATATATTAATGGAAACAACAAATACAGGATAGAGTAACAACTGTGTTACTAAACAAGGTCAAGGACAATGGCAAACTATAGATTCAAACTTTGAAGAAAATAGTAATCAATGTAAATATTCCTGGGCTGCCTCAGACCCGCCCAGGCACACAGCCCCAGAATGGTTTTGCAAGCATGCTCAGGAGGGCTGGAGCCTTCTTTCCAGGACGAGAGGGAGGTTGAGGCTGGATCCACCCATCATTCTTTTGGGAGAGGCTCCTTTTCCCCAGCACAAAGCTGGATTTTTTGTGAGGATTCTTGGCATAAAATACGTTGGCCTCTGCTGGAATCCTCAGCTCTGGGGAGAGAGGGGTGTACAAAAAGAAGGTGGCACTCAGGAGGTGCTCCCTAGGACATGCCAACACTGAGAGCCTGTGCCAGAAACAGGCAGTAGGTTAAGATAGAAAAGGCCAGAGCCACACACCTGAGAGCTCTCCAATTCAGCACCAATACCAACAAAGACAGCCTCCACAGTCCTCCCTGAGGAAGAACTAGGCAGAGCACTTCAACAGACCTAATGTCTGTTCCTACCGAAGGCTTTGGACTCCAGAATATCTCAGGTCCTCTTGCATCTGCCAAAGCACACCACTAGGGTTTGCATCTGAAATCTCCCACAAAAGGCTCCTGTGCCGAAGATTCAGTCCCCACATGAGCCATCTTCATAGGTGGGTTTGGAGGGAAGCATTGGATGGTGAGTGCTCTGATGTCAACATGAAATTCTCATTCAAGATGAATACACTACTGGGGGGTGGGAGGGACTGGAAGAAAGGTTGAGCATGGTTGGAGTAAGACCTAAACAGGGTTGTGCCCTGGGCAACAGTACCTTGTTCCTGTTGGCTCCACTGAATCCTCATTCTCCAAGGAGAGGTCCTCCCTCTCCATCTTTCTCTCTCTCCCTCTCTGCCAGCCTCGTTCTCTCTCTCCCAGTCTATGCCTTTGTGGCAAGGGCTGAGGAGCTCTCCACTGCCACACACTAGAGCTTTATGGACAGCCTCAGTGCACAACCAAAGAGAAAGCTATGAAACCCAGAGAAAAAAGGCCTAGGATTCCTCCTCTGAGTTATTTTCCTCAAGTATGGCAACAGTGAGGACAGGCTGACCAGCGCGGATACCACGTTAGAGCCATGCTTCTGCGTTGGTGGAGCCCGCCTCCATGTGAACCAGGCTTCTGAGAATGGAGGCCACATTCCAAATACTGCCCTACTGAGAACAATGGTTCCAAAGACCAGCAAAGGGACTGCTTCCCTCCAACATGGTGTATGGCCCAGTGGTGCCATGACCCCGAGTCGGGGAATACAACAGCCGCTTCTCCTTCCTCTGAACATGTGTTTCCTGTCGCCCTCCTCTAACCTAGAGCCTGTTCTCCATCCCTTCTGGGTTGGATGTGGAGATCTCTGCTATGAATTTCTTAGGCTACCAAGGCCCCAGACAGACTTCCTCTTCCATAGACTCTACTAACCTAACAGTAGGTTAAGATAGGAGACAAGTGATCCTAGAACTCATAGGGATGGTGGTCTTCAGGGTACATAGGCTGGGATAATGGCTGCTGTGGTGTTTGACTCACAAAAACCAACCAACCAACCAACGAAAAAGCGCTGGCATTATTATCAGATGAGCTCTGTGGCTACGTGCTCAGGAAGCCCTCATCTGACTTTAGTTAGGGATCACAACCTGGCTATTGTGATCACTCCTTGCCTAGTGGACTCAGGTGCGTAAGACCATGGAATTTAGGCAAAAACAGATGATTCAGGCTGTCTCCCAGGCTGTGTTTTCTTCCCAATTTCATCCTGTTACTGCTTGCTAGAATCCTGGCAATGCTCTGCCCAGGCAGTGGTTTTTTGGTCACACAGAAGGCTTTCAATAGTACTGCTTCAGTCCACAAAATGCCAGTTCCCTCTTTAGCCCATGCATTCCCATGTTCCTTTGAAACCACTCCTATCCCAGACCATGAAAACATACTGCTCCTGGAGAGAGGCTTTCCTCCTCACTCCTCAAAGATGTCAGCTTTGGATGCCTGTTCATGTCCAGGGGAGGGCACCTGGTGGGGAGCCGCAATATCCACCGGGGTATACCATTGGACCTCAAGACCTTCCACCAGCAGAAGTGCAGTTGGCTTTGTGCACGAACCCAACACACCTGTTGGAGTGTTCTTGGGGGTCAGAGACTACTCTTTGTTGCTAAGAGTTGACCTGAGTCCACATCCTGACCCTTGCTCTCTGCTATCTGATGGTCTCACTTACTCTGACGGCGAGAGATGATTTGGCCCAGCTCATAATCCTCTGGATTCTCCTCAGTAAGGAAGTGTAGGTCGAGGGCGCTGTGGATGACGACAGGAGCCCTATCGTGGCAGGTCACCTGGAGCAGCATGGGAGACAGGCCTTCAGGAAATGGGCCTTGAAGTGACTACTCAAGGACAGTGGGCAGGGGCATTCTGGAGGCACCTCCACTCTAAATACAAGGGCAACATCCATGACCCTACTACCCGAGGCTGACCTCCTGCTCATCATGTGGGCTCTTCCCACAGGCTACTAGCCCAATCCTTGTACATAGGACTTCCTGGGCCTGCCATTGCTCTTTGTGGAGCTGCACTCCTCTCGGAGTGAAAGGACCCCACTACCTGCATACAGATGCAATCTCATCCCACAAGTTGGGAGGAATGGGACAATAGCCTCCAAGATCCCAGGTCTGCCCGAGGATGCAGGCGGCATTGGGAATGGCCTAGGCACAAAACCTAGAGGCTTTGGTCTGGATTGCCAGGGCCAAAAACAGACCCAGGAACATGACCACACACAGGAGAGCTGAAAGATAGCCACGAGAGCTCCTGGCCTCCAGAGGCTCAGTGCTGGCTGGGATGTAGGAGGGCACCTCATCCGGCAAGGGTGGTCATTGGGTTACCTGGACATTTAGTGTGCTTGCTCCACATCCATATCAACTCTGCAGAGAGACTCTCTCAGCTCCTTGTTCAAGGAACATGGAGAACCTCACACTGCTGTCCTCCTCCATAGACGTCAGCATCCCATACAAGGGAACCTGCAACCTAGTTCCTGTCCTATTCTCATCTGTCACCCATACCTGTCCTTGCCCTTCTGGACTGCATGCTGCCACCTGACACACAGACTCCCTCAGACATGGCAGTGGACAAGCTGCTGCACTCGCTCATCTCAGCTCCAGCCCTTCACACTGACCTCTCCCTTCTTGATTCCCATCTATCCTCCTGATCATCCAGAAGCTCCAAATTCAAGAGGGCATGAGTAGTCCATGGTATTGGACCAGTGTCTGCTCCCCACCCAGGTGTAAGCACCACGGGACACCCCTGCTCCCAGGCTTACCAGAACACTCTTGGCCATCTCTGGACTTTGTGTTTCTAAGTGGACACGAATTAAGCAGGTGTCTCCCACCTGCTTGTGGGAAAGCGGCCTGGAGGACTTGCAGGTTGATTCTGAGAACTGTGGGGGATGGAACATCAGCAAACCCAGAAACAGAAAGCCACCCCAGACTGTCAGTTGGCTCTATGGGCTTCCAGCAAATATGTCCAGGTGCTGAGGCTTCTTATTTCCTCAGGTCGGAGTGGAATGGCAGCACATGCACAGCTTGAATAAGGTAGGTGTTAACCTCCTTTCCCTTGACCTGGGGGCGTTTCCTCACGATGAAATATTGTATTCCCAGATTCATGGACAGACACAAGAGTGAGTGGTCAGAGACCTTGATTTCTGCAGAGCGAAGTGGAGAGAATTGTTAGGTGGCACTCAAGGATTATACCACAAAACACCCACAACCCCTGAGAGTCTCCGCCAGGCCCATCACACTTTGGTATTTTGGGGCCAAGGCCCACTTTCTCTTGGCTGTCAGTTATCCTGAGCCCACTGTGGATCATGTCTCCCCACTGTCTGATTGTCCTACTTACTCTCATCCTCAGACATCATATACAGCAGCTCAAAGTTGTCCACATCCTCATGCTGCAACAAATTTTGGTCCAAGGCCCTGCGGATGAGGCTTGTCACCGTCTCCTGAAAGGTCACCTGGATCAGGGTGGGACAAATGTCATCAGAGAATGGCTTTTAGAAGAGCTACCCAGAAGACTGTGGTCAAACATTCAGGAGAAATCTCAGCTACATATACAAGGGCACAATCTTGTTATCCTGCTACCTGAGTGTGTCCTCCATATACCACCTGGGTTCTTGCAATGTGCTACTAGAACAATCCTGGTACAAATATCTGCCTGTACCTGCCATCTCCCCTCCCCCTGGGGAGCCACATTCCACTCATGTCAAAGGACCAAACTGCCTATGCACAGACACACTCTCATCTCACTGAGATGAGAGCAATGGGCCAGGGATCTGCGCACCAAGTGTGATCTGGGATGCAGGCTGCCTTTGTGGGTGGAAGAGGCAGATGCACTGAAAATTTGGGTCCTGACTGCCACGACACAAAACAGACTCAGATACAAGAGTGTGCACTTGAGTGCTTCATGATAGCTTTGAGAGGCCCTGGCCTCTGGAAGCTCGGTGCGGGTCTGGTTGTAATGATGTACTTGACTCAGCACTGGCAGTCACTGAACATGTCTCCTCTGCAGCTGGACACCTGCAGCATTAGCGTGTCTACTGCACATCCATAGAAATTCTGCCAAGAACCCCTTTAGCTCCGTATTTACATACATGCAAAGCCTAACATTCCGAAGCTTTGGCATGACCCCCCAGGTGATCCCGACCCCAAATTCCTACACCTAGTCATGCTAAGGAGGATCTCTTCCCTGCCACCAGGAACACATCCCCTCCTACACATGTGACAAGTCACTGCCACCTCCTCTGCTCCAACTTCACTCATTGAGAATACCAAGTTCTAGGCACTGCAGCCTGCACCCTGGACATATCTCTGCCTTCATCTGTCCACAGCACTTCCGTCTGCACTTCTGGCCTGCAAAACCCACAATACACAGGCCCACTCACCACTGAAGCTGGGCATGCTGATGCTCTCCCTCCTCAGGTCAAGCCCTTAAGACGGACCTCTCTCTTCTTTATTTCCCACCATAGCCCTGGGGTTGGCTGTGTCTCCTGCCTTCCACTGTGTGGACACCCAGGAGGCAGCCCTGCTGTCGGGCTTACCGGGATGCGCTTTGTCTCCCTCAGGCTCTGTCCCTCTAGGAGGACGTGAACAACGCGGCTGTCTTCCACCTGCTCGCTGGAGTGAAGCAGTGAGGAGCTGCTACTCACAGCTGCTGGGGTCCTGGATGCCACTGCCACAGAAGGTTCCAAGAACTGTGGGGGATGACAACATCAGCAAAGCCCAGCAACTGCACCCCACCCAGCCTGGCAGTTGGCTCTGTGGGCATTCTACAACATCCATCCAGAACCTGAGGTTCTTGTCCCCTTGGAGGATGTGGAGTGGCACCAGGAGTAAAGACTGAAGAAGGTGGCTGTTTTGGGAACAAGAGATCCAGCACCTGCTGGGTGGGGATGAAATCCCAGGAGATTAACCCCATGTTGCTGCTGAAATGTAGGTTCCTCCCACAAATGACAGGCAGGAGCTCATTCCTAAGCTGGTCCTGCCTGTAAGGTTCAAGGCTCTGAACCCTGAAGGGCTCCTCCGTGTTCTGATCATTTTCACCCTGGGTTGGGACCAAGAATGGTGGGTTCAAAATGGAAATGGTGACAAACAGAAAAATGACTTGTGCCAATACACTAGAGTCAAAGCACAATGGGACAGTTCCCATCAGTACAAACACACACACACACACACACACACACACACACACACACACACACAGTCAGAATAGGAGTCCTGGGCCATTCATCAGGGATCAGACTAGAGGGCCTGCTGGGCTCACCTGCCCTGTGCTACTCACTGTTACTCTTGAGCTCCTCTGCGACAATCGCCAGAGGCTGTGGCGTCTAAGATGAAGCCTCACCCAGTGTATCCACAAAAGGGCTAGTTGGCCCCCCTGAGATTCCTGGGAGCCTGAGGCTCGGCATTGTCTGCAACCACAGGAGAACATCCTTCTCCCTCCAGTGGCTCCAACCAAGTGAGCTCGGATGGCTTGGTCAGTGAAGTGGGTGCCTGGATACCAGGGTTCCATGTTCTGTTTGATCCATTGTCAAGGCAATGATGTCATTTCCTGTGCCCATACCTGAGCCTCTTTTCACATAAGACCACTTTCAACAGCCCTATGGGCTGCCGATTTCTCCTCCATGCCTACCCATCTCAGGTGCGCAGGTGTTCACCAACAACTACCCAAACATCCCCACCAGCATCTGCCCTGCTTGGTGCCACTAGAGTTCCAGCTTGGAGCCTTCAAAAATGCATTCACAACCAGTCCTTCCCTCTCAGCAGCTTTTGGACCCTGGTCCCATCATTGTGCAACTCATGGTGTGCCCAGTCTTTTCTGGAAAGTAGGGTAGCATCTAATCTCTAGGGTTTATTGTGTCTATTGGCCCATAACACCCTCTGTTCTCTCTGAAACCAGAGATGGGACTCACAGGTGGCTAAAGCACAAATGTAGAGATGGGATAATCACAAGAAAGGGAGAGACAAAGAATGCACCCTAACTCCATCAGGCCTGTGTCCCACACAGGGACATGGCCAATGTCCGTCCCATCGTGGCTGCAGTTCCCTCTCTACACCATGGCAAGTTGGAGGGGACTGAGATGCAGAGGCTGCTCCCCTCTGCCATACAACTTCCCAAGGCTTCTCCTAAGATTTCAAAAGGGCCAAGTGTGTCTAGTGTTGGGGTCTCACAGAGACTCCGAGGTACCACAGCATCCTGCTGCCCAGAACCGGTTCACCCCTCACCTCAAGGGGGCTCAGCCTCTGGATTCATGGGAATTGAAGTGGGTACAGGTGATGGGATATCACCTCCAAGACTGAGTTATGCCAAGTCCATGACCCCTGTCTGCATCCCTGTCTCCAGCACCACTCCCCCCTCTCTCTTTCCTCCTCAGAGCAAACAAATCCATTTAGCAAGTGTGTCCTGTGATAAAGACATGACGGTCACCCATCCTCTCATTACAAAAACACTGAGGCTCAGCCAACATGGATCCTACAGGGAACACAGGCATAAACTCAGACTCCGATCCTCCCAGCCGAGCCTCAGTGGAGCCTGGACTCCCAGCCTCCTGAGTCAAGGAAACAGAGGTTCCTAGCCGAGCCACCTTGGATGCAGCCGCACACAAACTGAACTCATCAATGCCCCTTGCTCTCAGTTGTGAGTAAGAGGGGAAGTGGTGTTTCACAACCCTGGACATCAAGTGCAGTCTCCAGGCTTTGGGGTGTGCCCTGGCCTCTGTCTATCTGCCCAGGCTCTCCAACCCACACTGGCCTCTTACCCAACCTCCTCCTAGGGCCAAACTCAATCCTGCCTCTCAATTTCTGCTGCCTTCCCCAACACACTGCTCCCCAAAATGAGCAGGGCTGGCTCTCGGTTATCATGCTGGTGCCAGCAGCAATGCCACCCCACTGACATAATTCTGAGTCCCAACCTAGGCACTCCAGCTGTCTTTGCCACACCTGGCCTGTTTGGGCTCTGGCTCTTGCTCTTTTCTTTCATGTGCATGTGTTTTGAGGTTTTGAGTTTCTCCCACTGCAGAACTGCAGCTGTGGCAGGGTAGAGCTCATGAGGGTGACATTCTGAGCCACATCCAATCCCATCAGGACTGTTCACTGGGGTGACTGCTGGAACACAGTGATGAGTGAACACATGGGAGGTGGTTGGACCCACCTTGCCTCTGAGTGGCTTCCTTTCAGGACAGGAATGTAGGCATGGGAGCCCCTGGCGTGGGATGCTTTGCACAAGGCGTGACCATGGGCTCTCTTTCCTGGCAAAAATGGCTCCACTCAGCATGGAGAGCACTGTCATTCCTGGTGGCTAACAACAGCCCTGGACCCCAGAAAGGAACCCACACTCAAGATTAACGTCTGAGTGTGCGTGTCCTCGAGGAAATGAGGTCTCCTGATCCCAGGTGCAAAGGGGTAAGTCCTCTAACTCCAGGGGCCATGAAGGGACATCTGAGTTTCCCTTGTCCTTCTTTCCCTCTCTAACTAACCACAGTTAGGACCCTGGCCTCATTCCCCAGTGAGGATCATTAGGCTCCATAAAGGACAGTCTCTAAGATGCTCAGTGGACCAACACCCTCTGCACAACCCATAACCCTATTCACCCAAGAGGCAAGAGGATTTCTATTCAGGAAAACCAGGAAAGGGAGAGCCTTTCTCAAGGACACAAGGACATTAGTGAGTGAGGGAGTGATTAATGGATGGAGAACTATTTCCAACACCAACTTCCAGGAGCATATATGGCCCCCTGGAGAATTCTGCAGTGTGTTGGTGATTAAGGAGAACGTGTGAATTCAGGGGTCACTAGGTCCTCTCAGCCATAAGGAGGGAAACTGCCATAAAGGAACTAGGACAAGGGTGCGAGGAATGCTCACTGGTGGGAGATCGGAAGGAAGGAAAGTGTACTCATTAGAAAAGTGTCGCCTGAAAATTCTTAGCCAGCCAAAAGTCGTGCGAACTTGTGTGGGAAAAGAGTCTTTGCACAGTGATGAAGCTAAGAGCTCACATGATGGAACACAGCATCAACTGGGACCAAATCCAATATCTGATATTCTTGTAGGAAGAGGAGAGTCTGGACCCAGATACCAGGGAGACTGGGGGATACCGGATATGTGAGGTTGGAGCCAGGGCGGGATGCCCATATGGGAACCACAGATCGTGGGCAGCAATAGGAGAGTGGGCAAGGGCTGGGAGAGTTGGGGAGACAGTCCCCTTGAAACCTGGGAGGGGTTATGGCACTGGGACAGCCCAACACCTACTGTGTTGAGCCTCTGGAGCTCAACGGAAGACACTTCCTCTGTTGTCGGCCACCCAGTTAACAGACTTTGGTTGCAGCAGCCTAGGACCCAGCTGAAGGTCTGAGCATGTTGGCCATGCAGGTTGGATCTGGACCACAGACACCCTCATCAGAGATTGTAGGGTCTCAGCCCTGAGGCAAGACAGGCACTAAGTCAGGCCAGGTGGGGAAACGGATAGGCACACACTCTGGGGGCTGGTGCCTGTGTTACTGGGAGCACTTCTGATCGCAATTCCCTGATCTGCTGCCAACACAGGCTACAGAGGAGGGTACAGAAACACAGACCACGGATCTGCCCCACTCAGTGGGCCCAGGCCAACACCACACCCAGCAGCCTCGTGCCATACCCAATGAGTCTCGAAGCGGCCCCCTCTTGCCATCCTGAGAGCTCTTCCCTTCCTCATGTGCCAATAGCTCCCTACTGTCACTGGCAATATCTACTCTGTGAGATGTCTACATCCGTGGGTACTGTTCTCTCATCCCAGGACAGTGTGGTCCCACACACCCTGGTGAAATGGGCAACCTGGAGGCTGGACCTGGAGGTTGTTGAGGCTGAATGGCAGCGGTGGTCCTCTGGCACTTAATATTATTTAAGTTAAAAAAAAACAAAAACAAAAACAAAAAACCGGTCTTGGTGCTCAAAAATGTTTGATTTGCATATTCTCATCCCCTAACCCCAATATTTTCATTATTTCCTCACATATGAAATCTTACTAGCATAAAGGTAATTTCGTATTAAACAAAGTGGATTGAAATAACATTGATAAAAATAATCAATCACCATACTTTCAATTTTTGTTCTGCTTTCCTATTAGAAACCACTTGGATACAAGAGAACAGAGGACAGACTCATGGAAATGCTTGAAATGACAAGAAGCTCCCACTCAAGCTTAGCATTCAGTCCTGGACAGGGTAAGACCAGGCCACTTTGACATCTGTGCCAAAGAGTCTACCAGACAGAATCCTCTGACTGATCCCTGACTGAGCCATAGGAACTGGCTAGAAAAGCCTTCACATCCTCAATACATTCTTCACGTCAGAATACTTGACAACCATTGATATCCATCTCTCGTTAACTTGCTCCCCAGCCAACCATTCTTCAACAAATTCAAAGGAGTAACTCATGCAAGCACACAGAAAGGGGTGTTCACTACACACATCCATGTGCGAAAAAGACAACTGGTATTTCTTGTTTGGGCTATTTCAAATGAAATCCCTTCTGCATGACCTCCACAAACCAAAGGAAAATATTTGTGAAATTCCCACGTAGAAGACAAGATACACTTGCCAAGGAGGCAGTGGCAAGAATTTTGACACTCCAAATGTAGAGTGTGTGTTTAGGAAGCAGTCACAGTTTCCATGAGAGAGTCCCATGAAATCAATTAGGAAGATCCATGCTCTAGCCCTACCATGCAAGTGATGTGACTCGAAAGAGTCACTTAGTCTTAGTAACCATCATCACTAACAACTAAGTCAATGAATAAAGGTCCTCAGGTGCCAAGCTACAAAATGTGGGATGAGCATGGATGAGGATGGGTGGGAGAAGTCTCCAACTCTAACACAATTAGGGAAGGATGTGCTGACCTCAAGTGGCTGGGGGGCTGGGATCCTGCCACAGAGGGGGATTCCAAACCTCACATCCCCTGACCCAGGCCAGAAGACCAGGTAGAGTCCAAGGACCCTGGGGTGGCCCAATGGCAATAAAGGTCAAAAGGAACTAGGGATCTGCCTGGTCCCTCAATCCCCTACTCTGAGCAGGGCTGCATGACGAGGCCAGAGGCCATCCACAGCAATCTGCCTTTACAGGAAAACAGGGACTGCAGGCTGCCTCTGGCTCACTGAATCAGGGTGGTGTTTTCATAAAGCAAGACCACTTCCTCACATTTGACCAGCAGCTCATGTGTTGACAGCACAATGACTGACTTGACTCAGGCCCTGATGAATGAAATAGAAAATTCATAGCAAACCCATCTTTAGCTCTTCCACATCATCAGGGGCTCTGATTCAATTCCGTCCAGAAAGGTGTCTGAAATGATTTCTAAACATGCTGGGGACTCACCTCTGTGTGGAACTTTTCAGGAAAAAGGGGATCAAATCTCATGAAGCAACTCTTCTCTCTTCTAGCCCATGGGCAATGCAAGGAACCTGCATGATACCAGAGGCTCACTTCTCTCTTCTCGTGTCTTCTGGAAAGGATTCGTTAATGCTTCCTGCAAGGTGAAGCAGAAGCCTGCATCCCCAGCTGCACAGAAGTGTTTTAGGGCAGTGTCTCCCTTAAAACCCAAAAATAAAAAAACAGGTCATTCAACAGGCACATGGATTCGAGTACATGTTCAATGTACTCCAGGCCTCCCTGGAGCCTTCCACATGCCCATCTTCCACATTCACAGAGCAATGCTTGGCCATTCTCAAGACCAGGAGACCATGATGCTCATCACCAGGAAGTCAATAAGGAACATGAAGAGAGCAGCATGGATTGCAGAAGGTGGCACATCAAGGATCTTCAGCTCTGCTGCTAGAACACAAGAGCTTAACTTCAGTATTGACTTTTTGCCAACTACCAAGTACGATAGCAGTGTCAAGCCCAATATGCAGATATGCAAGTAGTAGGTGACACCCCGCATCCATTCACAAAAGTGGGCAACATCTGCATCAGAACAAGGAAGTATCTTACCCTTACTCATAAAAATCATCAGAAACAAAATAAAATGGATGCAAGACTTCTCATTTCACTATTAGGTAGCTGTTGGAATTCCCTATTAAATAATACCTCCTCCAAAATAAAAAGTATCTCAGACATGTGTCAACTATTCAATGGATGACATTTTAAAAACTATGGACTTTACTTAATATTTATGTATGCTATATCCCTGCCTAAGGCTCTATGAGAAAGGAGCACATAGAATTGGATCTTTGAAAATCTCACATTTGCTGATAAATATTACTGCTGATCTCAGGCATGGCGAAGTGAAAAGTGGGACTTTGGATATTCCAAGAATGCTATGTTGTGGGATTGGTGTCCCTGATTCATACATAGCATATGGTTTCTATGAAATCCAGTGAGGGAGCAGGAGTAACGAAGCTGATTGCACAGATGACCTCAGGGAATACTGACAGATAGGCCAAATGAAAAATATGCTCCAGCTAACCATTGGTATTTGGGCTTCTGATCCCAGTCCTGTTTTTAAAAAAGGTGCAGACAGGCAGTGTTCATTAAAAACTGTCTACCATGTAAAAGTGGGTAATTTAAATGGCATCTAGTTACACATCTGATAGAATGGTCTGGCAACATATGAATTTCATTCTAACAACAACAACAACAACAACAAAACATAGAAAATGAGACATAAAGATAAAACCTTGTCTTCACCAGGATGCCTAAAAATAGGTTTTATTTGGCTCATGCCAATAAATATCTTTCAATAGAATTTCTGATTTCTGAATGAATCCATTCAACTTCATACTGCACAGATCACAAGGTTTTCTTTACAGAATATTCTCTTCTTCTTCTTAAAGCCTCACATAGAAAATGTCTCACAGGACATAGGAGGGGAATGACCCAAAGGATGAGAGAATGGCTGGAACCGTTCTCAAATGTGCCCATGTAGCCTAAAGTTTGAAGGCATCTAATTGTACTCTAAAACAATTATGAACCTATTCGATCCGTTATTAATAAATATCACCACTTTACCACTTGAACCAAATCACAGAAAATTGGAAACAGATGATCATTGGCTTTGATACCTTTACTTCTGTTTCATTACTCAGAGTCGATCAACTCTATACTTCAAGTGACACAGATTTATTACAGAATGCCTAAGATCCTAAGGATCTATTTTAGCTCAGCCCATGGTATTGCTTCATTATTTTATTATTTTGTAAGTAATAAAATATAACTTCATGTTGGATGATATATTCAAGCCATGAATATATCATCCAACATTGTTCTTCCCAAAATATTAGCCCAATTTCTGCGCGCGCTCACTTACTGTTCAGGAATTTTACTAATTGTTTGAAGGTTCTAGAGGACCTGTTAGACTCCTAATGGACAAACCATACAACATACTCCAGAGAACGGACGAGTGCCATAAGAAGAAAATAAGGTCAGCCTACAGCAATGGGCAGCTGCCTGCCCTCGGCTGGGAGGAGCCCTGGCCATGGCACCAGGGCTGCTGGGCAGCAGAAGCCTCCACAGCCCTGCAGGGAGCCTGGAGCACAGCTCTGCCTAACCATGCTCAGCCCTGGACAGATGCACATGAGTTCCCATCACAGGCTCGAGTGTGACAGTCCCAGGTGCATGCCTGTCATGCCAGCCACCAGGGAGGCTGAGGCAAGAGGAACGTTTGAGGTCAGCCTTGGCAACTTAGACCCCGAGGCAAAGGGGAAATACTTTTACAGGGGTCTCTGAGGGTGTAGCTCAGGTAGGTCACTTGCCTCACAGGCTCAAGGCCCTGGGTTCAATCCCCAGAACCCACGTACACACAAAAAGTGAACTTGGAATATTGTTTAAAATGATGGGTCAGGTACACACAAGGACTTCAATATGACCTCTCAGAGGAGCTCAATTTGAGATCAGACTGAACAAAAGACCACCTGGACCATTGACTCAGTGTCTGAAACCCTCTGTGAGCATGGGAAGCACTGCTGGCAAGACACCAGAGGGCCAAAGCACTTGTGCCCCCTGCAGGGGCGTCTCTTGTCTACCGCCAAAGACTGTTCCCCTCCTGGGGCAGCTGAGAGCAAGCTGGGCCTTGGAGCAAGGACTAGTGCTTTAGATATAGACTATGCAAGCAAGGGGCAATGTCTTTAATAAAACTAAAATTAAAAAGTCACATTGAAAAAATTTTAAAAAGAAGAAAATAAGGTCAAGTAGAGGAAGCCCATTTTCACAGGAAAAAATCCCCCAGTGAAAAGCATCAGAATAGATACCAAGAAAAATACCAACAAAAACAGTGTGCTCCCACTATGTATCTACTCAACATGCAAAAGTTAGAAAGCTAGATAATACAATCCTGGCCACAGGTAGAGCTATGCAGAAGAGCCACCTGGCAGTGCTTAGTCAAAGAAGTAAACATGCACACTTTGACCTAGAAATTCCACCTGTGTGTAAACCAGGCGGTGCTTAAGCAGTTTCACAAGGGGACATGCACAGGGAAATTTATCCTCAGGTTCTTATAGAGTTGTCTGTGCTTACAGGGAGTTGATGGTTGTCAAGATGCCCACAGCTGCGAAAGTCAAAAGCTAAAATATAATAGATGCCAACCTGGATATATTAATAATCCCGTATCTATGATCACCTTCATAAGGTAGCTTCCCAACTTCTGTGTGGAAGTGTGTTTCTCCTTGGCCCTTACACTGTTGTGGAGACCACTAGGAGTTCAGCTTTGTGCAGGATCATCTGACCTGGACTTTTGGCAAGACCTGTACAGCCCTCACACATGCTCAGATGCTACAGGACTTTTCAGACCAGTCCAGACAACAGTAGGCATCCATTCATTGTCTGCACTCTACAGATTCCTAGATGCACGACATTCATTACCATCAAATGCAGAATTTTCATCAAAAACTAATATATATATATCATTCCAATCTGAATCAAGAAAATCGGAAATATCCCCAAATCCAAAGAGTGGATCCCCATTGTGATGCTACAAGTTGAAAATTCCACAGCTGACCTCATGGGATGGTTCACAGTCAAAAGACAGCTGCATGAAAAATATTACATGGCCTTCCTGCTATGTGAAAAGTGGCATGTGAAGTACACATGCATGTCTTCCTCAGACATGGGTTCATTTGCAAGACACCTTGTGCAATTGAAAATACTCCAAAAGGGGAGAAATCAGAACCATGTCTCCAAAGTATTTCAGCAGAGACCAACTCCATCTGTCTATCTATCTCTCAGTGAGTGTGTGTGCTCTTGTGTGTGTTTGTGTGTCTTTGTTTGTGTTTGTACCATCATAGCTGATACTTCATTGCCCCCATTGGAAAACTGACTCAGATAATGCCATCTGCCAAACTCCTAAAAACCAAAGTTCTTGCTGACAGAATGAAACATTCCTTCCTGTTGGTTTGGATGTGTCCTTTAGGAATCACTGCTACATTTAGTATACTCAAATCATCACAGTAGATCAGGTAACAAAAACATATATATTTTAAAATAATAATAATATATTAATGGAAACAACAAATACAGGATAGAGTAACAACTGTGTTACTAAACAAGGTCAAGGACAATGGCAAACTATAGATTCAAACTTTGAAGAAAATAGTAATCAATGTAAATATTCCTGGGCTGCCTCAGACCCGCCCAGGCACACAGCCCCAGAATGGTTTTGCAAGCATCCTCAGGAGGGCTGGAGCCTTCTTTCCAGGACGAGAGGGAGGTTGAGGCTGGATCCACCCATCATTCTTTTGGGAGAGGCTCCTTTTCCCCAGCACAAAGCTGGATTTTTTGTGAGGATTCTTGGCATAAAATACGTTGGCCTCTGCTGGAATCCTCAGCTCTGGGGAGAGAGGGGTGTACAAAAAGAAGGTGGCACTCAGGAGGTGCTCCCTAGGACATGCCAACACTGAGAGCCTGTGCCAGAAACAGGCAGTAGGTTAAGATAGAAAAGGCCAGAGCCACACACCTGAGAGCTCTCCAATTCAGCACCAATACCAACAAAGACAGCCTCCACAGTCCTCCCTGAGGAAGAACTAGGCAGAGCACTTCAACAGACCTAATGTCTGTTCCTACCGAAGGCTTTGGACTCCAGAATATCTCAGGTCCTCTTGCATCTGCCAAAGCACACCACTAGGGTTTGCATCTGAAATCTCCCACAAAAGGCTCCTGTGCCGAAGATTCAGTCCCCACATGAGCCATCTTCATAGGTGGGTTTGGAGGGAAGCATTGGATGGTGAGTGCTCTGATGTCAACATGAAATTCTCATTCAAGATGAATACACTACTGGGGGGTGGGAGGGACTGGAAGAAAGGTTGAGCATGGTTGGAGTAAGACCTAAACAGGGTTGTGCCCTGGGCAACAGTACCTTGTTCCTGTTGGCTCCACTGAATCCTCATTCTCCAAGGAGAGGTCCTCCCTCTCCATCTTTCTCTCTCTCCCTCTCTGCCAGCCTCGTTCTCTCTCTCCCAGTCTATGCCTTTGTGGCAAGGGCTGAGGAGCTCTCCACTGCCACACACTAGAGCTTTATGGACAGCCTCAGTGCACAACCAAAGAGAAAGCTATGAAACCCAGAGAAAAAAGGCCTAGGATTCCTCCTCTGAGTTATTTTCCTCAAGTATGGCCACAGTGAGGACAGGCTGACCAGCGCGGCTACCACGTTAGAGCCATGCTTCTGCGTTGGTGGAGCCCGCCTCCATGTGAACCAGGCTTCTGAGAATGGAGGCCACATTCCAAATACTGACCTACTGAGAACAATGGTTCCAAAGACCAGCAAAGGGACTGCTTCCCTCCAACATGGTGTATGGCCCAGTGGTGCCATGACCCCGAGTGGGGGAATACAACAGCCGCTTCTCCTTCCTCTGAACATGTGTTTCCTGTCGCCCTCCTCTAACCTAGAGCCTGTTCTCCATCCCTTCTGGGTTGGATGTGGAGATCTCTGCTATGAATTTCTTAGGCTACCAAGGCCCCAGACAGACTTCCTCTTCCATAGACTCTACTAACCTAACAGTAGGTTAAGATAGGAGACAAGTGATCCTAGAACTCATAGGGATGGTGGTCTTCAGGGTACATAGGCTGGGATAATGGCTGCTGTGGTGTTTGACTCACAAAAACCAACCAACCAACCAACGAAAAAGCGCTGGCATTATTATCAGATGAGCTCTGTGGCTACGTGCTCAGGAAGCCCTCATCTGACTTTAGTTAGGGATCACAACCTGGCTATTGTGATCACTCCTTGCCTAGTGGACTCAGGTGCGTAAGACCATGGAATTTATGCAAAAACAGATGATTCAGGCTGTCTCCCAGGCTGTGTTTTCTTCCCAATTTCATCCTGTTACTGCTTGCTAGAATCCTGGCAATGCTCTGCCCAGGCAGTGGTTTTTTGGTCACACAGAAGGCTTTCAATAGTACTGCTTCAGTCCACAAAATGCCAGTTCCCTCTTTAGCCCATGCATTCCCATGTTCCTTTGAAACCACTCCTATCCCAGACCATGAAAACATACTGCTCCTGGAGAGAGGCTTTCCTCCTCACTCCTCAAAGATGTCAGCTTTGGATGCCTGTTCATGTCCAGGGGAGGGCACCTGGTGGGGAGCCGCAATATCCACCGGGGTATACCATTGGACCTCAAGACCTTCCACCAGCAGAAGTGCAGTTGGCTTTGTGCACGAACCCAACACACCTGTTGGAGTGTTCTTGGGGGTCAGAGACTAGTCTTTGTTGCTAAGAGTTGACCTGAGTCCACATCCTGACCCTTGCTCTCTGCTATCTGATTGTCTCACTTACTCTGACGGCGAGAGATGATTTGGCCCAGCTCATAATCCTCTGGATTCTCCTCAGTAAGGAAGTGTAGGTCGAGGGCGCTGCGGATGACGACAGGAGCCCTATCGTGGCAGGTCACCTGGAGCAGCATGGGAGACAGGCCTTCAGGAAATGGGCCTTGAAGTGACTACTCAAGGACAGTGGGCAGGGGCATTCTGGAGGCACCTCCACTCTAAATACAAGGGCAACATCCATGACCCTACTACCCGAGGCTGACCTCCTGCTCATCGTGTGGGCTCTTCCCACAGGCTACTAGCCCAATCCTTGTACATAGGACTTCCTGGGCCTGCCATTGCTCTTTGTGGAGCTGCACTCCTCTCGGAGTGAAAGGACCCCACTACCTGCATACAGATGCAATCTCATCCCACAAGTTGGGAGGAATGGGACAATAGCCTCCAAGATCCCAGGTCTGCCCGAGGATGCAGGCGGCATTGGGAATGGCCTAGGCACAAAACCTAGAGGCTTTGGTCTGGATTGCCAGGGCCAAAAACAGACCCAGGAACATGACCACACACAGGAGAGCTGAAAGATAGCCACGAGAGCTCCTGGCCTCCAGAGGCTCAGTGCTGGCTGGGATGTAGGAGGGCACCTCATCCGGCAAGGGTGGTCATTGGGTTACCTGGACATTTAGTGTGCTTGCTCCACATCCATATCGACTCTGCAGAGAGACTCTCTCAGCTCCTTGTTCAAGGAACATGGAGAACCTCACACTGCTGTCCTCCTCCATAGACGTCAGCATCCCATACAAGGGAACCTGCAACCTAGTTCCTGTCCTATTCTCATCTGTCACCCATACCTGTCCCTGCCCTTCTGGACTGCATGCTGCCACCTGACACACAGACTCCCTCAGACATGGCAGTGGACAAGCTGCTGCACTCGCTCATCTCAGCTCCAGCCCTTCACACTGACCTCTCCCTTCTTGATTCCCATCTATCCTCCTGATCATCCAGAAGCTCCAAATTCAAGAGGGCATGAGTAGTCCATGGTATTGGACCAGTGTCTGCTCCCCACCCAGGTGTAAGCACCACGGGACACCCCTGCTCCCAGGCTTACCAGAACACTCTTGGCCATCTCTGGACTTTGTGT
Organism: Urocitellus parryii; assembly: GCF_045843805.1. Taxonomy (NCBI): domain Eukaryota; kingdom Metazoa; phylum Chordata; class Mammalia; order Rodentia; family Sciuridae; genus Urocitellus; species Urocitellus parryii. Next base: position 65,900,530 of record NC_135548.1, read on the forward strand.
TTCTAAGTGGACACGAATTAAGCAGGTGTCTCCCACCTGCTTGTGGGAAAGCGGCCTGGAGGACTTGCAGGTTGATTCTGAGAACTGTGGGGGATGGAACATCAGCAAACCCAGAAACAGAAAGCCACCCCAGACTGTCAGTTGGCTCTATGGGCTTCCAGCAAATATGTCCAGGTGCTGAGGCTTCTTATTTCCTCAGGTCGGAGTGGAATGGCAGCACATGCACAGCTTGAATAAGGTAGGTGTTAACCTCCTTTCCCTTGACCTGGGGGCGTTTCCTCACGATGAAATATTGTATTCCCAGATTCATGGACAGACACAAGAGTGAGTGGTCAGAGACCTTGATTTCTGCAGAGCGAAGTGGAGAGAATTGTTAGGTGGCACTCAAGGATTATACCACAAAACACCCACAACCCCTGAGAGTCTCCGCCAGGCCCATCACACTTTGGTATTTTGGGGCCAAGGCCCACTTTCTCTTGGCTGTCAGTTATCCTGAGCCCACTGTGGATCATGTCTCCCCACTGTCTGATTGTCCTACTTACTCTCATCCTCAGACATCATATACAGCAGCTCAAAGTTGTCCACATCCTCATGCTGCAACAAATTTTGGTCCAAGGCCCTGCGGATGAGGCTTGTCACCGTCTCCTGAAAGGTCACCTGGATCAGGGTGGGACAAATGTCATCAGAGAATGGCTTTTAGAAGAGCTACCCAGAAGACTGTGGTCAAACATTCAGGAGAAATCTCAGCTACATATACAAGGGCACAATCTTGTTATCCTGCTACCTGAGTGTGTCCTCCATATACCACCTGGGTTCTTGCAATGTGCTACTAGAACAATCCTGGTACAAATATCTGCCTGTACCTGCCATCTCCCCTCCCCCTGGGGAGCCACATTCCACTCATGTCAAAGGACCAAACTGCCTATGCACAGACACACTCTCATCTCACTGAGATGAGAGCAATGGGCCAGGGATCTGCGCACCAAGTGTGATCTGGGATGCAGGCTGCCTTTGTGGGTGGAAGAGGCAGATGCACTGAAAATTTGGGTCCTGACTGCCACGACACAAAACAGACTCAGATACAAGAGTGTGCACTTGAGTGCTTCATGATAGCTTTGAGAGGCCCTGGCCTCTGGAAGCTCGGTGCGGGTCTGGTTGTAATGATGTACTTGACTCAGCACTGGCAGTCACTGAACATGTCTCCTCTGCAGCTGGACACCTGCAGCATTAGCGTGTCTACTGCACATCCATAGAAATTCTGCCAAGAACCCCTTTAGCTCCGTATTTACATACATGCAAAGCCTAACATTCCGAAGCTTTGGCATGACCCCCCAGGTGATCCCGACCCCAAATTCCTACACCTAGTCATGCTAAGGAGGTTCTCTTCCCTGCCACCAGGAACACATCCCCTCCTACACATGTGACAAGTCACTGCCACCTCCTCTGCTCCAACTTCACTCATTGAGAATACCAAGTTCTAGGCACTGCAGCCTGCACCCTGGACATATCTCTGCCTTCATCTGTCCACAGCACTTCCGTCTTCACTTCTGGCCTGCAAAACCCACAATACACAGGCCCACTCACCACTGAAGCTGGGCATGCTGATGCTCTCCCTCCTCAGGTCAAGCCCTTAAGACGGACCTCTCTCTTCTTTATTTCCCACCATAGCCCTGGGGTTGGCTGTGTCTCCTGCCTTCCACTGTGTGGACACCCAGGAGGCAGCCCTGCTGTCGGGCTTACCGGGATGCGCTTTGTCTCCCTCAGGCTCTGTCCCTCTAGGAGGACGTGAACAACGCGGCTGTCTTCCACCTGCTCGCTGGAGTGAAGCAGTGAGGAGCTGCTACTCACAGCTGCTGGGGTCCTGGATGCCACTGCCACAGAAGGTTCCAAGAACTGTGGGGGATGACAACATCAGCAAAGCCCAGCAACTGCACCCCACCCAGCCTGGCAGTTGGCTCTGTGGGCATTCTACAACATCCATCCAGAACCTGAGGTTCTTGTCCCCTTGGAGGATGTGGAGTGGCACCAGGAGTAAAGACTGAAGAAGGTGGCTGTTTTGGGAACAAGAGATCCAGCACCTGCTGGGTGGGGATGAAATCCCAGGAGATTAACCCCATGTTGCTGCTGAAATGTAGGTTCCTCCCACAAATGACAGGCAGGAGCTCATTCCTAAGCTGGTCCTGCCTGTAAGGTTCAAGGCTCTGAACCCTGAAGGGCTCCTCCGTGTTCTGATCATTTTCACCCTGGGTTGGGACCAAGAATGGTGGGTTCAAAATGGAAATGGTGATAAACAGAAAAATGACTTGTGCCAATACACTAGAGTCAAAGCACAATGGGACAGTTCCCATCAGTACAAACACACACACACACACACACACACACACACACACACACACAGAGTCAGAATAGGAGTCCTGGGCCATTCATCAGGGATCAGACTAGAGGGCCTGCTGGGCTCACCTGCCCTGTGCTACTCACTGTTACTCTTGAGCTCCTCTGCGACAATCGCCAGAGGCTCTGGCGTCTAAGATGAAGCCTCACCCAGTGTATCCACAAAAGGGCTAGTTGGCCCCCCTGAGATTCCTGGGAGCCTGAGGCTCGGCATTGTCTGCAACCACAGGAGAACATCCTTCTCCCTCCACTGGCTCCAACCAAGTGAGCTCGGATGGCTTGGTCAGTGAAGTGGGTGCCTGGATACCAGGGTTCCATGTTCTGTTTGATCCATTGTCAAGGCAATGATGTCATTTCCTGTGCCCATACCTGAGCCTCTTTTCACATAAGACCACTTTCAACAGCCCTATGGGCTGCCGATTTCTCCTCCATGCCTACCCATCTCAGGTGCGCAGGTGTTCACCAACAACTACCCAAACATCCCCACCAGCATCTGCCCTGCTTGGTGCCACTAGAGTTCCAGCTTGGAGCCTTCAAAAATGCATTCACAACCAGTCCTTCCCTCTCAGCAGCTTTTGGACCCTGGTCCCATCATTGTGCAACTCATGGTGTGCCCAGTCTTTTCTGGAAAGTAGGGTAGCATCTAATCTCTAGGGTTTATTGTGTCTATTGGCCCATAACACCCTCTGTTCTCTCTGAAACCAGAGATGGGACTCACAGGTGGCTAAAGCACAAATGTAGAGATGGGATAATCACAAGAAAGGGAGAGACAAAGAATGCACCCTAACTCAATCAGGCCTGTGTCCCACACAGGGACATGGCCAATGTCCGTCCCATCGTGGCTGCAGTTCCCTCTCTACACCATGGCAAGTTGGAGGGGACTGAGATGCAGAGGCTGCTCCCCTCTGCCATACAACTTCCCAAGGCTTCTCCTAAGATTTCAAAAGGGCCAAGTGTGTCTAGTGTTGGGGTCTCACAGAGACTCCGAGGTACCACAGCATCCTGCTGCCCAGAACCGGTTCACCCCTCACCTCAAGGGGGCTCAGCCTCTGGATTCATGGGAATTGAAGTGGGTACAGGTGATGGGATATCACCTCCAAGACTGAGTTATGCCAAGTCCATGACCCCTGTCTGCATCCCTGTCTCCAGCACCACTCCCCCCTCTCTCTTTCCTCCTCAGAGCAAACAAATCCATTTAGCAAGTGTGTCCTGTGATAAAGACATGACGGTCACCCATCCTCTCATTACAAAAACACTGAGGCTCAGCCAACATGGATCCTACAGGGAACACAGGCATAAACTCAGACTCCGATCCTCCCAGCCGAGCCTCAGTGGAGCCTGGACTCCCAGCCTCCTGAGTCAAGGAAACAGAGGTTCCTAGCCGAGCCACCTTGGATGCAGCCGCACACAAACTGAACTCATCAATGCCCCTTGCTCTCAGTTGTGAGTAAGAGGGGAAGTGGTGTTTCACAACCCTGGACATCAAGTGCAGTCTCCAGGCTTTGGGGTGTGCCCTGGCCTCTGTCTATCTGCCCAGGCTCTCCAACCCACACTGGCCTCTTACCCAACCTCCTCCTAGGGCCAAACTCAATCCTGCCTCTCAATTTCTGCTGCCTTCCCCAACACACTGCTCCCCAAAATGAGCAGGGCTGGCTCTCGGTTATCATGCTGGTGCCAGCAGCAATGCCACCCCACTGACATAATTCTGAGTCCCAACCTAGGCACTCCAGCTGTCTTTGCCACACCTGGCCTGTTTGGGCTCTGGCTCTTGCTCTTTTCTTTCATGTGCATGTGTTTTGAGGTTTTGAGTTTCTCCCACTGCAGAACTGCAGCTGTGGCAGGGTAGAGCTCATGAGGGTGACATTCTGAGCCACATCCAGTCCCATCAGGACTGTTCACTGGGGTGACTGCTGGAACACAGTGATGAGTGAACACATGGGAGGTGGTTGGACCCACCTTGCCTCTGAGTGGCTTCCTTTCAGGACAGGAATGTAGGCATGGGAGCCCCTGGCGTGGGATGCTTTGCACAAGGCGTGACCATGGGCTCTCTTTCCTGGCAAAAATGGCTCCACTCAGCATGGAGAGCACTGTCATTCCTGGTGGCTAACAACAGCCCTGGACCCCAGAAAGGAACCCACACTCAAGATTAACGTCTGAGTGTGCGTGTCCTCGAGGAAATGAGGTCTCCTGATCCCAGGTGCAAAGGGGTAAGTCCTCTAACTCCAGGGGCCATGAAGGGACATCTGAGTTTCCCTTGTCCTTCTTTCCCTCTCTAACTAACCACAGTTAGGACCCTGGCCTCATTCCCCAGTGAGGATCATTAGGCTCCATAAAGGACAGTCTCTAAGATGCTCAGTGGACCAACACCCTCTGCACAACCCATAACCCTATTCACCCAAGAGGCAAGAGGATTTCTATTCAGGAAAACCAGGAAAGGGAGAGCCTTTCTCAAGGACACAAGGACATTAGTGAGTGAGGGAGTGATTAATGGATGGAGAACTATTTCCAACACCAACTTCCAGGAGCATATATGGCCCCCTGGAGAATTCTGCAGTGTGTTGGTGATTAAGGAGAACGTGTGAATTCAGGGGTCACTAGGTCCTCTCAGCCATAAGGAGGGAAACTGCCATAAAGGAACTAGGACAAGGGTGCGAGGAATGCTCACTGGTGGGAGATCGGAAGGAAGGAAAGTGTACTCATTAGAAAAGTGTCGCCTGAAAATTCTTAGCCAGCCAAAAGTCGTGCGAACTTGTGTGGGAAAAGAGTCTTTGCACAGTGATGAAGCTAAGAGCTCACATGATGGAACACAGCATCAACTGGGACCAAATCCAATATCTGATATTCTTGTAGGAAGAGGAGAGTCTGGACCCAGATACCAGGGAGACTGGGGGATACCGGATATGTGAGGTTGGAGCCAGGGCGGGATGCCCATATGGGAACCACAGATCGTGGGCAGCAATAGGAGAGTGGGCAAGGGCTGGGAGAGTTGGGGAGACAGTCCCCTTGAAACCTGGGAGGGGTTATGGCACTGGGACAGCCCAACACCTACTGTGTTGAGCCTCTGGAGCTCAACGGAAGACACTTCCTCTGTTGTCGGCCACCCAGTTAACAGACTTTGGTTGCAGCAGCCTAGGACCCAGCTGAAGGTCTGAGCATGTTGGCCATGCAGGTTGGATCTGGACCACAGACACCCTCATCAGAGATTGTAGGGTCTCAGCCCTGAGGCAAGACAGGCACTAAGTCAGGCCAGGTGGGGAAACGGATAGGCACACACTCTGGGGGCTGGTGCCTGTGTTACTGGGAGCACTTCTGATCGCAATTCCCTGATCTGCTGCCAACACAGGCTACAGAGGAGGGTACAGAAACACAGACCACGGATCTGCCCCACTCAGTGGGCCCAGGCCAACACCACACCCAGCAGCCTCGTGCCATACCCAATGAGTCTCGAAGCGGCCCCCTCTTGCCATCCTGAGAGCTCTTCCCTTCCTCATGTGCCAATAGCTCCCTACTGTCACTGGCAATATCTACTCTGTGAGATGTCAACATCCGTGGGTACTGTTCTCTCATCCCAGGACAGTGTGGTCCCACACACCCTGGTGAAATGGGCCACCTGGAGGCTGGACCTGGAGGTTGTTGAGGCTGAATGGCAGCGGTGGTCCTCTGGCACTTAATATTATTTAAGTTAAAAAAAAACAAAAACAAAAACAAAAAACGGGTCTTGGTGCTCAAAAATGTTTGATTTGCATATTCTCATCCCCTAACCCCAATATTTTCATTATTTCCTCACATATGAAATCTTACTAGCATAATGGTAATTTCGTATTAAACAAAGTGGATTGAAATAACATTGGTAAAAATAATCAATCACCATACTTTCAATTTTTGTTCTGCTTTCCTATTAGAAACCACTTGGATACAAGAGAACAGAGGACAGACTCATGGAAATGCTTGAAATGACAAGAAGCTCCCACTCAAGCTCAGCATTCAGTCCTGGACAGGGTAAGACCAGGCCACTTTGACATCTGTGCCAAAGAGTCTACCAGACAGAATCCTCTGACTGATCCCTGACTGAGCCATAGGAACTGGCTAGAAAAGCCTTCACATCCTCAATACATTCTTCACGTCAGAATACTTGACAACCATTGATATCCATCTCTCGTTAACTTGCTCCCCAGCCAACCATTCTTCAACAAATTCAAAGGAGTAACTCATGCAAGCACACAGAAAGGGGTGTTCACTACACACATCCATGTGCGAAAAAGACAACTGGTATTTCTTGTTTGGGCTATTTCAAATGAAATCCCTTCTGCATGACCTCCACAAACCAAAGGAAAATATTTGTGAAATTCCCACGTAGAAGACAAGATACACTTGCCAAGGAGGCAGTGGCAAGAATTTTGACACTCCAAATGTAGAGTGTGTGTTTAGGAAGCAGTCACAGTTTCCATGAGAGAGTCCCATGAAATCAATTAGGAAGATCCATGCTCTAGCCCTACCATGCAAGTGATGTGACTTGAAAGAGTCACTTAGTCTTAGTAACCATCATCACTAACAACTAAGTCAATGAATAAAGGTCCTCAGGTGCCAAGCTACAAAATGTGGGATGAGCATGGATGAGGATGGGTGGGAGAAGTCTCCAACTCTAACACAATTAGGGAAGGATGTGCTGACCTCAAGTGGCTGGGGGGCTGGGATCCTGCCACAGAGGGGGATTCCAAACCTCACATCCCCTGACCCAGGCCAGAAGACCAGGTAGAGCCCAAGGACCCTGGGGTGGCCCAATGGCAATAAAGGTCAAAAGGAACTAGGGATCTGCCTGGTCCCTCAATCCCCTACTCTGAGCAGGGCTGCATGACGAGGCCAGAGGCCATCCACAGCAATCTGCCTTTACAGGAAAACAGGGACTGCAGGCTGCCTCTGGCTCACTGAATCAGGGTGGTGTTTTCATAAAGCAAGACCACTTCCTCACATTTGACCAGCAGCTCATGTGTTGACAGCACAATGACTGACTTGACTCAGGCCCTGATGAATGAAATAGAAAATTCATAGCAAACCCATCTTTAGCTCTTCCACATCATCAGGGGCTCTGATTCAATTCCGTCCAGAAAGGTGTCTGAAATGATTTCTAAACATGCTGGGGACTCACCTCTGTGTGGAACTTTTCAGGAAAAAGGGGATCAAATCTCATGAAGCAACTCTTCTCTCTTCTAGCCCATGGGCAATGCAAGGAACCTGCATGATACCAGAGGCTCACTTCTCTCTTCTCGTGTCTTCTGGAAAGGATTCGTTAATGCTTCCTGCAAGGTGAAGCAGAAGACTGCATCCCCAGCTGCACAGAAGTGTTTTAGGGCAGTGTCTCCCTTAAAACCCAAAAATAAAAAAAACAGGTCATTCAACAGGCACATGGATTCGAGTACATGTTCAATGTACTCCAGGCCTCCCTGGAGCCTTCCACATGCCCATCTTCCACATTCACAGAGCAATGCTTGGCCATTCTCAAGACCAGGAGACCATGATGCTCATCACCAGGAAGTCAATAAGGAACATGAAGAGAGCAGCATGGATTGCAGAAGGTGGCACATCAAGGATCTTCAGCTCTGCTGCTAGAACACAAGAGCTTAACTTCAGTATTGACTTTTTGCCAACTACCAAGTACGATAGCAGTGTCAAGCCCAATATGCAGATATGCAAGTAGTAGGTGACACCCCGCATCCATTCACAAAAGTGGGCAACATCTGCATCAGAACAAGGAAGTATCTTACCCTTACTCATAAAAATCATCAGAAACAAAATAAAATGGATGCAAGACTTCTCATTTCACTATTAGGTAGCTGTTGGAATTCCCTATTAAATAATACCTCCTCCAAAATAAAAAGTATCTCAGACATGTGTCAACTATTCAATGGATGACATTTTAAAAACTATGGACTTTACTTAATATTTATGTATGCTATATCCCTGCCTAAGGCTCTATGAGAAAGGAGCACATAGAATTGGATCTTTGAAAATCTCACATTTGCTGATAAATATTACTGCTGATCTCAGGCATGGCGAAGTGAAAAGTGGGACTTTGGATATTCCAAGAATGCTATGTTGTGGGATTGGTGTCCCTGATTCATACATAGCATATGGTTTCTATGAAATCCAGTGAGGGAGCAGGAGTAACGAAGCTGATTGCACAGATGACCTCAGGGAATACTGACAGATAGGCCAAATGAAAAATATGCTCCAGCTAACCATTGCTATTTGGGCTTCTGATCCCAGTCCTGTTTTTAAAAAAGGTGCAGACAGGCAGTGTTCATTAAAAACTGTCTACCATGTAAAAGTGGGTAATTTAAATGGCATCTAGTTACACATCTGATAGAATGGTCTGGCAACATATGAATTTCATTCTAACAACAACAACAACAACAAAACATAGAAAATGAGACATAAAGATAAAACCTTGTCTTCACCAGGATGCCTAAAAATAGGTTTTATTTGGCTCATGCCAATAAATATCTTTCAATAGAATTTCTGATTTCTGAATGAATCCATTCAACTTCATACTGCACAGATCACAAGGTTTTCTTTACAGAATATTCTCTTCTTCTTCTTAAAGCCTCACATAGAAAATGTCTCACAGGACATAGGAGGGGAATGACCCAAAGGATGAGAGAATGGCTGGAACCGTTCTCAAATGTGCCCATGTAGCCTAAAGTTTGAAGGCATCTAATTGTACTCTAAAACAATTATGAACCTATTCGATCCGTTATTAATAAATATCACCACTTTACCACTTGAAACAAATCACAGAAAATTGGAAACAGATGATCATTGGCTTTGATACCTTTACTTCTGTTTCATTACTCAGAGTCGATCAACTCTATACTTCAAGTGACACAGATTTATTACAGAGCGCCTAAGACCCTAAGGATCTATTTTAGCTCAGCCCATGGTATTGCTTCATTATTTTATTATTTTGTAAGTAATAAAATATAACTTCATGTTGGATGATATATTCAAGCCATGAATATATCATCCAACATTGTTCTTCCCAAAATATTAGCCCAATTTCTGCGCGCGCTCACTTACTGTTCAGGAATTTTACTAATTGTTTGAAGGTTCTAGAGGACCTGTTAGACTCCTAATGGACAAACCATACAACATACTCCAGAGAACGGACGAGTGCCATAAGAAGAAAATAAGGTCAGCCTACAGCAATGGGCAGCTGCCTGCCCTCGGCTGGGAGGAGCCCTGGCCATGGCACCAGGGCTGCTGGGCAGCAGAAGCCTCCACAGCCCTGCAGGGAGCCTGGAGCACAGCTCTGCCTAACCATGCTCAGCCCTGGACAGATGCACATGAGTTCCCATCACAGGCTCGAGTGTGACAGTCCCAGGTGCATGCCTGTCATGCCAGCCACCAGGGAGGCTGAGGCAAGAGGAACGTTTGAGGTCAGCCTTGGCAACTTAGACCCCGAGGCAAAGGGGAAATACTTTTACAGGGGTCTCTGAGGGTGTAGCTCAGGTAGGTCACTTGCCTCACAGGCTCAAGGCCCTGGGTTCAATCCCCAGAACCCACGTACACACAAAAAGTGAACTTGGAATATTGTTTAAAATGATGGGTCAGGTACACACAAGGACTTCAATATGACCTCTCAGAGGAGCTCAATTTGAGATCAGACTGAACAAAAGACCACCTGGACCATTGACTCAGTGTCTGAAACCCTCTGTGGGCATGAGAAGCACTGCTGGCAAGACACCAGAGGGCCAAAGCACTTGTGCCCCCTGCAGGGGCGTCTCTTGTCTACCGCCAAAGACTGTTCCCCTCCTGGGGCAGCTGAGAGCAAGCTGGGCCTTGGAGCAAGGACTAGTGCTTTAGATATAGACTATGCAAGCAAGGGGCAATGTCTTTAATAAAACTAAAATTAAAAAGTCACATTGAAAAAATTTTAAAAAGAAGAAAATAAGGTCAAGTAGAGGAAGCCCATTTTCACAGGAAAAAATCCCCCAGTGAAAAGCATCAGAATAGATACCAAGAAAAATACCAACAAAAACAGTGTGCTCCCACTATGTATCTACTCAACCTGCAAAAGTTAGAAAGCTAGATAATACAATCCTGGCCACAGGTAGAGCTATGCAGAAGAGCCTCCTGGCAGTGCTTAGTCAAAGAAGTAAACATGCACACTTTGACCTAGAAATTCCACCTGTGTGTAAACCAGGCGGTGCTTAAGCAGTTTCACAAGGGGACATGCACAGGGAAATTTATCCTCAGGTTCTTATAGAGTTGTCTGTGCTTACAGGGAGTTGATGGTTGTCAAGATGCCCACAGCTGCGAAAGTCAAAAGCTAAAAAAATAATAGATGCCAACCTGGATATATTAATAATCCCGTATCTATGATCACCTTCATAAGGTAGCTTCCCAACTTCTGTGTGGAAGTGTGTTTCTCCTTGGCCCTTACACTGTTGTGGAGACCACTAGGAGTTCAGCTTTGTGCAGGATCATCTGACCTGGGCTTTTGGCAAGACCTGTACAGCCCTCACACATGCTCAGATGCTACAGGACTTTTCAGACCAGTCCAGACAACAGTAGGCATCCATTCATTGTCTGCACTCTACAGATTCCTAGATGCACGACATTCATTACCATCAAATGCAGAATTTTCATCAAAAACTAATATATATATCATTCCAATCTGAATCAAGAAATTCGGAAATATCCCCAAATCCAAAGAGTGGATCCCCAATGTGATGCTACAAGTTGAAAATTCCACAGCTGACCTCATGGGATGGTTCACAGTCAAAAGACAGCTGCATGAAAAATATTACATGACCTTCCTGCTATGTGAAAATTGGCATGTGAAGTACACATGCATGTCTTCCTCAGACATGGGTTCATTTGCAAGACACCTTGTGCAATTGAAAATACTCCAAAAGGGGAGAAATCAGAACCATGTCGCCAAAGTATTTCAGCAGAGACCAACTCCATCTGTCTATCTATCTCTCAGTGAGTGTGTGTGCTCTTGTGTGTGTTTGTGTGTCTTTGTTTGTGTTTGTACCATCACAGCTGATACTTCATTGCCCCCATTGGAAAACTGACTCAGATAATGCCATCTGCCAAACTCCTAAAAACCAAAGTTCTTGCTGATAGAATGAAACATTCCTTCCTGTTGGTTTGGATGTGTCCTTTAGGAATCACTGCTACATTTAGTATACTCAAATCATCACAGTAGATCAGGTAACAAAAACATATATATTTTAAAATAATAATAATATATTAATGGAAACAACAAATACAGGATAGAGTAACAACTGTGTTACTAAACAAGGTCAAGGACAATGGCAAACTATAGATTCAAACTTTGAAGAAAATAGTAATCAATGTAAATATTCCTGGGCTGCCTCAGCCCCGCCCAGGCAAACAGCAACAGAATGGTTTTCCAAGCATCCTCAGGAGGGCAGGAGCCTTCTTTGCAGGACGAGAGGGAGGTTGAGGCTCGATCCACCCATCATTCTTTTGGGAGAGGCTCCTTTTCCTCAGCACAAAGTTGGATTTTTTGTGAGGATTCTTGGCATCAAATACGTTGGCCTCTGCTGGAATCCTCAGCTCTGGGGAGAGAGGGGTGTACAAAAAGAAGGTGGCACTCAGGAGGTGCTCCCTAGGACACGCCAACATCTGAGAGCCTGTGCCAGAAAAGGCCAGAGCCACACACCTGAGAGCTCTCCAATTCAGCACCAATACCAACAAAGACAGCCTCCACAGTCCTCCCTGAGGAAGAACTAGGCAGAGCACTTCAACAGACCTAATGTCTGTTCCTACCGAAGGCTTTGGACTCCAGAATATCTCAGGTCCTCTTGCATCTGCCAAAGCACACCACTAGGGTTTGCATCTGAAATCTCCCACAAAAGGCTCCTGTGCCGAAGATTCAGTCCCCACATGAGCCATCTTCATAGGTGGGTTTGGAGGGAAGCATTGGATGGTGAGTGCTCTGATGTCAACATGAAATTCTCATTCAAGATGAATACACTACTGGGGGGTGGGAGGGACTGGAAGAAAGATTGAGCATGGTTGGAGTAAGACCTAAACAGGGTTGTGCCCTGGGCAACAGTACCTTGTTCCTGTTGGCTCCACTGAATCCTCATTCTCCAAGGAGAGGTCCTCCCTCTCCATCTTTCTCTCTCTCCCTCTCTGCCAGCCTCGTTCTCTCTCTCCCAGTCTATGGGTTTGTGGCAAGGGCTGAGGAGCTCTCCACTGCCACACACTAGAGCTTTATGGACAGCCTCAGTGCACAACCAAAGAGAAAGCTATGAAACCCAGAGAAAAAAGGCCTAGGATTCCTCCTCTGAGTTATTTTCCTCAAGTATGGCCACAGTGAGGACAGGCTGACCAGCACGGATACCACGTTAGAGCCATGCTTCTGAGTTGGTGGAGCCCGCCTCCATGTGAACCAGGCTTCTGAGAATGGAGGCCACATTCCAAATACTGCCCTACTGAGAACAATGGTTCCAAAGACCAGCAAAGGGACTGCTTCCCTCCAACATGGCGTATGGCCCAGTGGTGCCATGACCCCGAGTGGGGGAATACAACAGCCGCTTCTCCTTCCTCTGAACATGTGTTTCCTGTCGCCCTCCTCTAACCTAGAGCCTGTTCTCCATCCCTTCTGGGTTGGATGTGGAGATCTCTGCTATGAATTTCTTAGGCTACCAAGGCCCCAGACAGACTTCCTCTTCCATAGACTCTACTAACCTAACAGTAGGTTAAGATAGGAGACAAGTGATCCTAGAACTCATAGGGATGGTGGTCTTCAGGGTACATAGGCTGGGATAATGGCTGCTGTGGTGTTTGGCTCACAAAAACCAACCAACCAACCAACGAAAAAGCGCTGGCATTATTATCAGATGAGCTCTGTGGCTACGTGCTCAGGAAGCCCTCATCTGACTTTAGTTAGGGATCACAACCTGGCTATTGTGATCACTCCTTGCCTAGTGGACTCAGGTGCGTAAGACCATGGAATTTATGCAAAAACAGATGATTCAGGCTGTCTCCCAGGCTGTGTTTTCTTCCCAATTTCATCCTGTTACTGCTTGCTAGAATCCTGGCAATGCTCTGCCCAGGCAGTGGTTTTTTGGTCACACAGAAGGCTTTCAATAGTACTGCTTCAGTCCACAAAATGCCAGTTCCCTCTTTAGCCCATGCATTCCCATGTTCCTTTGAAACCACTCCTATCCCAGACCATGAAAACATACTGCTCCTGGAGAGAGGCTTTCCTCCTCACTCCTCAAAGATGTCAGCTTTGGATGCCTGTTCATGTCCAGGGGAGGGCACCTGGTGGGGAGCCGCAATATCCACCGGGGTATACCATTGGACCTCAAGACCTTCCACCAGCAGAAGTGCAGTTGGCTTTGTGCACGAACCCAACACACCTGTTGGAGTGTTCTTGGGGGTCAGAGACTACTCTTTGTTGCTAAGAGTTGACCTGAGTCCACATCCTGACCCTTGCTCTCTGCTATCTGATTGTCTCACTTACTCTGACGGCGAGAGATGATTTGGCCCAGCTCATAATCCTCTGGATTCTCCTCAGTAAGGAAGTGTAGGTCGAGGGCGCTGCGGATGACGACAGGAGCCCTATCGTGGCAGGTCACCTGGAGCAGCATGGGAGACAGGCCTTCAGGAAATGGGCCTTGAAGTGACTACTCAAGGACAGTGGGCAGGGGCATTCTGGAGGCACCTCCACTCTAAATACAAGGGCAACATCCATGACCCTACTACCCGAGGCTGACCTCCTGCTCATCGTGTGGGCTCTTCCCACAGGCTACTAGCCCAATCCTTGTACATAGGACTTCCTGGGCCTGCCATTGCTCTTTGTGGAGCTGCACTCCTCTCGGAGTGAAAGGACCCCACTACCTGCATACAGATGCAATCTCATCCCACAAGTTGGGAGGAATGGGACAATAGCCTCCAAGATCCCAGGTCTGCCCGAGGATGCAGGCGGCATTGGGAATGGCCTAGGCACAAAACCTAGAGGCTTTGGTCTGGATTGCCAGGGCCAAAAACAGACCCAGGAACATGACCACACACAGGAGAGCTGAAAGATAGCCACGAGAGCTCCTGGCCTCCAGAGGCTCAGTGCTGGCTGGGATGTAGGAGGGCACCTCATCCGGCAAGGGTGGTCATTGGGTTACCTGGACATTTAGTGTGCTTGCTCCACATCCATATCGACTCTGCAGAGAGACTCTCTCAGCTCCTTGTTCAAGGAACATGGAGAACCTCACACTGCTGTCCTCCTCCATAGACGTCAGCATCCCATACAAGGGAACCTGCAACCTAGTTCCTGTCCTATTCTCATCTGTCACCCATACCTGTCCCTGCCCTTCTGGACTGCATGCTGCCACCTGACACACAGACTCCCTCAGACATGGCAGTGGACAAGCTGCTGCACTCGCTCATCTCAGCTCCAGCTCTTCACACTGACCTCTCCCTTCTTGATTCCCATCTATCCTCCTGATCATCCAGAAGCTCCAAATTCAAGAGGGCATGAGTAGTCCATGGTATTGGACCAGTGTCTGCTCCCCACCCAGGTGTAAGCACCACGGGACACCCCTGCTCCCAGGCTTACCAGAACACTCTTGGCCATCTCTGGACTTTGTGTTTCTAAGTGGACACGAATTAAGCAGGTGTCTCCCACCTGCTTGTGGGAAAGCGGCCTGGAGGACTTGCAGGTTGATTCTGAGAACTGTGGGGGATGGAACATCAGCAAACCCAGAAACAGAAAGCCACCCCAGACTGTCAGTTGGCTCTATGGGCTTCCAGCAAATATGTCCAGGTGCTGAGGCTTCTTATTTCCTCAGGTCGGAGTGGAATGGCAGCACATGCACAGCTTGAATAAGGTAGGTGTTTACCTCCTTTCCCTTGACCTGGGGGCGTTTCCTCACCATGAAATATTGTATTCCCAGATTCATGGACAGACACACGAGTGAGTGGTCAGAGACCTTGATTTCTGCAGAGCGAAGTGGAGAGAATTGTTAGGTGGCACTCAAGGATTATACCACAAAACACCCACAACCCCTGAGAGTCTCCGCCAGGCCCATCACACTTTGGTATTTTGGGGCCAAGGCCCACTTTCTCTTGGCTGTCAGTTATCCTGAGCCCACTGTGGATCATGTCTCCCCACTGTCTGATTGTCCTACTTACTCTCATCCTCAGACATCATATACAGCAGCTCAAAGTTGTCCACATCCTCATGCTGCAACAAATTTTGGTCCAAGGCCCTGCGGATGAGGCTTGTCACCGTCTCCTGAAAGGTCACCTGGATCAGGGTGGGACAAATGTCATCAGAGAATGGCTTTTAGAAGAGCTACCCAGAAGACTGTGGTCAAACATTCAGGAGAAATCTCAGCTACATATACAAGGGCACAATCTTGTTATCCTGCTACCTGAGTGTGTCCTCCATATACCACCTGGGTTCTTGCAATGTGCTACTAGAACAATCCTGGTACAAATATCTGCCTGTACCTGCCATCTCCCCTCCCCCTGGGGAGCCACATTCCACTCATGTCAAAGGACCAAACTGCCTATGCACAGACACACTCTCATCTCACTGAGATGAGAGCAATGGGCCAGGGATCTGCGCACCAAGTGTGATCTGGGATGCAGGCTGCCTTTGTGGGTGGAAGAGGCAGATGCACTGAAAATTTGGGTCCTGACTGCCACGACACAAAACAGACTCAGATACAAGAGTGTGCACTTGAGTGCTTCATGATAGCTTTGAGAGGCCCTGGCCTCTGGAAGCTCGGTGCGGGTCTGGTTGTAATGATGTACTTGACTCAGCACTGGCAGTCACTGAACATGTCTCCTCTGCAGCTGGACACCTGCAGCATTAGCGTGTCTACTGCACATCCATAGAAATTCTGCCAAGAACCCCTTTAGCTCCGTATTTACATACATGCAAAGCCTAACATTCCGAAGCTTTGGCATGACCCCCCAGGTGATCCCGACCCCAAATTCCTACACCTAGTCATGCTAAGGAGGATCTCTTCCCTGCCACCAGGAACACATCCCCTCCTACACATGTGACAAGTCACTGCCACCTCCTCTGCTCCAACTTCACTCATTGAGAATACCAAGTTCTAGGCACTGCAGCCTGCACCCTGGACATATCTCTGCCTTCATCTGTCCACAGCACTTCCGTCTTCACTTCTGGCCTGCAAAACCCACAATACACAGGCCCACTCACCACTGAAGCTGGGCATGCTGATGCTCTCCCTCCTCAGGTCAAGCCCTTAAGACGGACCTCTCTCTTCTTTATTTCCCACCATAGCCCTGGGGTTGGCTGTGTCTCCTGCCTTCCACTGTGTGGACACCCAGGAGGCAGCCCTGCTGTCGGGCTTACCGGGATGCGCTTTGTCTCCCTCAGGCTCTGTCCCTCTAGGAGGACGTGAACAACGCGGCTGTCTTCCACCTGCTCGCTGGAGTGAAGCAGTGAGGAGCTGCTACTCACAGCTGCTGGGGTCCTGGATGCCACTGCCACAGAAGGTTCCAAGAACTGTGGGGGATGACAACATCAGCAAAGCCCAGCAACTGCACCCCACCCAGCCTGGCAGTTGGCTCTGTGGGCATTCTACAACATCCATCCAGAACCTGAGGTTCTTGTCCCCTTGGAGGATGTGGAGTGGCACCAGGAGTAAAGACTGAAGAAGGAGGCTGTTTTGGGAACAAGAGATCCAGCACCTGCTGGGTGGGGATGAAATCCCAGGAGATTAACCCCATGTTGCTGCTGAAATGTAGGTTCCTCCCACAAATGACAGGCAGGAGCTCATTCCTAAGCTGGTCCTGCCTGTAAGGTTCAAGGCTCTGAACCCTGAAGGGCTCCTCCGTGTTCTGATCATTTTCACCCTGGGTTGGGACCAAGAATGGTGGGTTCAAAATGGAAATGGTGACAAACAGAAAAATGACTTGTGCCAATACACTAGAGTCAAAGCACAATGGGACAGTTCCCATCAGTACAAACACACACACACACACACACACACACACACACACACACACACACACACACAGTCAGAATAGGAGTCCTGGGCCATTCATCAGGGATCAGACTAGAGGGCCTGCTGGGCTCACCTGCCCTGTGCTACTCACTGTTACTCTTGAGCTCCTCTGCGACAATCGCCAGAGGCTCTGGCGTCTAAGATGAAGCCTCACCCAGTGTATCCACAAAAGGGCTAGTTGGCCCCCCTGAGATTCCTGGGAGCCTGAGGCTCGGCATTGTCTGCAACCACAGGAGAACATCCTTCTCCCTCCACTGGCTCCAACCAAGTGAGCTCGGATGGCTTGGTCAGTGAAGTGGGTGCCTGGATACCAGGGTTCCATGTTCTGTTTGATCCATTGTCAAGGCAATGATGTCATTTCCTGTGCCCATACCTGAGCCTCTTTTCACATAAGACCACTTTCAACAGCCCTATGGGCTGCCGATTTCTCCTCCATGCCTACCCATCTCAGGTGCGCAGGTGTTCACCAACAACTACCCAAACATCCCCACCAGCATCTGCCCTGCTTGGTGCCACTAGAGTTCCAGCTTGGAGCCTTCAAAAATGCATTCACAACCAGTCCTTCCCTCTCAGCAGCTTTTGGACCCTGGTCCCATCATTGTGCAACTCATGGTGTGCCCAGTCTTTTCTGGAAAGTAGGGTAGCATCTAATCTCTAGGGTTTATTGTGTCTATTGGCCCATAACACCCTCTGTTCTCTCTGAAACCAGAGATGGGACTCACAGGTGGCTAAAGCACAAATGTAGAGATGGGATAATCACAAGAAAGGGAGAGACAAAGAATGCACCCTAACTCAATCAGGCCTGTGTCCCACACAGGGACATGGCCAATGTCCGTCCCATCGTGGCTGCAGTTCCCTCTCTACACCATGGCAAGTTGGAGGGGACTGAGATGCAGAGGCTGCTCCCCTCTGCCATACAACTTCCCAAGGCTTCTCCTAAGATTTCAAAAGGGCCAAGTGTGTCTAGTGTTGGGGTCTCACAGAGACTCCGAGGTACCACAGCATCCTGCTGCCCAGAACCGGTTCACCCCTCACCTCAAGGGGGCTCAGCCTCTGGATTCATGGGAATTGAAGTGGGTACAGGTGATGGGATATCACCTCCAAGACTGAGTTATGCCAAGTCCATGACCCCTGTCTGCATCCCTGTCTCCAGCACCACTCCCCCCTCTCTCTTTCCTCCTCAGAGCAAACAAATCCATTTAGCAAGTGTGTCCTGTGATAAAGACATGACGGTCACCCATCCTCTCATTACAAAAACACTGAGGCTCAGCCAACATGGATCCTACAGGGAACACAGGCATAAACTCAGACTCCGATCCTCCCAGCCGAGCCTCAGTGGAGCCTGGACTCCCAGCCTCATGAGTCAAGGAAACAGAGGTTCCTAGCCAAGCCACCTTGGATGCAGCCACACACAAACTGAACTCATCAATGCCCCTTGCTCTCAGTTGTGAGTAAGAGGGGAAGTGGTGTTTCACAACCCTGGACATCAAGTGCAGTCTCCAGGCTTTGGGGTGTGCCCTGGCCTCTGTCTATCTGCCCAGGCTCTCCAACCCACACTGGCCTCTTACCCAACCTCCTCCTAGGGCCAAACTCAATCCTGCCTCTCAATTTCTGCTGCCTTCCCCAACACACTGCTCCCCAAAATGAGCAGGGCTGGCTCTCCGTTATCATGCTGGTGCCAGCAGCAATGCCACAACACTGACATAATTCTGAGTCCCAACCTAGGCACTCCAGCTGTCTTTGCCACACCTGGCCTGTTTGGGCTCTGGCTCTTGCTCTTTTCTTTCATGTGCATGTGTTTTGAGGTTTTGAGTTTCTCCCACTGCAGAACTGCAGCTGTGGCAGGGTAGAGCTCATGAGGGTGACATTCTGAGCCACATCCAATCCCATCAGGACTGTTCACTGGGGTGACTGCTGGAACACAGTGATGAGTGAACACATGGGAGGTGGTTGGACCCACCTTGCCTCTGAGTGGCTTCCTTTCAGGACAGGAATGTAGGCATGGGAGCCCCTGGCGTGGGATGCTTGGCACAAGGCGTGACCATGGGCTCTCTTTCCTGGCAAAAATGGCTCCACTCAGCATGGAGAGCACTGTCATTCCTGGTGGCTAACAACAGCCCTGGACCCCAGAAAGGAACCCACACTCAAGATTAACGTCTGAGTGTGCGTGTCCTCGAGGAAATGAGGTCTCCTGATCCCAGGTGCAAAGGGGTAAGTCCTCTAACTCCAGGGGCCATGAAGGGACATCTGAGTTTCCCTTGTCCTTCTTTCCCTCTCTAACTAACCACAGTTAGGACCCTGGCCTCATTCCCCAGTGAGGATCATTAGGCTCCATAAAGGACAGTCTCTAAGATGCTCAGTGGACCAACACCCTCTGCACAACCCATAACCCTATTCACCCAAGAGGCAAGAGGATTTCTATTCAGGAAAACCAGGAAAGGGAGAGCCTTTCTCAAGGACACAAGGACATTAGTGAGTGAGGGAGTGATTAATGGATGGAGAACTATTTCCAACACCAACTTCCAGGAGCATATATGGCCCCCTGGAGAATTCTGCAGTGTGTTGGTGATTAAGGAGAACGTGTGAATTCAGGGGTCACTAGGTCCTCTCAGCCATAAGGAGGGAAACTGCCATAAAGGAACTAGGACAAGGGTGCGAGGAATGCTCACTGGTGGGAGATCGGAAGGAAGGAAAGTGTACTCATTAGAAAAGTGTCGCCTGAAAATTCTTAGCCAGCCAAAAGTCGTGCGAACTTGTGTGGGAAAAGAGTCTTTGCACAGTGATGAAGCTAAGAGCTCACATGATGGAACACAGCATCAACTGGGACCAAATCCAATATCTGATATTCTTGTAGGAAGAGGAGAGTCTGGACCCAGATACCAGGGAGACTGGGGGATACCGGATATGTGAGGTTGGAGCCAGGGCGGGATGCCCATATGGGAACCACAGATCGTGGGCAGCAATAGGAGAGTGGGCAAGGGCTGGGAGAGTTGGGGAGACAGTCCCCTTGAAACCTGGGAGGGGTTATGGCACTGGGACAGCCCAACACCTACTGTGTTGAGCCTCTGGAGCTCAACGGAAGACACTTCCTCTGTTGTCGGCCACCCAGTTAACAGAGTTTGGTTGCAGCAGCCTAGGACCCAGCTGAAGGTCTGAGCATGTTGGCCATGCAGGTTGGATCTGGACCACAGACACCCTCATCAGAGATTGTAGGGTCTCAGCCTTGAGGCAAGACAGGCACTAAGTCAGGCCAGGTGGGGAAACGGATAGGCACACACTCTGGGGGCTGGTGCCTGTGTTACTGGGAGCACTTCTGATCGCAATTCCCTGATCTGCTGCCAACACAGGCTACAGAGGAGGGTACAGAAACACAGACCACGGATCTGCCCCACTCAGTGGGCCCAGGCCAACACCACACCCAGCAGCCTCGTGCCATACCCAATGAGTCTCGAAGCGGCCCCCTCTTGCCATCCTGAGAGCTCTTCCCTTCCTCATGTGCCAATAGCTCCCTACTGTCACTGGCAATATCTACTCTGTGAGATGTCAACATCCGTGGGTACTGTTCTCTCATCCCAGGACAGTGTGGTCCCACACACCCTGGTGAAATGGGCCACCTGGAGGCTGGACCTGGAGGTTGTTGAGGCTGAATGGCAGCGGTGGTCCTCTGGCACTTAATATTATTTAAGTTAAAAAAAAACAAAAACAAAAACAAAAAACGGGTCTTGGTGCTCAAAAATGTTTGATTTGCATATTCTCATCCCCTAACCCCAATATTTTCATTATTTCCTCACATATGAAATCTTACTAGCATAATGGTAATTTCGTATTAAACAAAGTGGATTGAAATAACATTGGTAAAAATAATCAATCACCATACTTTCAATTTTTGTTCTGCTTTCCTATTAGAAACCACTTGGATACAAGAGAACAGAGGACAGACTCATGGAAATGCTTGAAATGACAAGAAGCTCCCACTCAAGCTCAGCATTCAGTCCTGGACAGGGTAAGACCAGGCCACTTTGACATCTGTGCCAAAGAGTCTACCAGACAGAATCCTCTGACTGATCCCTGACTGAGCCATAGGAACTGGCTAGAAAAGCCTTCACATCCTCAATACATTCTTCACGTCAGAATACTTGACAACCATTGATATCCATCTCTCGTTAACTTGCTCCCCAGCCAACCATTCTTCAACAAATTCAAAGGAGTAACTCATGCAAGCACACAGAAAGGGGTGTTCACTACACACATCCATGTGCGAAAAAGACAACTGGTATTTCTTGTTTGGGCTATTTCAAATGAAATCCCTTCTGCATGACCTCCACAAACCAAAGGAAAATATTTGTGAAATTCCCACGTAGAAGACAAGATACACTTGCCAAGGAGGCAGTGGCAAGAATTTTGACACTCCAAATGTAGAGTGTGTGTTTAGGAAGCAGTCACAGTTTCCATGAGAGAGTCCCATGAAATCAATTAGGAAGATCCATGCTCTAGCCCTACCATGCAAGTGATGTGACTTGAAAGAGTCACTTAGTCTTAGTAACCATCATCACTAACAAGTAAGTCAATGAATAAAGGTCCTCAGGTGCCAAGCTACAAAATGTGGGATGAGCATGGATGAGGATGGGTGGGAGAAGTCTCCAACTCTAACACAATTAGGGAAGGATGTGCTGACCTCAAGTGGCTGGGGGGCTGGGATCCTGCCACAGAGGGGGATTCCAAACCTCACATCCCCTGACCCAGGCCAGAAGACCAGGTAGAGTCCAAGGACCCTGGGGTGGCCCAATGGCAATAAAGGTCAAAAGGAACTAGGGATCTGCCTGGTCCCTCAATCCCCTACTCTGAGCAGGGCTGCATGACGAGGCCAGAGGCCATCCACAGCAATCTGCCTTTACAGGAAAACAGGGACTGCAGGCTGCCTCTGGCTCACTGAATCAGGGTGGTGTTTTCATAAAGCAAGACCACTTCCTCACATTTGACCAGCAGCTCATGTGTTGACAGCACAATGACTGACTCGACTCAGGCCCTGATGAATGAAATAGAAAATTCATAGCAAACCCATCTTTAGCTCTTCCACATCATCAGGGGCTCTGATTCAATTCCGTCCAGAAAGGTGTCTGAAATGATTTCTAAACATGCTGGGGACTCACCTCTGTGTGGAACTTTTCAGGAAAAAGGGGATCAAATCTCATGAAGCAACTCTTCTCTCTTCTAGCCCATGGGCAATGCAAGGAACCTGCATGATACCAGAGGCTCACTTCTCTCTTCTCATGTCTTCTGGAAAGGATTCGTTAATGCTTCCTGCAAGGTGAAGCAGAAGCCTGCATCCCCAGCTGCACAGAAGTGTTTTAGGGCAGTGTCTCCCTTAAAACCCAAAAATAAAAAAAAAAAAACAGGTCATTCAACAGGCACATGGATTCGAGTACATGTTCAATGATCCCTCCTCCCTGGAGCCTTCCACATGCCCATCTTCCACATTCACAGAGCAATGCTTGGCCATTCTCAAGACCAGGAGACCATGATGCTCATCACCAGGAAGTCAATAAGGAACATGAAGAGAGCAGCATGGATTGCAGAAGGTGGCACATCAAGGATCTTCAGCTCTGCTGCTAGAACACAAGAGCTTAACTTCAGTATTGACTTTTTGCCAACTACCAAGTACGATAGCAGTGTCAAGCCCAATATGCAGATATGCAAGTAGTAGGTGACACCCCGCATCCATTCACAAAAGTGGGCAACATCTGCATCAGAACAAGGAAGTATCTTACCCTTACTCATAAAAATCATCAGAAACAAAATAAAATGGATGCAAGACTTCTCATTTCACTATTAGGTAGCTGTTGGAATTCCCTATTAAATAATACCTCCTCCAAAATAAAAAGTATCTCAGACATGTGTCAACTATTCAATGGATGACATTTTAAAAACTATGGACTTTACTTAATATTTATGTATGCTATATCCCTGCCTAAGGCTCTATGAGAAAGGAGCACATAGAATTGGATCTTTGAAAATCTCACATTTGCTGATAAATATTACTGCTGATCTCAGGCATGGCGAAGTGAAAAGTGGGACTTTGGATATTCCAAGAATGCTATGTTGTGGGATTGGTGTCCCTGATTCATACATAGCATATGGTTTCTATGAAATCCAGTGAGGGAGCAGGAGTAACGAAGCTGATTGCACAGATGACCTCAGGGAATACTGACAGATAGGCCAAATGAAAAATATGCTCCAGCTAACCATTGGTATTTGGGCTTCTGATCCCAGTCCTGTTTTTAAAAAAGGTGCAGACAGGCAGTGTTCATTAAAAACTGTCTACCATGTAAAAGTGGGTAATTTAAATGGCATCTAGTTACACATCTGATAGAATGGTCTGGCAACATATGAATTTCATTCTAACAACAACAACAACAACAACAAAACATAGAAAATGAGACATAAAGATAAAACCTTGTCTTCACCAGGATGCCTAAAAATAGGTTTTATTTGGCTCATGCCAATAAATATCTTTCAATAGAATTTCTGATTTCTGATTGAATCCATTCAACTTCATACTGCACAGATCACAAGGTTTTCTTTACAGAATATTCTCTTCTTCTTCTTAAAGCCTCACATAGAAAATGTCTCACAGGACATAGGAGGGGAATGACCCAAAGGATGAGAGAATGGCTGGAACCGTTCTCAAATGTGCCCATGTAGCCTAAAGTTTGAAGGCATCTAATTGTACTCTAAAACAATTATGAACCTATTCGATCCATTATTAATAAATATCACCACTTTACCACTTGAACCAAATCACAGAAAATTGGAAACAGATGATCATTGGCTTTGATAACTTTACTTCTGTTTCATTACTCAGAGTCGATCAACTCTATACTTCAAGTGACACAGATTTATTACAGAATGCCTAAGATCCTAAGGATCTATTTTAGCTCAGCCCATGGTATTGCTTCATTATTTTATTATTTTGTAAGTAATAAAATATAACTTCATGTTGGATGATATATTCAAGCCATGAATATATCATCCAACATTGTTCTTCCCAAAATATTAGCCCAATTTCTGCGCGCGCTCACTTACTGTTCAGGAATTTTACTAATTGTTTGAAGGTTCTAGAGGACCTGTTAGACTCCTAATGGACAAACCATACAACATACTCCAGAGAACGGACGAGTGCCATAAGAAGAAAATAAGGTCAGCCTACAGCAATGGGCAGCTGCCTGCCCTCGGCTGGGAGGAGCCCTGGCCATGGCACCAGGGCTGCTGGGCAGCAGAAGCCTCCACAGCCCTGCAGGGAGCCTGGAGCACAGCTCTGCCTAACCATGCTCAGCCCTGGACAGATGCACATGAGTTCCCATCACAGGCTCGAGTGTGACAGTCCCAGGTGCATGCCTGTCATGCCAGCCACCAGGGAGGCTGAGGCAAGAGGAACGTTTGAGGTCAGCCTTGGCAACTTAGACCCCGAGGCAAAGGGGAAATACTTTTACAGGGGTCTCTGAGGGTGTAGCTCAGGTAGGTCACTTGCCTCACAGGCTCAAGGCCCTGGGTTCAATCCCCAGAACCCACGTACACACAAAAAGTGAACTTGGAATATTGTTTAAAATGATGGGTCAGGTACACACAAGGACTTCAATATGACCTCTCAGAGGAGCTCAATTTGAGATCAGACTGAACAAAAGACCACCTGGACCATTGACTCAGTGTCTGAAACCCTCTGTGAGCATGGGAAGCACTGCTGGCAAGACACCAGAGGGCCAAAGCACTTGTGCCCCCTGCAGGGGCGTCTCTTGTCTACCGCCAAAAACTGTTCCCCTCCTGGGGCAGCTGAGAGCAAGCTGGGCCTTGGAGCAAGGACTAGTGCTTTAGATATAGACTATGCAAGCAAGGGGCAATGTCTTTAATAAAACTAAAATTAAAAAGTCACATTGAAAAAATTTTAAAAAGAAGAAAATAAGGTCAAGTAGAGGAAGCCCATTTTCACAGGAAAAAATCCCCCAGTGAAAAGCATCAGAATAGATACCAAGAAAAATACCAACAAAAACAGTGTGCTCCCACTATGTATCTACTCAACATGCAAAAGTTAGAAAGCTAGATAATACAATCCTGGCCACAGGTAGAGCTATGCAGAAGAGCCACCTGGCAGTGCTTAGTCAAAGAAGTAAACATGCACACTTTGACCTAGAAATTCCACCTGTGTGTAAACCAGGCGGTGCTTAAGCAGTTTCACAAGGGGACATGCACAGGGAAATTAATCCTCAGGTTCTTATAGAGTTGTCTGTGCTTACAGGGAGTTGATGGTTGTCAAGATGCCCACAGCTGCGAAAGTCAAAAGCTAAAAAAATAATAGATGCCAACCTGGATATATTAATAATCCCGTATCTATGATCACCTTCATAAGGTAGCTTCCCAACTTCTGTGTGGAAGTGTGTTTCTCCTTGGCCCTTACACTGTTGTGGAGACCACTAGGAGTTCAGCTTTGTGCAGGATCATCTGACCTGGACTTTTGGCAAGACCTGTACAGCCCTCACACATGCTCAGATGCTACAGGACTTTTCAGACCAGTCCAGACAACAGTAGGCATCCATTCATTGTCTGCACTCTACAGATTCCTAGATGCACGACATTCATTACCATCAAATGCAGAATTTTCATCAAAAACTAATATATATATATATATATCATTCCAATCTGAATCAAGAAAATCGGAAATATCCCCAAATCCAAAGAGTGGATCCCCATTGTGATGCTACAAGTTGAAAATTCCACAGCTGACCTCATGGGATGGTTCACAGTCAAAAGACAGCTGCATGAAAAATATTACATGACCTTCCTGCTATGTGAAAAGTGGCATGTGAAGTACACATGCATGTCTTCCTCAGACATGGGTTCATTTGCAAGACACCTTGTGCAATTGAAAATACTCCAAAAGGGGAGAAATCAGAACCATGTCTCCAAAGTATTTCAGCAGAGACCAACTCCATCTGTCTATCTATCTCTCAGTGAGTGTGTGTGCTCTTGTGTGTGTTTGTGTGTCTTTGTTTGTGTTTGTACCATCATAGCTGATACTTCATTGCCCCCATTGGAAAACTGACTCAGATAATGCCATCTGCCAAACTCCTAAAAACCAAAGTTCTTGCTGATAGAATGAAACATTCCTTCCTGTTGGTTTGGATGTGTCCTTTAGGAATCACTGCTACATTTAGTATACTCAAATCATCACAGTAGATCAGGTAACAAAAACATATATATTTTAAAATAATAATAATATATTAATGGAAACAACAAATACAGGATAGAGTAACAACTGTGTTACTAAACAAGGTCAAGGACAATGGCAAACTATAGATTCAAACTTTGAAGAAAATAGTAATCAATGTAAATATTCCTGGGCTGCCTCAGCCCCGCCCAGGCACACAGCAACAGAATGGTTTTGCAAGCATCCTCAGGAGGGCAGGAGCCTTCTTTGCAGGACGAGAGGGAGGTTGAGGCTCGATCCACCCATCATTCTTTTGGGAGAGGCTCCTTTTCCTCAGCACAAAGTTGGATTTTTTGTGAGGATTCTTGGCATAAAATACGTTGGCCTCTGCTGGAATCCTCAGCTCTGGGGAGAGAGGGGTGTACAAAAAGAAGGTGGCACTCAGGAGGTGCTCCCTAGGACACGCCAACATCTGAGAGCCTGTGCCAGAAAAGGCCAGAGCCACACACCTGAGAGCTCTCCAATTCAGCACCAATACCAACAAAGACAGCCTCCACAGTCCTCCCTGAGGAAGAACTAGGCAGAGCACTTCAACAGACCTAATGTCTGTTCCTACCGAAGGCTTTGGACTCCAGAATATCTCAGGTCCTCTTGCATCTGCCAAAGCACACCACTAGGGTTTGCATCTGAAATCTCCCACAAAAGGCTCCTGTGCCGAAGATTCAGTCCCCACATGAGCCATCTTCATAGGTGGGTTTGGAGGGAAGCACTGGATGGTGAGTGCTCTGATGTCAACATGAAATTCTCATTCAAGATGAATACACTACTGGGGGGTGGGAGGGACTGGAAGAAAGGTTGAGCATGGTTGGAGTAAGACCTAAACAGGGTTGTGCCCTGGGCAACAGTACCTTGTTCCTGTTGGCTCCACTGAATCCTCATTCTCCAAGGAGAGGTCCTCCCTCTCCATCTTTCTCTCTCTCCCTCTCTGCCAGCCTCCTTCTCTCTCTCCCAGTCTATGCCTTTGTGGCAAGGGCTGAGGAGCTCTCCACTGCCACACACTAGAGCTTTATGGACAGCCTCAGTGCACAACCAAAGAGAAAGCTATGAAACCCAGAGAAAAAAGGCCTAGGATTCCTCCTCTGAGTTATTTTCCTCAAGTATGGCCACAGTGAGGACAGGCTGACCAGCACGGATACCACGTTAGAGCCATGCTTCTGAGTTGGTGGAGCCCGCCTCCATGTGAACCAGGCTTCTGAGAATGGAGGCCACATTCCAAATACTGCCCTACTGAGAACAATGGTTCCAAAGACCAGCAAAGGGACTGCTTCCCTCCAACATGGTGTATGGCCCAGTGGTGCCATGACCCCGAGTGGGGGAATACAACAGCCGCTTCTCCTTCCTCTGAACATGTGTATCCTGTCGCCCTCCTCTAACCTAGAGCCTGTTCTCCATCCCTTCTGGGTTGGATGTGGAGATCTCTGCTATGAATTTCTTAGGCTACCAAGGCCCCAGACAGACTTCCTCTTCCATAGACTCTACTAACCTAACAGTAGGTTAAGATAGGAGACAAGTGATCCTAGAACTCATAGGGATGGTGGTCTTCAGGGTACATAGGCTGGGATAATGGCTGCTGTGGTGTTTGGCTCACAGAAACCAACCAACCAACCAACGAAAAAGCGCTGGCATTATTATCAGATGAGCTCTGTGGCTACGTGCTCAGGAAGCCCTCATCTGACTTTAGTTAGGGATCACAACCTGGCTATTGTGATCACTCCTTGCCTAGTGGACTCAGGTGCGTAAGACCATGGAATTTATGCAAAAACAGATGATTCAGGCTGTCTCCCAGGCTGTGTTTTCTTCCCAATTTCATCATGTTACTGCTTGCTAGAATCCTGGCAATGCTCTGCCCAGGCAGTGGTTTTTTGGTCACACAGAAGGCTTTCAATAGTACTGCTTCAGTCCACAAAATGCCAGTTCCCTCTTTAGCCCATGCATTCCCATGTTCCTTTGAAACCACTCCTATCCCAGACCATGAAAACATACTGCTCCTGGAGAGAGGCTTTCCTCCTCACTCCTCAAAGATGTCAGCTTTGGATGCCTGTTCATGTCCAGGGGAGGGCACCTGGTGGGGAGCCGCAATATCCACCGGGGTATACCATTGGACCTCAAGACCTTCCACCAGCAGAAGTGCAGTTGGCTTTGTGCACGAACCCAACACACCTGTTGGAGTGTTCTTGGGGGTCAGAGACTACTCTTTGTTGCTAAGAGTTGACCTGAGTCCACATCCTGACCCTTGCTCTCTGCTATCTGATTGTCTCACTTACTCTGACGGCGAGAGATGATTTGGCCCAGCTCATAATCCTCTGGATTCTCCTCAGTAAGGAAGTGTAGGTCGAGGGCGCTGCGGATGACGACAGGAGCCCTATCGTGGCAGGTCACCTGGAGCAGCATGGGAGACAGGCCTTCAGGAAATGGGCCTTGAAGTGACTACTCAAGGACAGTGGGCAGGGGCATTCTGGAGGCACCTCCACTCTAAATACAAGGGCAACATCCATGACCCTACTACCCGAGGCTGACCTCCTGCTCATCGTGTGGGCTCTTCCCACAGGCTACTAGCCCAATCCTTGTACATAGGACTTCCTGGGCCTGCCATTGCTCTTTGTGGAGCTGCACTCCTCTCGGAGTGAAAGGACCCCACTACCTGCATACAGATGCAATCTCATCCCACAAGTTGGGAGGAATGGGACAATAGCCTCCAAGATCCCAGGTCTGCCCGAGGATGCAGGCGGCATTGGGAATGGCCTAGGCACAAAACCTAGAGGCTTTGGTCTGGATTGCCAGGGCCAAAAACAGACCCAGGAACATGACCACACACAGGAGAGCTGAAAGATAGCCACGAGAGCTCCTGGCCTCCAGAGGCTCAGTGCTGCCTGGGATGTAGGAGGGCACCTCATCCGGCAAGGGTGGTCATTGGGTTACCTGGACATTTAGTGTGCTTGCTCCACATCCATATCGACTCTGCAGAGAGACTCTCTCAGCTCCTTGTTCAAGGAACATGGAGAACCTCACACTGCTGTCCTCCTCCATAGACGTCAGCATCCCATACAAGGGAACCTGCAACCTAGTTCCTGTCCTATTCTCATCTGTCACCCATACCTGTCCCTGCCCTTCTGGACTGCATGCTGCCACCTGACACACAGACTCCCTCAGACATGGCAGTGGACAAGCTGCTGCACTCGCTCATCTCAGCTCCAGCCCTTCACACTGACCTCTCCCTTCTTGATTCCCATCTATCCTCCTGATCATCCAGAAGCTCCAAATTCAAGAGGGCATGAGTAGTCCATGGTATTGGACCAGTGTCTGCTCCCCACCCAGGTGTAAGCACCACGGGACACCCCTGCTCCCAGGCTTACCAGAACACTCTTGGCCATCTCTGGACTTTGTGTTTCTAAGTGGACACGAATTAAGCAGGTGTCTCCCACCTGCTTGTGGGAAAGCGGCCTGGAGGACTTGCAGGTTGATTCTGAGAACTGTGGGGGATGGAACATCAGCAAACCCAGAAACAGAAAGCCACCCCAGACTGTCAGTTGGCTCTATGGGCTTCCAGCAAATATGTCCAGGTGCTGAGGCTTCTTATTTCCTCAGGTCGGAGTGGAATGGCAGCACATGCACAGCTTGAATAAGGTAGGTGTTTACCTCCTTTCCCTTGACCTGGGGGCGTTTCCTCACCATGAAATATTGTATTCCCAGATTCATGGACAGACACACGAGTGAGTGGTCAGAGACCTTGATTTCTGCAGAGCGAAGTGGAGAGAATTGTTAGGTGGCACTCAAGGATTATACCACAAAACACCCACAACCCCTGAGAGTCTCCGCCAGGCCCATCACACTTTGGTATTTTGGGGCCAAGGCCCACTTTCTCTTGGCTGTCAGTTATCCTGAGCCCACTGTGGATCATGTCTCCCCACTGTCTGATTGTCCTACTTACTCTCATCCTCAGACATCATATACAGCAGCTCAAAGTTGTCCACATCCTCATGCTGCAACAAATTTTGGTCCAAGGCCCTGCGGATGAGGCTTGTCACCGTCTCCTGAAAGGTCACCTGGATCAGGGTGGGACAAATGTCATCAGAGAATGGCTTTTAGAAGAGCTACCCAGAAGACTGTGGTCAAACATTCAGGAGAAATCTCAGCTACATATACAAGGGCACAATCTTGTTATCCTGCTACCTGAGTGTGTCCTCCATATACCACCTGGGTTCTTGCAATGTGCTACTAGAACAATCCTGGTACAAATATCTGCCTGTACCTGCCATCTCCCCTCCCCCTGGGGAGCCACATTCCACTCATGTCAAAGGACCAAACTGCCTATGCACAGACACACTCTCATCTCACTGAGATGAGAGCAATGGGCCAGGGATCTGCGCACCAAGTGTGATCTGGGATGCAGGCTGCCTTTGTGGGTGGAAGAGGCAGATGCACTGAAAATTTGGGTCATGACTGCCACGACACAAAACAGACTCAGATACAAGAGTGTGCACTTGAATGCTTCATGATAGCTTTGAGAGGCCCTGGCCTCTGGAAGCTCGGTGCGGGTCTGGTTGTAATGATGTACTTGACTCAGCACTGGCAGTCACTGAACATGTCTCCTCTGCAGCTGGACACCTGCAGCATTAGCGTGTCTACTGCACATCCATAGAAATTCTGCCAAGAACCTCTTTAGCTCCTTATATACATACATGCAAAGCCTAACATTCCGAAGCTTTGGCATGACCCCCCAGGTGATCCCGACCCCAAATTCCTACACCTAGTCATGCTAAGGAGGTTCTCTTCCCTGCCACCAGGAACACATCCCCTCCTACACATGTGACAAGTCACTGCCACCTCCTCTGCTCCAACTTCACTCATTGAGAATACCAAGTTCTAGGCACTGCAGCCTGCACCCTGGACATATCTCTGCCTTCATCTGTCCACAGCACTTCCGTCTGCACTTCTGGCCTGCAAAACCCACAATACACAGGCCCACTCACCACTGAAGCTGGGCATGCTGATGCTCTCCCTCCTCTGGTCAAGCCCTTAAGACGGACCTCTCTCTTCTTTATTTCCTACCATAGCCCTGGGGTTGGCTGTGTCTCCTGCCTTCCACTGTGTGGACACCCAGGAGGCAGCCCTGCTGTCGGGCTTACCGGGATGCGCTTTGTCTCCCTCAGGCTCTGTCCCTCTAGGAGGACGTGAACAACGCGGCTGTCTTCCACCTGCTCGCTGGAGTGAAGCAGTGAGGAGCTGCTACTCACAGCTGCTGGGGTCCTGGATGCCACTGCCACAGAAGGTTCCAAGAACTGTGGGGGATGACAACATCAGCAAAGCCCAGCAACTGCACCCCACCCAGCCTGGCAGTTGGCTCTGTGGGCATTCTACAACATCCATCCAGAACCTGAGGTTCTTGTCCCCTTGGAGGATGTGGAGTGGCACCAGGAGTAAAGACTGAAGAAGGTGGCTGTTTTGGGAACAAGAGATCCAGCACCTGCTGGGTGGGGATGAAATCCCAGGAGATTAACCCCATGTTGCTGCTGAAATGTAGGTTCCTCCCACAAATGACAGGCAGGAGCTCATTCCTAAGCTGGTCCTGCCTGTAAGGTTCAAGGCTCTGAACCCTGAAGGGCTCCTCCGTGTTCTGATCATTTTCACCCTGGGTTGGGACCAAGAATGGTGGGTTCAAAATGGAAATGGTGACAAACAGAAAAATGACTTGTGCCAATACACTAGAGTCAAAGCACAATGGGACAGTTCCCATCAGTACAAACACACACACACACACACACACACACACACACACACACACACACAGAGTCAGAATAGGAGTCCTGGGCCATTCATCAGGGATCAGACTAGAGGGCCTGCTGGGCTCACCTGCCCTGTGCTACTCACTGTTACTCTTGAGCTCCTCTGCGACAATCGCCAGAGGCTCTGGCGTCTAAGATGAAGCCTCACCCAGTGTATCCACAAAAGGGCTAGTTGGCCCCCCTGAGATTCCTGGGAGCCTGAGGCTCGGCATTGTCTGCAACCACAGGAGAACATCCTTCTCCCTCCAGTGGCTCCAACCAAGTGAGCTCGGATGGCTTGGTCAGTGAAGTGGGTGCCTGGATACCAGGGTTCCATGTTCTGTTTGATCCATTGTCAAGGCAATGATGTCATTTCCTGTGCCCATACCTGAGCCTCTTTTCACATAAGACCACTTTCAACAGCCCTATGGGCTGCCGATTTCTCCTCCATGCCTACCCATCTCAGGTGCGCAGGTGTTCACCAACAACTACCCAAACATCCCCACCGGCATCTGCCCTGCTTGGTGCCACTAGAGTTCCAGCTTGGAGCCTTCAAAAATGCATTCACAACCAGTCCTTCCCTCTCAGCAGCTTTTGGACCCTGGTCCCATCATTGTGCAACTCATGGTGTGCCCAGTCTTTTCTGGAAAGTAGGGTAGCATCTAATCTCTAGGGTTTATTGTGTCTATTGGCCCATAACACCCTCTGTTCTCTCTGAAACCAGAGATGGGACTCACAGGTGGCTAAAGCACAAATGTAGAGATGGGATAATCACAAGAAAGGGAGAGACAAAGAATGCACCCTAACTCAATCAGGCCTGTGTCCCACACAGGGACATGGCCAATGTCCGTCCCATCGTGGCTGCAGTTCCCTCTCTACACCATGGCAAGTTGGAGGGGACTGAGATGCAGAGGCTGCTCCCCTCTGCCATACAACTTCCCAAGGCTTCTCCTAAGATTTCAAAAGGGCCAAGTGTGTCTAGTGTTGGGGTCTCACAGAGACTCCGAGGTACCACAGCATCCTGCTGCCCAGAACCGGTTCACCCCTCACCTCAAGGGGGCTCAGCCTCTGGATTCATGGGAATTGAAGTGGGTACAGGTGATGGGATATCACCTCCAAGACTGAGTTATGCCAAGTCCATGACCCCTGTCTGCATCCCTGTCTCCAGCACCACTCCCCCCTCTCTCTTTCCTCCTCAGAGCAAACAAATCCATTTAGCAAGTGTGTCCTGTGATAAAGACATGACGGTCACCCATCCTCTCATTACAAAAACACTGAGGCTCAGCCAACATGGATCCTACAGGGAACACAGGCATAAACTCAGACTCCGATCCTCCCAGCCGAGCCTCAGTGGAGCCTGGACTCCCAGCCTCCTGAGTCAAGGAAACAGAGGTTCCTAGCCGAGCCACCTTGGATGCAGCCGCACACAAACTGAACTCATCAATGCCCCTTGCTCTCAGTTGTGAGTAAGAGGGGAAGTGGTGTTTCACAACCCTGGACATCAAGTGCAGTCTCCAGGCGTTGGGGTGTGCCCTGGCCTCTGTCTATCTGCCCAGGCTCTCCAACCCACACTGGCCTCTTACCCAACCTCCTCCTAGGGCCAAACTCAATCCTGCCTCTCAATTTCTGCTGCCTTCCCCAACACACTGCTCCCCAAAATGAGCAGGGCTGGCTCTCGGTTATCATGCTGGTGCCAGCAGCAATGCCACCCCACTGACATAATTCTGAGTCCCAACCTAGGCACTCCAGCTGTCTTTGCCACACCTGGCCTGTTTGGGCTCTGGCTCTTGCTCTTTTCTTTCATGTGCATGTGTTTTGAGGTTTTGAGTTTCTCCCACTGCAGAACTGCAGCTGTGGCAGGGTAGAGCTCATGAGGGTGACATTCTGAGCCACATCCAATCCCATCAGGACTGTTCACTGGGGTGACTGCTGGAACACAGTGATGAGTGAACACATGGGAGGTGGTTGGACCCACCTTGCCTCTGAGTGGCTTCCTTTCAGGACAGGAATGTAGGCATGGGAGCCCCTGGCGTGGGATGCTTTGCACAAGGCGTGACCATGGGCTCTCTTTCCTGGCAAAAATGGCTCCACTCAGCATGGAGAGCACTGTCATTCCTGGTGGCTAACAACAGCCCTGGACCCCAGAAAGGAACCCACACTCAAGATTAACGTCTGAGTGTGCGTGTCCTCGAGGAAATGAGGTCTCCTGATCCCAGGTGCAAAGGGGTAAGTCCTCTAACTCCAGGGGCCATGAAGGGACATCTGAGTTTCCCTCGTCCTTCTTTCCCTCTCTAACTAACCACAGTTAGGACCCTGGCCTCATTCCCCAGTGAGGATCATTAGGCTCCATAAAGGACAGTCTCTAAGATGCTCAGTGGACCAACACCCTCTGCACAACCCATAACCCTATTCACCCAAGAGGCAAGAGGATTTCTATTCAGGAAAACCAGGAAAGGGAGAGCCTTTCTCAAGGACACAAGGACATTAGTGAGTGAGGGAGTGATTAATGGATGGAGAACTATTTCCAACACCAACTTCCAGGAGCATATATGGCCCCCTGGAGAATTCTGCAGTGTGTTGGTGATTAAGGAGAACGTGTGAATTCAGGGGTCACTAGGTCCTCTCAGCCATAAGGAGGGAAACTGCCATAAAGGAACTAGGACAAGGGTGCGAGGAATGCTCACTGGTGGGAGATCGGAAGGAAGGAAAGTGTACTCATTAGAAAAGTGTCGCCTGAAAATTCTTAGCCAGCCAAAAGTCGTGCGAACTTGTGTGGGAAAAGAGTCTTTGCACAGTGATGAAGCTAAGAGCTCACATGATGGAACACAGCATCAACTGGGACCAAATCCAATATCTGATATTCTTGTAGGAAGAGGAGAGTCTGGACCCAGATACCAGGGAGACTGGGGGATACCGGATATGTGAGGTTGGAGCCAGGGTGGGATGCCCATATGGGAACCACAGATCGTGGGCAGCAATAGGAGAGTGGGCAAGGGCTGGGAGAGTTGGGGAGACAGTCCCCTTGAAACCTGGGAGGGGTTATGGCACTGGGACAGCCCAACACCTACTGTGTTGAGCCTCTGGAGCTCAACGGAAGACACTTCCTCTGTTGTCGGCCACCCAGTTAACAGAGTTTGGTTGCAGCAGCCTAGGACCCAGCTGAAGGTCTGAGCATGTTGGCCATGCAGGTTGGATCTGGACCACAGACACCCTCATCAGAGATTGTAGGGTCTCAGCCCTGAGGCAAGACAGGCACTAAGTCAGGCCAGGTGGGGAAACGGATAGGCACACACTCTGGGGGCTGGTGCCTGTGTTACTGGGAGCACTTCTGATCGCAATTCCCTGATCTGCTGCCAACACAGGCTACAGAGGAGGGTACAGAAACACAGACCACGGATCTGCCCCACTCAGTGGGCCCAGGCCAACACCACACCCAGCAGCCTCGTGCCATACCCAATGAGTCTCGAAGCGGCCCCCTCTTCCCATCCTGAGAGCTCTTCCCTTCCTCATGTGCCAATAGCTCCCTACTGTCACTGGCAATATCTACTCTGTGAGATGTCAACATCCGTGGGTACTGTTCTCTCATCCCAGGACAGTGTGGTCCCACACACCCTGGTGAAATGGGCCACCTGGAGGCTGGACCTGGAGGTTGTTGAGGCTGAATGGCAGCGGTGGTCCTCTGGCACTTAATATTATTTAAGTTAAAAAAAAAAAAAAAAAAAAAAAAAACGGGTCTTGGTGCTCAAAAATGTTTGATTTGCATATTCTCATCCCCTAACCCCAATATTTTCATTATTTCCTCACATATGAAATCTTACTAGCATAAAGGTAATTTCGTATTAAACCAAGTGGGTTGAAATAACATTGGTAAAAATAATCAATCACCATACTTTCAATTTTTGTTCTGCTTTCCTATTAGAAACCACTTGGATACAAGAGAACAGAGGACAGACTCATGGAAATGCTTGAAATGACAAGAAGCTCCCACTCAAGCTCAGCATTCAGTCCTGGACAGGGTAAGACCAGGCCACTTTGATATCTGTGCCAAAGAGTCTACCAGACAGAATCCTCTGACTGATCCCTGACTGAGCCATAGGAACTGGCTAGAAAAGCCTTCACATCCTCAATACATTCTTCACGTCAGAATACTTGACAACCATTGATATCCATCTCTCGTTAACTTGCTCCCCAGCCAACCATTCTTCAACAAATTCAAAGGAGTAACTCATGCAAGCACACAGAAAGGGGTGTTCACTACACACATCCATGTGCGAAAAAGACAACTGGTATTTCTTGTTTGGGCTATTTCAAATGAAATCCCTTCTGCATGACCTCCACAAACCAAAGGAAAATATTTGTGAAATTCCCACGTAGAAGACAAGATACACTTGCCAAGGAGGCAGTGGCAAGAATTTTGACACTCCAAATGTAGAGTGTGTGTTTAGGAAGCAGTCACAGTTTCCATGAGAGAGTCCCATGAAATCAATTAGGAAGATCCATGCTCTAGCCCTACCATGCAAGTGATGTGACTTGAAAGAGTCACTTAGTCTTAGTAACCATCATCACTAACAAGTAAGTCAATGAATAAAGGTCCTCAGGTGCCAAGCTACAAAATGTGGGATGAGCATGGATGAGGATGGGTGGGAGAAGTCTCCAACTCTAACACAATTAGGGAAGGATGTGCTGACCTCAAGTGGCTGGGGGGCTGGGATCCTGCCACAGAGGGGGATTCCAAACCTCACATCCCCTGACCCAGGCCAGAAGACCAGGTAGAGTCCAAGGACCCTGGGGTGGCCCAATGGCAATAAAGGTCAAAAGGAACTAGGGATCTGCCTGGTCCCTCAATCCCCTACTCTGAGCAGGGCTGCATGACGAGGCCAGAGGCCATCCACAGCAATCTGCCTTTACAGGAAAACAGGGACTGCAGGCTGCCTCTGGCTCACTGAATCAGGGTGGTGTTTTCATAAAGCAAGACCACTTCCTCACATTTGACCAGCAGCTCATGTGTTGACAGCACAATGACTGACTTGACTCAGGCCCTGATGAATGAAATAGAAAATTCATAGCAAACCCATCTTTAGCTCTTCCACATCATCAGGGGCTCTGATTCAATTCCGTCCAGAAAGGTGTCTGAAATGATTTCTAAACATGCTGGGGACTCACCTCTGTGTGGAACTTTTCAGGAAAAAGGGGATCAAATCTCATGAAGCAACTCTTCTCTCTTCTAGCCCATGGGCAATGCAAGGAACCTGCATGATACCAGAGGCTCACTTCTCTCTTCTCATGTCTTCTGGAAAGGATTCGTTAATGCTTCCTGCAAGGTGAAGCAGAAGCCTGCATCCCCAGCTGCACAGAAGTGTTTTAGGGCAGTGTCTCCCTTAAAACCCAAAAATAAAAAAACAGGTCATTCAACAGGCACATGGATTCGAGTACATGTTCAATGATCCCTCCTCCCTGGAGCCTTCCACATGCCCATCTTCCACATTCACAGAGCAATGCTTGGCCATTCTCAAGACCAGGAGACCATGATGCTCATCACCAGGAAGTCAATAAGGAACATGAAGAGAGCAGCATGGATTGCAGAAGGTGGCACATCAAGGATCTTCAGCTCTGCTGCTAGAACACAAGAGCTTAACTTCAGTATTGACTTTTTGCCAACTACCAAGTACGATAGCAGTGTCAAGCCCAATATGCAGATATGCAAGTAGTAGGTGACACCCCGCATCCATTCACAAAAGTGGGCAACATCTGCATCAGAACAAGGAAGTATCTTACCCTTACTCATAAAAATCATCAGAAACAAAATAAAATGGATGCAAGACTTCTCATTTCACTATTAGGTAGCTGTTGGAATTCCCTATTAAATAATACCTCCTCCAAAATAAAAAGTATCTCAGACATGTGTCAACTATTCAATGGATGACATTTTAAAAACTATGGACGTTACTTAATATTTATGTATGCTATATCCCTGCCTAAGGCTCTATGAGAAAGGAGCACATAGAATTGGATCTTTGAAAATCTCACATTTGCTGATAAATATTACTGCTGATCTCAGGCATGGCGAAGTGAAAAGTGGGACTTTGGATATTCCAAGAATGCTATGTTGTGGGATTGGTGTCCCTGATTCATACATAGCATATGGTTTCTATGAAATCCAGTGAGGGAGCAGGAGTAACGAAGCTGATTGCACAGATGACCTCAGGGAATACTGACAGATAGGCCAAATGAAAAATATGCTCCAGCTAACCATTGGTATTTGGGCTTCTGATCCCAGTCCTGTTTTTAAAAAAGGTGCAGACAGGCAGTGTTCATTAAAAACTGTCTACCATGTAAAAGTGGGTAATTTAAATGGCATCTAGTTACACATCTGATAGAATGGTCTGGCAACATATGAATTTCATTCTAACAACAACAACAACAACAAAACATAGAAAATGAGACATAAAGATAAAACCTTGTCTTCACCAGGATGCCTAAAAATAGGTTTTATTTGGCTCATGCCAATAAATATCTTTCAATAGAATTTCTGATTTCTGAATGAATCCATTCAACTTCATACTGCACAGATCACAAGGTTTTCTTTACAGAATATTCTCTTCTTCTTCTTAAAGCCTCACATAGAAAATGTCTCACAGGACATAGGAGGGGAATGACCCAAAGGATGAGAGAATGGCTGGAACCGTTCTCAAATGTGCCCATGTAGCCTAAAGTTTGAAGGCATCTAATTGTACTCTAAAACAATTATGAACCTATTCGATCCATTATTAATAAATATCACCACTTTACCACTTGAACCAAATCACAGAAAATTGGAAACAGATGATCATTGGCTTTGATACCTTTACTTCTGTTTCATTACTCAGAGTCGATCAACTCTATACTTCAAGTGACACAGATTTATTACAGAATGCCTAAGATCCTAAGGATCTATTTTAGCTCAGCCCATGGTATTGCTTCATTATTTTATTATTTTGTAAGTAATAAAAAATAACTTCATGTTGGATGATATATTCAAGCCATGAATATATCATCCAACATTGTTCTTCCCAAAATATTAGCCCAATTTCTGCGCGCGCTCACTTACTGTTCAGGAATTTTACTAATTGTTTGAAGGTTCTAGAGGACCTGTTAGACTCCTAATGGACAAACCATACAACATACTCCAGAGAACGGACGAGTGCCATAAGAAGAAAATAAGGTCAGCCTACAGCAATGGGCAGCTGCCTGCCCTCGGCTGGGAGGAGCCCTGGCCATGGCACCAGGGCTGCTGGGCAGCAGAAGCCTCCACAGCCCTGCAGGGAGCCTGGAGCACAGCTCTGCCTAACCATGCTCAGCCCTGGACAGATGCACATGAGTTCCCATCACAGGCTCGAGTGTGACAGTCCCAGGTGCATGCCTGTCATGCCAGCCACCAGGGAGGCTGAGGCAAGAGGAACGTTTGAGGTCAGCCTTGGCAACTTAGACCCCGAGGCAAAGGGGAAATACTTTTACAGGGGTCTCTGAGGGTGTAGCTCAGGTAGGTCACTTGCCTCACAGGCTCAAGGCCCTGGGTTCAATCCCCAGAACCCACGTACACACAAAAAGTGAACTTGGAATATTGTTTAAAACGATGGATCAGGTACACACAAGGACTTCAATATGACCTCTCAGAGGAGCTCAATGTGAGATCAGACTGAACAAAAGACCACCTGGACCATTGACTCAGTGTCTGAAACCCTCTGTGAGCATGGGAAGCACTGCTGGCAAGACACCAGAGGGCCAAAGCACTTGTGCCCCCTGCAGGGGTGTCTCTTGTCTACCGCCAAAGACTGTTCCCCTCCTGGGGCAGCTGAGAGCAAGCTGGGCCTTGGAGCAAGGACTAGTGCTTTAGATATAGACTATGCAAGCAAGGGGCAATGTCTTTAATAAAACTAAAATTAAAAAGTCACATTGAAAAAATTTTAAAAAGAAGAAAATAAGGTCAAGTAGAGGAAGCCCATTTTCACAGGAAAAAATCCCCCAGTGAAAAGCATCAGAATAGATACCAAGAAAAATACCAACAAAAACAGTGTGCTCCCACTATGTATCTACTCAACCTGCAAAAGTTAGAAAGCTAGATAATACAATCCTGGCCACAGGTAGAGCTATGCAGAAGAGCCACCTGGCAGTGCTTAGTCAAAGAAGTAAACATGCACACTTTGACCTAGAAATTCCACCTGTGTGTAAACCAGGCGGTGCTTAAGCAGTTTCACAAGGGGACATGCACAGGGAAATTTATCCTCAGGTTCTTATAGAGTTGTCTGTGCTTACAGGGAGTTGATGGTTGTCAAGATGCCCACAGCTGCGAAAGTCAAAAGCTAAAAAAATAATAGATGCCAACCTGGATATATTAATAATCCCGTATCTATGATCACCTTCATAAGGTAGCTTCCCAACTTCTGTGTGGAAGTGAGTTTCTCCTTGGCCCTTACACTGTTGTGGAGACCACTAGGAGTTCAGCTTTGTGCAGGATCATCTGACCTGGACTTTTGGCAAGACCTGTACAGCCCTCACACATGCTCAGATGCTACAGGACTTTTCAGACCAGTCCAGACAACTCTAGGCATCCATTCATTGTCTGCACTCTACAGATTCCTAGATGCACGACATTCATTACCATCAAATGCAGAATTTTCATCAAAAACTAATATATATATCATTCCAATCTGAATCAAGAAAATCGGAAATATCCCCAAATCCAAAGAGTGGATCCCCATTGTGATGCTACAAGTTGAAAATTCCACAGCTGACCTCATGGGATGGTTCACAGTCAAAAGACAGCTGCATGAAAAATATTACATGACCTTCCTGCTATGTGAAAAGTGGCATGTGAAGTACACATGCATGTCTTCCTCAGACATGGGTTCATTTGCAAGACACCTTGTGCAATTGAAAATACTCCAAAAGGGGAGAAATCAGAACCATGTCTCCAAAGTATTTCAGCAGAGACCAACTCCATCTGTCTATCTATCTCTCAGTGAGTGTGTGTGCTCTTGTGTGTGTTTGTGTGTCTTTGTTTGTGTTTGTACCATCATAGCTGATACTTCATTGCCCCCATTGGAAAACTGACTCAGATAATGCCATCTGCCAAACTCCTAAAAACCAAAGTTCTTGCTGATAGAATGAAACATTCCTTCCTGTTGGTTTGGATGTGTCCTTTAGGAATCACTGCTACATTTAGTATACTCAAATCATCACAGTAGATCAGGTAACAAAAACATATATATTTTAAAATAATAATAATATATTAATGGAAACAACAAATACAGGATAGAGTAACAACTGTGTTACTAAACAAGGTCAAGGACAATGGCAAACTATAGATTCAAACTTTGAAGAAAATAGTAATCAATGTAAATATTCCTGGGCTGCCTCAGCCCCGCCCAGGCACACAGCAACAGAATGGTTTTGCAAGCATCCTCAGGAGGGCAGGAGCCTTCTTTGCAGGACGAGAGGGAGGTTGAGGCTCGATCCACCCATCATTCTTTTGGGAGAGGCTCCTTTTCCTCAGCACAAAGTTGGATTTTTTGTGAGGATTCTTGGCATAAAATACGTTGGCCTCTGCTGGAATCCTCAGCTCTGGGGAGAGAGGGGTGTACAAAAAGAAGGTGGCACTCAGGAGGTGCTCCCTAGGACACGCCAACATCTGAGAGCCTGTGCCAGAAAAGGCCAGAGCCACACACCTGAGAGCTCTCCAATTCAGCACCAATACCAACAAAGACAGCCTCCACAGTCCTCCCTGAGGAAGAACTAGGCAGAGCACTTCAACAGACCTAATGTCTGTTCCTACCGAAGGCTTTGGACTCCAGAATATCTCAGGTCCTCTTGCATCTGCCAAAGCACACCACTAGGGTTTGCATCTGAAATCTCCCACAAAAGGCTCCTGTGCCGAAGATTCAGTCCCCACATGAGCCATCTTCATAGGTGGGTTTGGAGGGAAGCATTGGATGGTGAGTGCTCTGATGTCAACATGAAATTCTCATTCAAGATGAATACACTACTGGGGGGTGGGAGGGACTGGAAGAAAGGTTGAGCATGGTTGGAGTAAGACCTAAACAGGGTTGTGCCCTGGGCAACAGTACCTTGTTCCTGTTGGCTCCACTGAATCCTCATTCTCCAAGGAGAGGTCCTCCCTCTCCATCTTTCTCTCTCTCCCTCTCTGCCAGCCTCGTTCTCTCTCTCCCAGTCTATGCCTTTGTGGCAAGGGCTGAGGAGCTCTCCACTGCCACACACTAGAGCTTTATGGACAGCCTCAGTGCACAACCAAAGAGAAAGCTATGAAACCCAGAGAAAAAAGGCCTAGGATTCCTCCTCTGAGTTATTTTCCTCAAGTATGGCCACAGTGAGGACAGGCTGACCAGCACGGATACCACGTTAGAGCCATGCTTCTGCGTTGGTGGAGCCCGCCTCCATGTGAACCAGGCTTCTGAGAATGGAGGCCACATTCCAAATACTGCCCTACTGAGAACAATGGTTCCAAAGACCAGCAAAGGGACTGCTTCCCTCCAACATGGTGTATGGCCCAGTGGTGCCATGACCCCGAGTGGGGGAATACAACAGCCACTTCTCCTTCCTCTGAACATGTGTTTCCTGTCGCCCTCCTCTAACCTAGAGCCTGTTCTCCATCCCTTCTGGGTTGGATGTGGAGATCTCTGCTATGAATTTCTTAGGCTACCAAGGCCCCAGACAGACTTCCTCTTCCATAGACTCTACTAACCTAACAGTAGGTTAAGATAGGAGACAAGTGATCCTAGAACTCATAGGGATGGTGGTCTTCAGGGTACATAGGCTGGGATAATGGCTGCTGTGGTGTTTGGCTCACAAAAACCAACCAACCAACCAACGAAAAAGCGCTGGCATTATTATCAGATGAGCTCTGTGGCTACGTGCTCAGGAAGCCCTCATCTGACTTTAGTTAGGGATCACAACCTGGCTATTGTGATCACTCCTTGCCTAGTGGACTCAGGTGCGTAAGACCATGGAATTTATGCAAAAACAGATGATTCAGGCTGTCTCCCAGGCTGTGTTTTCTTCCCAATTTCATCCTGTTACTGCTTGCTAGAATCCTGGCAATGCTCTGCCCAGGCAGTGGTTTTTTGGTCACACAGAAGGCTTTCAATAGTACTGCTTCAGTCCACAAAATGCCAGTTCCCTCTTTAGCCCATGCATTCCCATGTTCCTTTGAAACCACTCCTATCCCAGACCATGAAAACATACTGCTCCTGGAGAGAGGCTTTCCTCCTCACTCCTCAAAGATGTCAGCTTTGGATGCCTGTTCATGTCCAGGGGAGGGCACCTGGTGGGGAGCCGCAATATCCACCGGGGTATACCATTGGACCTCAAGACCTTCCACCAGCAGAAGTGCAGTTGGCTTTGTGCACGAACCCAACACACCTGTTGGAGTATTCTTGGGGGTCAGAGACTACCCTTTGTTGCTAAGAGTTGACCTGAGTCCACATCCTGACCCTTGCTCTCTGCTATCTGATTGTCTCACTTACTCTGACGGCGAGAGATGATTTGGCCCAGCTCATAATCCTCTGGATTCTCCTCAGTAAGGAAGTGTAGGTCGAGGGCGCTGCGGATGACGACAGGAGCCCTATCGTGGCAGGTCACCTGGAGCAGCATGGGAGACAGGCCTTCAGGAAATGGGCCTTGAAGTGACTACTCAAGGACAGTGGGCAGGGGCATTCTGGAGGCACCTCCACTCTAAATACAAGGGCAACATCCATGACCCTACTACCCGAGACTGACCTCCTGCTCATCGTGTGGGCTCTTCCCACAGGCTACTAGCCCAATCCTTGTACATAGGACTTCCTGGGCCTGCCATTGCTCT
Organism: Urocitellus parryii; assembly: GCF_045843805.1. Classification (NCBI taxonomy): domain Eukaryota; kingdom Metazoa; phylum Chordata; class Mammalia; order Rodentia; family Sciuridae; genus Urocitellus; species Urocitellus parryii. Next base: position 65,944,819 of record NC_135548.1, read on the forward strand.
TTGTGGAGCTGCACTCCTCTCAGAGTGAAAGGACCCCACTACCTGCATACAGATGCAATCTCATCCCACAAGTTGGGAGGAATGGGACAATAGCCTCCAAGATCCCAGGTCTGCCCGAGGATGCAGGCGGCATTGGGAATGGCCTAGGCACAAAACCTAGAGGCTTTGGTCTGGATTGCCAGGGCCAAAAACAGACCCAGGAACATGACCACACACAGGAGAGCTGAAAGATAGCCACGAGAGCTCCTGGCCTCCAGAGGCTCAGTGCTGCCTGGGATGTAGGAGGGCACCTCATCCGGCAAGGGTGGTCATTGGGTTACCTGGACATTTAGTGTGCTTGCTCCACATCCATATCAACTCTGCAGAGAGACTCTCTCAGCTCCTTGTTCAAGGAACATGGAGAACCTCACACTGCTGTCCTCCTCCATAGACGTCAGCATCCCATACAAGGGAACCTGCAACCTAGTTCCTGTCCTATTCTCATCTGTCACCCATACCTGTCCCTGCCCTTCTGGACTGCATGCTGCCACCTGACACACAGACTCCCTCAGACATGGCAGTGGACAAGCTGCTGCACTCGCTCATCTCAGCTCCAGCCCTTCACACTGACCTCTCCCTTCTTGATTCCCATCTATCCTCCTGATCATCCAGAAGCTCCAAATTCAAGAGGGCCTGAGTAGTCCATGGTATTGGACCAGTGTCTGCTCCCCACCCAGGTGTAAGCACCACGGGACACCCCTGCTCCCAGGCTTACCAGAACACTCTTGGCCATCTCTGGACTTTGTGTTTCTAAGTGGACACGAATTAAGCAGGTGTCTCCCACCTGCTTGTGGGAAAGCGGCCTGGAGGACTTGCAGGTTGATTCTGAGAACTGTGGGGGATGGAACATCAGCAAACCCAGAAACAGAAAGCCACCCCAGACTGTCAGTTGGCTCTATGGGCTTCCAGCAAATATGTCCAGGTGCTGAGGCTTCTTATTTCCTCAGGTCGGAGTGGAATGGCAGCACATGCACAGCTTGAATAAGGTAGGTGTTTACCTCCTTTCCCTTGACCTGGGGGCGTTTCCTCACCATGAAAGATTGTATTCCCAGATTCATGGACAGACACACGAGTGAGTGGTCAGAGACCTTGATTTCTGCAGAGCGAAGTGGAGAGAATTGTTAGGTGGCACTCAAGGATTATACCACAAAACACCCACAACCCCTGAGAGTCTCCGCCAGGCCCATCACACTTTGGTATTTTGGGGCCAAGGCCCACTTTCTCTTGGCTGTCAGTTATCCTGAGCCCACTGTGGATCATGTCTCCCCACTGTCTGATTGTCCTACTTACTCTCATCCTCAGACATCATATACAGCAGCTCAAAGTTGTCCACATCCTCATGCTGCAACAAATTTTGGTCCAAGGCCCTGCGGATGAGGCTTGTCACCGTCTCCTGAAAGGTCACCTGGATCAGGGTGGGACAAATGTCATCAGAGAATGGTTTTTAGAAGAGCTACCCAGAAGACTGTGGTCAAACATTCAGGAGAAATCTCAGCTACATATACAAGGGCACAATCTTGTTATCCTGCTACCTGAGTGTGTCCTCCATATACCACCTGGGTTCTTGCAATGTGCTACTAGAACAATCCTGGTACAAATATCTGCCTGTACCTGCCATCTCCCCTCCCCCTGGGGAGCCACATTCCACTCATGTCAAAGGACCAAACTGCCTATGCACAGACACACTCTCATCTCACTGAGATGAGAGCAATGGGCCAGGGATCTGCGCACCAAGTGTGATCTGGGATGTAGGCTGCCTTTGTGGGTGGAAGAGGCAGATGCACTGAAAATTTGGGTCCTGACTGCCACGACACAAAACAGACTCAGATACAAGAGTGTGCACTTGAGTGCTTCATGATAGCTTTGAGAGGCCCTGGCCTCTGGAAGCTCGGTGCGGGTCTGGTTGTCATGATGTACTTGACTCAGCACTGGCAGTCACTGAACATGTCTCCTCTGCAGCTGGACACCTGCAGCATTAGCGTGTCTACTGCACATCCATAGAAATTCTGCCAAGAACCCCTTTAGCTCCGTATTTACATACATGCAAAGCCTAACATTCCGAAGCTTTGGCATGACCCCCCAGGTGATCCCGACCCCAAATTCCTACACCTAGTCATGCTAAGGAGGTTCTCTTCCCTGCCACCAGGAACACATCCCCTCCTACACATGTGACAAGTCACTGCCACCTCCTCTGCTCCAACTTCACTCATTGAGAATACCAAGTTCTAGGCACTGCAGCCTGCACCCTGGACATATCTCTGCCTTCATCTGTCCACAGCACTTCCGTCTGCACTTCTGGCCTGCAAAACCCACAATACACAGGCCCACTCACCACTGAAGCTGGGCATGCTGATGCTCTCCCTCCTCAGGTCAAGCCCTTAAGACGGACCTCTCTCTTCTTTATTTCCCACCATAGCCCTGGGGTTGGCTGTGTCTCCTGCCTTCCACTGTGTGGACACCCAGGAGGCAGCCCTGCTGTCGGGCTTACCGGGATGCGCTTTGTCTCCCTCAGGCTCTGTCCCTCTAGGAGGACGTGAACAACGCGGCTGTCTTCCACCTGCTCGCTGGAGTGAAGCAGTGAGGAGCTGCTACTCACAGCTGCTGGGGTCCTGGATGCCACTGCCACAGAAGGTTCCAAGAACTGTGGGGGATGACAACATCAGCAAAGCCCAGCAACTGCACCCCACCCAGCCTGGCAGTTGGCTCTGTGGGCATTCTACAACATCCATCCAGAACCTGAGGTTCTTGTCCCCTTGGAGGATGTGGAGTGGCACCAGGAGTAAAGACTGAAGAAGGTGGCTGTTTTGGGAACAAGAGATCCAGCACCTGCTGGGTGGGGATGAAATCCCAGGAGATTAACCCCATGTTGCTGCTGAAATGTAGGTTCCTCCCACAAATGACAGGCAGGAGCTCATTCCTAAGCTGGTCCTGCCTGTAAGGTTCAAGGCTCTGAACCCTGAAGGGCTCCTCCGTGTTCTGATCATTTTCACCCTGGGTTGGGACCAAGAATGGTGGGTTCAAAATGGAAATGGTGACAAACAGAAAAATGACTTGTGCCAATACACTAGAGTCAAAGCACAATGGGACAGTTCCCATCAGTACAAACACACACACACACACACACACACACACACACACACACACACAGAGTCAGAATAGGAGTCCTGGGCCATTCATCTTGGATCAGACTAGAGGGCCTGCTGGGCTCACCTGCCCTGTTCTACTCACTGTTACTCTTGAGCTCCTCTGCGACAATTGCCAGAGGCTCTGGCGTCTAAGATGAAGCCTCACCCAGTGTATCCACAAAAGGGCTAGTTGGCCCCCCTGAGATTCCTGGGAGCCTGAGGCTCGGCATTGTCTGCAACCACAGGAGAACATCCTTCTCCCTCCAGTGGCTCCAACCAAGTGAGCTCGGATGGCTTGGTCAGTGAAGTGGGTGCCTGGATACCAGGGTTCCATGTTCTGTTTGATCCATTGTCAAGGCAATGATGTCATTTCCTGTGCCCATACCTGAGCCTCTTTTCACATAAGACCACTTTCAACAGCCCTATGGGCTGCCGATTTCTCCTCCATGCCTACCCATCTCAGGTGCGCAGGTGTTCACCAACAACTACCCAAACATCCCCACCAGCATCTGCCCTGCTTGGTGCCACTAGAGTTCCAGCTTGGAGCCTTCAAAAATGCATTCACAACCAGTCCTTCCCTCTCAGCAGCTTTTGGACCCTGGTCCCATCATTGTGCAACTCATGGTGTGCCCAGTCTTTTCTGGAAAGTAGGGTAGCATCTAATCTCTAGGGTTTATTGTGTCTATTGGCCCATAACACCCTCTGTTCTCTCTGAAACCAGAGATGGGACTCACAGGTGGCTAAAGCACAAATGTAGAGATGGGATAATCACAAGAAAGTGAGAGACAAAGAATGCACCCTAACTCAATCAGGCCTGTGTCCCACACAGGGACATGGCCAATGTCCGTCCCATCGTGGCTGCAGTTCCCTCTCTACACCATGGCAAGTTGGAGGGGACTGAGATGCAGAGGCTGCTCCCCTCTGCCATACAACTTCCCAAGGCTTCTCCTAAGATTTCAAAAGGGCCAAGTGTGTCTAGTGTTGGGGTCTCACAGAGACTCCGAGGTACCACAGCATCCTGCTGCCCAGAACCGGTCACCCCTCACCTCAAGGGGGCTCAGCCTCTGGATTCATGGGAATTGAAGTGGGTACAGGTGATGGGATATCACCTCCAAGACTGAGTTATGCCAAGTCCATGACCCCTGTCTGCATCCCTGTCTCCAGCACCACTCCCCCCTCTCTCTTTCCTCCTCAGAGCAAACAAATCCATTTAGCAAGTGTGTCCTGTGATAAAGACATGACGGTCACCCATCCTCTCATTACAAAAACACTGAGGCTCAGCCAACATGGATCCTACAGGGAACACAGGCATAAACTCAGACTCCGATCCTCCCAGCCGAGCCTCAGTGGAGCCTGGACTCCCAGCCTCCTGAGTCAAGGAAACAGAGGTTCCTAGCCGAGCCACCTTGGATGCAGCCGCACACAAACTGAACTCATCAATGCTCTCAGTTGTGAGTAAGAGGGGAAGTGGTGTTTCACAACCCTGGACATCAAGGGCAGTCTCCAGGCTTTGGGGTGTGCCCTGGCCTCTGTCTATCTGCCCAGGCTCTCCAACCCACACTGGCCTCTTACCCAACCTCCTCCTAGGGCCAAACTCAATCCTGCCTCTCAATTTCTGCTGCCTTCCCCAACACACTGCTCCCCAAAATGAGCAGGGCTGGCTCTCGGTTATCATGCTGGTGCCAGCAGCAATGCCACCCCACTGACATAATTCTGAGTCCCAACCTAGGCACTCCAGCTGTCTTTGCCACACCTGGCCTGTTTGGGCTCTGGCTCTTGCTCTTTTCTTTCATGTGCATGTGTTTTGAGGTTTTGAGTTTCTCCCACTGCAGAACTGCAGCTGTGGCAGGGTAGAGCTCATGAGGGTGACATTCTGAGCCACATCCAATCCCATCAGGACTGTTCACTGGGGTGACTGCTGGAACACAGTGATGAGTGAACACATGGGAGGTGGTTGGACCCACCTTGCCTCTGAGTGGCTTCCTTTCAGGACAGGAATGTAGGCATGGGAGCCCCTGGCGTGGGATGCTTTGCACAAGGCGTGACCATGGGCTCTCTTTCCTGGCAAAAATGGCTCCACTCAGCATGGAGAGCACTGTCATTCCTGGTGGCTAACAACAGCCCTGGACCCCAGAAAGGAACCCACACTCAAGATTAACGTCTGAGTGTGCGTGTCCTCGAGGAAATGAGGTCTCCTGATCCCAGGTGCAAAGGGGTAAGTCCTCTAACTCCAGGGGCCATGAAGGGACATCTGAGTTTCCCTTGTCCTTCTTTCCCTCTCTAACTAACCACAGTTAGGACCCTGGCCTCATTCCCCAGTGAGGATCATTAGGCTCCATAAAGGACAGTCTCTAAGATGCTCAGGGGACCAACACCCTCTGCACAACCCATAACCCTATTCACCCAAGAGGCAAGAGGATTTCTATTCAGGAAAACCAGGAAAGGGAGAGCCTTTCTCAAGGACACAAGGACATTAGTGAGTGAGGGAGTGATTAATGGATGGAGAACTATTTCCAACCCCAACTTCCAGGAGCATATATGGCCCCCTGGAGAATTCTGCAGTGTGTTGGTGATTAAGGAGAACGTGTGAATTCAGGGGTCACTAGGTCCTCTCAGCCATAAGGAGGGAAACTGCCATAAAGGAACTAGGACAAGGGTGCGAGGAATGCTCACTGGTGGCAGATCGGAAGGAAGGAAAGTGTACTCATTAGAAAAGTGTCGCCTGAAAATTCTTAGCCAGCCAAAAGTCGTGCGAACTTGTGTGGGAAAAGAGTCTTTGCACAGTGATGAAGCTAAGAGCTCACATGATGGAACACAGCATCAACTGGGACCAAATCCAATATCTGATATTCTTGTAGGAAGAGGAGAGTCTGGACCCAGATACCAGGGAGACTGGGGGATACCGGATATGTGAGGTTGGAGCCAGGGCGGGATGCCCATATGGGAACCACAGATCGTGTGCAGCAATAGGAGAGTGGGCAAGGGCTGGGAGAGTTGGGGAGACAGTCCCCTTGAAACCTGGGAGGGGTTATGGCACTGGGACAGCCCAACACCTACTGTGTTGAGCCTCTGGAGCTCAACGGAAGACACTTCCTCTGTTGTCGGCCACCCAGTTAACAGAGTTTGGTTGCAGCAGCCTAGGACCCAGCTGAAGGTCTGAGCATGTTGGCCATGCAGGTTGGATCTGGACCACAGACACCCTCATCAGAGATTGTAGGGTCTCAGCCCTGAGGCAAGACAGGCACTAAGTCAGGCCAGGTGGGGAAACGGATAGGCACACACTCTGGGGGCTGGTGCCTGTGTTACTGGGAGCACTTCTGATCGCAATTCCCTGATCTGCTGCCAACACAGGCTACAGAGGAGCGTACAGAAACACAGACCACGGATCTGCCCCACTCAGTGGGCCCAGGCCAACACCACACCCAGCAGCCTCGTGCCATACCCAATGAGTCTCGAAGCGGCCCCCTCTTCCCATCCTGAGAGCTCTTCCCTTCCTCATGTGCCAATAGCTCCCTACTGTCACTGGCAATATCTACTCTGTGAGATGTCAACATCCGTGGGTACTGTTCTCTCATCCCAGGACAGTGTGGTCCCACACACCCTGGTGAAATGGGCCACCTGGAGGCTGGACCTGGAGGTTGTTGAGGCTGAATGGCAGCGGTGGTCCTCTGGCACTTAATATTATTTAAGTTAAAAAAAAAAACAAAAACAAAAACAAAAAACGGGTCTTGGTGCTCAAAAATGTTTGATTTGCATATTCTCATCCCCTAACCCCAATATTTTCATTATTTCCTCACATATGAAATCTTACTAGCATAAAGGTAATTTCGTATTAAACAAAGTGGATTGAAATAACATTGGTAAAAATAATCAATCACCATACTTTCAATTTTTGTTCTGCTTTCCTATTAGAAACCACTTGGATACAAGAGAACAGAGGACAGACTCATGGAAATGCTTGAAATGACAAGAAGCTCCCACTCAAGCTCAGCATTCAGTCCTGGACAGGGTAAGACCAGGCCACTTTGACATCTGTGCCAAAGAGTCTACCAGACAGAATCCTCTGACTGATCCCTGACTGAGCCATAGGAACTGGCTAGAAAAGCCTTCACATCCTCAATACATTCTTCACGTCAGAATACTTGACAACCATTGATATCCATCTCTCGTTAACTTGCTCCCCAGCCAACCATTCTTCAACAAATTCAAAGGAGTAACTCATGCAAGCACACAGAAAGGGGTGTTCACTACACACATCCATGTGCGAAAAAGACAACTGGTATTTCTTGTTTGGGCTATTTCAAATGAAATCCCTTCTGCATGACCTCCACAAACCAAAGGAAAATATTTGTGAAATTCCCACGTAGAAGACAAGATACACTTGCCAAGGAGGCAGTGGCAAGAATTTTGACACTCCAAATGTAGAGTGTGTGTTTAGGAAGCAGTCACAGTTTCCATGAGAGAGTCCCATGAAATCAATTAGGAAGATCCATGCTCTAGCCCTACCATGCAAGGGATGTGACTTGAAAGAGTCACTTAGTCTTAGTAACCATCATCACTAACAAGTAAGTCAATGAATAAAGGTCCTCAGGTGCCAAGCTACAAAATGTGGGATGAGCATGGATGAGGATGGGTGGGAGAAGTCTCCAACTCTAACAAAATTAGGGAAGGATGTGCTAACCTCAAGTGGCTGGGGGGGCTGGGATCCTGCCACAGAGGGGGATTCCAAACCTCACATCCCCTGACCCAGGCCAGAAGACCAGGTAGAGTCCAAGGACCCTGGGGTGGCCCAATGGCAATAAAGGTCAAAAGGAACTAGGGATCTGCCTGGTCCCTCAATCCCCTACTCTGAGCAGGGCTGCATGACGAGGCCAGAGGCCATCCACAGCAATCTGCCTTTACAGGAAAACAGGGACTGCAGGCTGCCTCTGGCTCACTGAATCAGGGTGGTGTTTTCATAAAGCAAGACCACTTCCTCACATTTGACCAGCAGCTCATGTGTTGACAGCACAATGACTGACTTGACTCAGGCCCTGATGAATGAAATAGAAAATTCATAGCAAACCCATCTTTAGCTCTTCCACATCATCAGGGGCTCTGATTCAATTCCGTCCAGAAAGGTGTCTGAAATGATTTCTAAACATGCTGGGGACTCACCTCTGTGTGGAACTTTTCAGGAAAAAGGGGATCAAATCTCATGAAGCAACTCTTCTCTCTTCTAGCCCATGGGCAATGCAAGGAACCTGCATGATACCAGAGGCTCACTTCTCTCTTCTCATGTCTTCTGGAAAGGATTCGTTAATGCTTCCTGCAAGGGGAAGCAGAAGCCTGCATCCCCAGCTGCACAGAAGTGTTTTAGGGCAGTGTCTCCCTTAAAACCCAAAAATAAAAAAAACAGGTCATTCAACAGGCACATGGATTCGAGTACGTGTTCAATGATCCCTCCTCCCTGGAGCCTTCCACATGCCCATCTTCCACATTCACAGAGCAATGCTTGGCCATTCTCAAGACCAGGAGACCATGATGCTCATCACCAGGAAGTCAATAAGGAACATGAAGAGAGCAGCATGGATTGCAGAAGGTGGCACATCAAGGATCTTCAGCTCTGCTGCTAGAACACAAGAGCTTAACTTCAGTATTGACTTTTTGCCAACTACCAAGTACGATAGCAGTGTCAAGCCCAATATGCAGATATGCAAGTAGTAGGTGACACCCCGCATCCATTCACAAAAGTGGGCAACATCTGCATCAGAACAAGGAAGTATCTTACCCTTACTCATAAAAATCATCAGAAACAAAATAAAATGGATGCAAGACTTCTCATTTCACTATTAGGTAGCTGTTGGAATTCCCTATTAAATAATACCTCCTCCAAAATAAAAAGTATCTCAGACATGTGTCAACTATTCAATGGATGACATTTTAAAAACTATGGACTTTACTTAATATTTATGTATGCTATATCCCTGCCTAAGGCTCTATGAGAAAGGAGCACATAGAATTGGATCTTTGAAAATCTCACATTTGCTGATAAATATTACTGCTGATCTCAGGCATGGCGAAGTGAAAAGTGGGACTTTGGATATTCCAAGAATGCTATGTTGTGGGATTGGTGTCCCTGATTCATACATAGCATATGGTTTCTATGAAATCCAGTGAGGGAGCAGGAGTAACGAAGCTGATTGCACAGATGACCTCAGGGAATACTGACAGATAGGCCAAATGAAAAATATGCTCCAGCTAACCATTGGTATTTGGGCTTCTGATCCCAGTCCTGTTTTTAAAAAAGGTGCAGACAGGCAGTGTTCATTAAAAACTGTCTACCATGTAAAAGTGGGTAATTTAAATGGCATCTAGTTACACATCTGATAGAATGGTCTGGCAACATATGAATTTCATTCTAACAACAACAACAACAACAAAACATAGAAAATGAGACATAAAGATAAAACCTTGTCTTCACCAGGATGCCTAAAAATAGGTTTTATTTGGCTCATGCCAATAAATATCTTTCAATAGAATTTCTGATTTCTGAATGAATCCATTCAACTTCATACTGCACAGATCACAAGGTTTTCTTTACAGAATATTCTCTTCTTCTTCTTAAAGCCTCACATAGAAAATGTCTCACAGGACATAGGAGGGGAATGACACAAAGGATGAGAGAATGGCTGGAACCGTTCTCAAATGTGCCCATGTAGCCTAAAGTTTGAAGGCATCTAATTGTACTCTAAAACAATTATGAACCTATTCGATCCATTATTAATAAATATCACCACTTTACCACTTGAACCAAATCACAGAAAATTGGAAACAGATGATCATTGGCTTTGATACCTTTACTTCTGTTTCATTACTCAGAGTCGATCAACTCTATACTTCAAGTGACACAGATTTATTACAGAATGCCTAAGATCCTAAGGATCTATTTTAGCTCAGCCCATGGTATTGCTTCATTATTTTATTATTTTGTAAGTAATAAAAAATAACTTCATGTTGGATGATATATTCAAGCCATGAATATATCATCCAACATTGTTCTTCCCAAAATATTAGCCCAATTTCTGCGCGCGCTCACTTACTGTTCAGGAATTTTACTAATTGTTTGAAGGTTCTAGAGGACCTGTTAGACTCCTAATGGACAAACCATACAACATAGTCCAGAGAACGGACGAGTGCCATAAGAAGAAAATAAGGTCAGCCTACAGCAATGGGCAGCTGCCTGCCCTCGGCTGGGAGGAGCCCTGGCCATGGCACCAGGGCTGCTGGGCAGCAGAAGCCTCCACAGCCCTGCAGGGAGCCTGGAGCACAGCTCTGCCTAACCATGCTCAGCCCTGGACAGATGCACATGAGTTCCCATCACAGGCTCGAGTGTGACAGTCCCAGGTGCATGCCTGTCATGCCAGCCACCAGGGAGGCTGAGGCAAGAGGAACGTTTGAGGTCAGCCTTGGCAACTTAGACCCCGAGGCAAAGGGGAAATACTTTTACAGGGGTCTCTGAGGGTGTAGCTCAGGTAGGTCACTTGCCTCACAGGCTCAAGGCCCTGGGTTCAATCCCCAGAACCCACGTACACACAAAAAGTGAACTTGGAATATTGTTTAAAACGATGGGTCAGGTACACACAAGGACTTCAATATGACCTCTCAGAGGAGCTCAATTTGAGATCAGACTGAACAAAAGACCACCTGGACCATTGACTCAGTGTCTGAAACCCTCTGTGAGCATGGGAAGCACTGCTGGCAAGACACCAGAGGGCCAAAGCACTTGTGCCCCCTGCAGGGGCGTCTCTTGTCTACCGCCAAAGACTGTTCCCCTCCTGGGGCAGCTGAGAGCAAGCTGGGCCTTGGAGCAAGGACTAGTGCTTTAGATATAGACTATGCAAGCAAGGGGCAATGTCTTTAATAAAACTAAAATTAAAAAGTCACATTGAAAAAATTTTAAAAAGAAGAAAATAAGGTCAAGTAGAGGAAGCCCATTTTCACAGGAAAAAATCCCCCAGTGAAAAGCATCAGAATAGATACCAAGAAAAATACCAACAAAAACAGTGTGCTCCCACTATGTATCTACTCAACATGCAAAAGTTATAAAGCTAGATAATACAATCCTGGCCACAGGTAGAGCTATGCAGAAGAGCCACCTGGCAGTGCTTAGTCAAAGAAGTAAACATGCACACTTTGACCTAGAAATTCCACCTGTGTGTAAACCAGGCGGTGCTTAAGCAGTTTCACAAGGGGACATGCACAGGGAAATTAATCCTCAGGTTCTTATAGAGTTGTCTGTGCTTACAGGGAGTTGATGGTTGTCAAGATGCCCACAGCTGCGAAAGTCAAAAGCTAAAAAAATAATAGATGCCAACCTGGATATATTAATAATCCCGTATCTATGATCACCTTCATAAGGTAGCTTCCCAACTTCTGTGTGGAAGTGAGTTTCTCCTTGGCCCTTACACTGTTGTGGAGACCACTAGGAGTTCAGCTTTGTGCAGGATCATCTGACCTGGACTTTTGGCAAGACCTGTACAGCCCTCACACATGCTCAGATGCTACAGGACTTTTCAGACCAGTCCAGACAACAGTAGGCATCCATTCATTGTCTGCACTCTACAGATTCCTAGATGCACGACATTCATTACCATCAAATGCAGAATTTTCATCAAAAACTAATATATATATCATTCCAATCTGAATCAAGAAAATCGGAAATATCCCCAAATCCAAAGAGTGGATCCCCATTGTGATGCTACAAGTTGAAAATTCCACAGCTGACCTCATGGGATGGTTCACAGTCAAAAGACAGCTGCATGAAAAATATTACATGACCTTCCTGCTATGTGAAAAGTGGCATGTGAAGTACACATGCATGTCTTCCTCAGACATGGGTTCATTTGCAAGACACCTTGTGCAATTGAAAATACTCCAAAAGGGGAGAAATCAGAACCATGTCTCCAAAGTATTTCAGCAGAGACCAACTCCATCTGTCTATCTATCTCTCAGTGAGTGTGTGTGCTCTTGTGTGTGTTTGTGTGTCTTTGTTTGTGTTTGTACCATCATAGCTGATACTTCATTGCCCCCATTGGAAAACTGACTCAGATAATGCCATCTGCCAAACTCCTAAAAACCAAAGTTCTTGCTGATAGAATGAAACATTCCTTCCTGTTGGTTTGGATGTGTCCTTTAGGAATCACTGCTACATTTAGTATACTCAAATCATCACAGTAGATCAGGTAACAAAAACATATATATTTTAAAATAATAATAATATATTAATGGAAACAACAAATACAGGATAGAGTAACAACTGTGTTACTAAACAAGGTCAAGGACAATGGCAAACTATAGATTCAAACTTTGAAGAAAATAGTAATCAATGTAAATATTCCTGGGCTGCCTCAGCCCCGCCCAGGCACAGAGCAACAGAATGGTTTTGCAAGCATCCTCAGGAGGGCAGGAGCCTTCTTTGCAGGACGAGAGGGAGGTTGAGGCTCGATCCACCCATCATTCTTTTGGGAGAGGCTCCTTTTCCTCAGCACAAAGTTGGATTTTTTGTGAGGATTCTTGGCATCAAATACGTTGGCCTCTGCTGGAATCCTCAGCTCTGGGGAGAGAGGGGTGTACAAAAAGAAGGTGGCACTCAGGAGGTGCTCCCTAGGACACGCCAACATCTGAGAGCCTGTGCCAGAAAAGGCCAGAGCCACACACCTGAGAGCTCTCCAATTCAGCACCAATACCAACAAAGACAGCCTCCACAGTCCTCCCTGAGGAAGAACTAGGCAGAGCACTTCAACAGACCTAATGTCTGTTCCTACCGAAGGCTTTGGACTCCAGAATATCTCAGGTCCTCTTGCATCTGCCAAAGCACACCACTAGGGTTTGCATCTGAAATCTCCCACAAAAGGCTCCTGTGCCGAAGATTCAGTCCCCACATGAGCCATCTTCATAGGTGGGTTTGGAGGGAAGCATTGGATGGTGAGTGCTCTGATGTCAACATGAAATTCTCATTCAAGATGAATACACTACTGGGGGGTGGGAGGGACTGGAAGAAAGGTTGAGCATGGTTGGAGTAAGACCTAAACAGGGTTGTGCCCTGGGCAACAGTACCTTGTTCCTGTTGGCTCCACTGAATCCTCATTCTCCAAGGAGAGGTCCTCCCTCTCCATCTTTCTCTCTCTCCCTCTCTGCCAGCCTCGTTCTCTCTCTCCCAGTCTATGCCTTTGTGGCAAGGGCTGAGGAGCTCTCCACTGCCACACACTAGAGCTTTATGGACAGCCTCAGTGCACAACCAAAGAGAAAGCTATGAAACCCAGAGAAAAAAGGCCTAGGATTCCTCCTCTGAGTTATTTTCCTCAAGTATGGCCACAGTGAGGACAGGCTGACCAGCACGGATACCACGTTAGAGCCATGCTTCTGCGTTGGTGGAGCCCGCCTCCATGTGAACCAGGCTTCTGAGAATGGAGGCCACATTCCAAATACTGCCCTACTGAGAACAATGGTTCCAAAGACCAGCAAAGGGACTGCTTCCCTCCAACATGGTGTATGGCCCAGTGGTGCCATGACCCCGAGTGGGGGAATACAACAGCCACTTCTCCTTCCTCTGAACATGTGTTTCCTGTCGCCCTCCTCTAACCTAGAGCCTGTTCTCCATCCCTTCTGGGTTGGATGTGGAGATCTCTGCTATGAATTTCTTAGGCTACCAAGGCCCCAGACAGACTTCCTCTTCCATAGACTCTACTAACCTAACAGTAGGTTAAGATAGGAGACAAGTGATCCTAGAACTCATAGGGATGGTGGTCTTCAGGGTACATAGGCTGGGATAATGGCTGCTGTGGTGTTTGGCTCACAAAAACCAACCAACCAACCAACGAAAAAGCGCTGGCATTATTATCAGATGAGCTCTGTGGCTACGTGCTCAGGAAGCCCTCATCTGACTTTAGTTAGGGATCACAACCTGGCTATTGTGATCACTCCTTGCCTAGTGGACTCAGGTGCGTAAGACCATGGAATTTATGCAAAAACAGATGATTCAGGCTGTCTCCCAGGCTGTGTTTTCTTCCCAATTTCATCCTGTTACTGCTTGCTAGAATCCTGGCAATGCTCTGCCCAGGCAGTGGTTTTTTGGTCACACAGAAGGCTTTCAATAGTACTGCTTCAGTCCACAAAATGCCAGTTCCCTCTTTAGCCCATGCATTCCCATGTTCCTTTGAAACCACTCCTATCCCAGACCATGAAAACATACTGCTCCTGGAGAGAGGCTTTCCTCCTCACTCCTCAAAGATGTCAGCTTTGGATGCCTGTTCATGTCCAGGGGAGGGCACCTGGTGGGGAGCCGCAATATCCACCGGGGTATACCATTGGACCTCAAGACCTTCCACCAGCAGAAGTGCAGTTGGCTTTGTGCACGAACCCAACACACCTGTTGGAGTATTCTTGGGGGTCAGAGACTACCCTTTGTTGCTAAGAGTTGACCTGAGTCCACATCCTGACCCTTGCTCTCTGCTATCTGATTGTCTCACTTACTCTGACGGCAAGAGATGATTTGGCCCAGCTCATAATCCTCTGGATTCTCCTCAGTAAGGAAGTGTAGGTCGAGGGCGCTGTGGATGACGACAGGAGCCCTATCGTGGCAGGTCACCTGGAGCAGCATGGGAGACAGGCCTTCAGGAAATGGGCCTTGAAGTGACTACTCAAGGACAGTGGGCAGGGGCATTCTGGAGGCACCTCCACTCTAAATACAAGGGCAACATCCATGACCCTACTACCCGAGACTGACCTCCTGCTCATCGTGTGGGCTCTTCCCACAGGCTACTAGCCCAATCCTTGTACATAGGACTTCCTGGGC
Source organism: Urocitellus parryii (assembly GCF_045843805.1). NCBI lineage: Eukaryota > Metazoa > Chordata > Mammalia > Rodentia > Sciuridae > Urocitellus > Urocitellus parryii. Next base: position 65,959,819 of record NC_135548.1, read on the forward strand.
CTGCCATTGCTCTTTGTGGAGCTGCACTCCTCTCGGAGTGAAAGGACCCCACTACCTGCATACAGATGCAATCTCATCCCACAAGTTGGGAGGAATGGGACAATAGCCTCCAAGATCCCAGGTCTGCCCAAGGATGCAGGCGGCATTGGGAATGGCCTAGGCACAAAACCTAGAGGCTTTGGTCTGGATTGCCAGGGCCAAAAACAGACCCAGGAATATGACCACACACAGGAGAGCTGAAAGATAGCCACGAGAGCTCCTGGCCTCCAGAGGCTCAGTGCTGGCTGGGATGTAGGAGGCCACCTCATCCGGCAAGGGTGGTCATTGGGTTACCTGGACATTTAGTGTGCTTGCTCCACATCCATATCGACTCTGCAGAGAGACTCTCTCAGCTCCTTGTTCAAGGAACATGGAGAACCTCACACTGCTGTCCTCCTCCATAGATGTCAGCATCTCATACAAGGGAACCTGCAACCTAGTTCCTGTCCTATTCTCATCTGTCACCCATACCTGTCCCTGCCCTTCTGGACTGCATGCTGCCACCTGACACACAGACTCCCTCAGACATGGCAGTGGACAAGCTGCTGCACTCGCTCATCTCAGCTCCAGCCCTTCACACTGACCTCTCCCTTCTTGATTCCCATCTATCCTCCTGATCATCCAGAAGCTCCAAATTCAAGAGGGCATGAGTAGTCCATGGTATTGGACCAGTTTCTGCTCCCCACCCAGGTGTAAGCACCACGGGACACCCCTGCTCCCAGGCTTACCAGAACACTCTTGGCCATCTCTGGGCTTTGTGTTTCTAAGTGGACACGAATTAAGCAGGTGTCTCCCACCTGCTTGTGGGAAAGCGGCCTGGAGGACTTGCAGGTTGATTCTGAGAACTGTGGGGGATGGAACATCAGCAAACCCAGAAACAGAAAGCCACCCCAGACTGTCAGTTGGCTCTATGGGCTTCCAGCAAATATGTCCAGGTGCTGAGGCTTCTTATTTCCTCAGGTCGGAGTGGAATGGCAGCACATGCACAGCTTGAATAAGGTAGGTGTTTACCTCCTTTCCCTTGACCTGGGGGCGTTTCCTCACCATGAAATATTGTATTCCCAGATTCATGGACAGACACACGAGTGAGTGGTCAGAGACCTTGATTTCTGCAGAGCGAAGTGGAGAGAATTGTTAGGTGGCACTCAAGGATTATACCACAAAACACCCACAACCCCTGAGAGTCTCCGCCAGGCCCATCACACTTTGGTATTTTGGGGCCAAGGCCCACTTTCTCTTGGCTGTCAGTTATCCTGAGCCCACTGTGGATCATGTCTCCCCACTGTCTGATTGTCCTACTTACTCTCATCCTCAGACATCATATACAGCAGCTCAAAGTTGTCCACATCCTCATGCTGCAACAAATTTTGGTCCAAGGCCCTGCGGATGAGGCTTGTCACCGTCTCCTGAAAGGTCACCTGGATCAGGGTGGGACAAATGTCATCAGAGAATGGTTTTTAGAAGAGCTACCCAGAAGACTGTGGTCAAACATTCAGGAGAAATCTCAGCTACATATACAAGGGCACAATCTTGTTATCCTGCTACCTGAGTGTGTCCTCCATATACCACCTGGGTTCTTGCAATGTGCTACTAGAACAATCCTGGTACAAATATCTGCCTGTACCTGCCATCTCCCCTCCCCCTGGGGAGCCACATTCCACTCATGTCAAAGGACCAAACTGCCTATGCACAGACACACTCTCATCTCACTGAGATGAGAGCAATGGGCCAGGGATCTGCGCACCAAGTGTGATCTGGGATGTAGGCTGCCTTTGTGGGTGGAAGAGGCAGATGCACTGAAAATTTGGGTCCTGACTGCCACGACACAAAACAGACTCAGATACAAGAGTGTGCACTTGAGTGCTTCATGATAGCTTTGAGAGGCCCTGGCCTCTGGAAGCTCGGTGCGGGTCTGGTTGTCATGATGTACTTGACTCAGCACTGGCAGTCACTGAACATGTCTCCTCTGCAGCTGGACACCTGCAGCATTAGCGTGTCTACTGCACATCCATAGAAATTCTGCCAAGAACCCCTTTAGCTCCGTATTTACATACATGCAAAGCCTAACATTCCGAAGCTTTGGCATGACCCCCCAGGTGATCCCGACCCCAAATTCCTACACCTAGTCATGCTAAGGAGGTTCTCTTCCCTGCCACCAGGAACACATCCCCTCCTACACATGTGACAAGTCACTGCCACCTCCTCTGCTCCAACTTCACTCATTGAGAATACCAAGTTCTAGGCACTGCAGCCTGCACCCTGGACATATCTCTGCCTTCATCTGTCCACAGCACTTCCGTCTGCACTTCTGGCCTGCAAAACCCACAATACACAGGCCCACTCACCACTGAAGCTGGGCATGCTGATGCTCTCCCTCCTCAGGTCAAGCCCTTAAGACGGACCTCTCTCTTCTTTATTTCCCACCATAGCCGTGGGGTTGGCTGTGTCTCCTGCCTTCCACTGTGTGGACACCCAGGAGGCAGCCCTGCTGTCGGGCTTACCGGGATGCGCTTTGTCTCCCTCAGGCTCTGTCCCTCTAGGAGGACGTGAACAACGCGGCTGTCTTCCACCTGCTCGCTGGAGTGAAGCAGTGAGGAGCTGCTACTCACAGCTGCTGGGGTCCTGGATGCCACTGCCACAGAAGGTTCCAAGAACTGTGGGGGATGACAACATCAGCAAAGCCCAGCAACTGCACCCCACCCAGCCTGGCAGTTGGCTCTGTGGGCATTCTACAACATCCATCCAGAACCTGAGGTTCTTGTCCCCTTGGAGGATGTGGAGTGGCACCAGGAGTAAAGACTGAAGAAGGTGGCTGTTTTGGGAACAAGAGATCCAGCACCTGCTGGGTGGGGATGAAATCCCAGGAGATTAACCCCATGTTGCTGCTGAAATGTAGGTTCCTCCCACAAATGACAGGCAGGAGCTCATTCCTAAGCTGGTCCTGCCTGTAAGGTTCAAGGCTCTGAACCCTGAAGGGCTCCTCCGTGTTCTGATCATTTTCACCCTGGGTTGGGACCAAGAATGGTGGGTTCAAAATGGAATTGGTGACAAACAGAAAAATGACTTGTGCCAATACACTAGAGTCAAAGCACAATGGGACAGTTCCCATCAGTACAAACACACACACACACACACACACACACACACACACACACAGAGTCAGAATAGGAGTCCTGGGCCATTCATCTTGGATCAGACTAGAGGGCCTGCTGGGCTCACCTGCCCTGTTCTACTCACTGTTACTCTTGAGCTCCTCTGCGACAATCGCCAGAGGCTGTGGCGTCTAAGATGAAGCCTCACCCAGTGTATCCACAAAAGGGCTAGTTGGCCCCCCTGAGATTCCTGGGAGCCTGAGGCTCGGCATTGTCTGCAACCACAGGAGAACATCCTTCTCCCTCCAGTGGCTCCAACCAAGTGAGCTCGGATGGCTTGGTCAGTGAAGTGGGTGCCTGGATACCAGGGTTCCATGTTCTGTTTGATCCATTGTCAAGGCAATGATGTCATTTCCTGTGCCCATACCTGAGCCTCTTTTCACATAAGACCACTTTCAACAGCCCTATGGGCTGCCGATTTCTCCTCCATGCCTACCCATCTCAGGTGCGCAGGTGTTCACCAACAACTACCCAAACATCCCCACCAGCATCTGCCCTGCTTGGTGCCACTAGAGTTCCAGCTTGGAGCCTTCAAAAATGCATTCACAACCAGTCCTTCCCTCTCAGCAGCTTTTGGACCCTGGTCCCATCATTGTGCAACTCATGGTGTGCCCAGTCTTTTCTGGAAAGTAGGGTAGCATCTAATCTCTAGGGTTTATTGTGTCTATTGGCCCATAACACCCTCTGTTCTCTCTGAAACCAGAGATCGGACTCACAGGTGGCTAAAGCACAAATGTAGAGATGGGATAATCACAAGAAAGGGAGAGACAAAGAATGCACCCTAACTCAATCAGGCCTGTGTCCCACACAGGGACATGGCCAATGTCCGTCCCATCGTGGCTGCAGTTCCCTCTCTACACCATGGCAAGTTGGAGGGGACTGAGATGCAGAGGCTGCTCCCCTCTGCCATACAACTTCCCAAGGCTTCTCCTAAGATTTCAAAAGGGCCAAGTGTGTCTAGTGTTGGGGTCTCACAGAGACTCCGAGGTACCACAGCATCCTGCTGCCCAGAACCGGTTCACCCCTCACCTCAAGGGGGCTCAGCCTCTGGATTCATGGGAATTGAAGTGGGTACAGGTGATGGGATATCACCTCCAAGACTGAGTTATGCCAAGTCCATGACCCCTGTCTGCATCCCTGTCTCCAGCACCACTCCCCCCTCTCTCTTTCCTCCTCAGAGCAAACAAATCCATTTAGCAAGTGTGTCCTGTGATAAAGACATGACGGTCACCCATCCTCTCATTACAAAAACACTGAGGCTCAGCCAACATGGATCCTACAGGGAACACAGGCATAAACTCAGACTCCGATCCTCCCAGCCGAGCCTCAGTGGAGCCTGGACTCCCAGCCTCCTGAGTCAAGGAAACAGAGGTTCCTAGCCGAGCCACCTTGGATGCAGCCGCACACAAACTGAACTCATCAATGCCCCTTGCTCTCAGTTGTGAGTAAGAGGGGAAGTGGTGTTTCACAACCCTGGACATCAAGTGCAGTCTCCAGGCTTTGGGGTGTGCCCTGGCCTCTGTCTATCTGCCCAGGCTCTCCAACCCACACTGGCCTCTTACCCAACCTCCTCCTAGGGCCAAACTCAATCCTGCCTCTCAATTTCTGCTGCCTTCCCCAACACACTGCTCCCCAAAATGAGCAGGGCTGGCTCTCGGTTATCATGCTGGTGCCAGCAGCAATGCCACCCCACTGACATAATTCTGAGTCCCAACCTAGGCACTCCAGCTGTCTTTGCCACACCTGGCCTGTTTGGGCTCTGGCTCTTGCTCTTTTCTTTCATGTGCATGTGTTTTGAGGTTTTGAGTTTCTCCCACTGCAGAACTGCAGCTGTGGCAGGGTAGAGCTCATGAGGGTGACATTCTGAGCCACATCCAATCCCATCAGGACTGTTCACTGGGGTGACTGCTGGAACACAGTGATGAGTGAACACATGGGAGGTGGTTGGACCCACCTTGCCTCTGGGTGGCTTCCTTTCAGGACAGGAATGTAGGCATGGGAGCCCCTGGCGTGGGATGCTTTGCACAAGGCGTGACCATGGGCTCTCTTTCCTGGCAAAAATGGCTCCACTCAGCATGGAGAGCACTGTCATTCCTGGTGGCTAACAACAGCCCTGGACCCCAGAAAGGAACCCACACTCAAGATTAACGTCTGAGTGTGCGTGTCCTCGAGGAAATGAGGTCTCCTGATCCCAGGTGCAAAGGGGTAAGTCCTCTAACTCCAGGGGCCATGAAGGGACATCTGAGTTTCCCTCGTCCTTCTTTCCCTCTCTAACTAACCACAGTTAGGACCCTGGCCTCATTCCCCAGTGAGGATCATTAGGCTCCATAAAGGACAGTCTCTAAGATGCTCAGGGGACCAACACCCTCTGCACAACCCATAACCCTATTCACCCAAGAGGCAAGAGGATTTCTATTCAGGAAAACCAGGAAAGGGAGAGCCTTTCTCAAGGACACAAGGACATTAGTGAGTGAGGGAGTGATTAATGGATGGAGAACTATTTCCAACCCCAACTTCCAGGAGCATATATGGCCCCCTGGAGAATTCTGCAGTGTGTTGGTGATTAAGGAGAACGTGTGAATTCAGGGGTCACTAGGTCCTCTCAGCCATAAGGAGGGAAACTGCCATAAAGGAACTAGGACAAGGGTGCGAGGAATGCTCACTGGTGGCAGATCGGAAGGAAGGAAAGTGTACTCATTAGAAAAGTGTCGCCTGAAAATTCTTAGCCAGCCAAAAGTCGTGCGAACTTGTGTGGGAAAAGAGTCTTTGCACAGTGATGAAGCTAAGAGCTCACATGATGGAACACAGCATCAACTGGGACCAAATCCAATATCTGATATTCTTGTAGGAAGAGGAGAGTCTGGACCCAGATACCAGGGAGACTGGGGGATACCGGATATGTGAGGTTGGAGCCAGGGCGGGATGCCCATATGGGAACCACAGATCGTGGGCAGCAATAGGAGAGTGGGCAAGGGCTGGGAGAGTTGGGGAGACAGTCCCCTTGAAACCTGGGAGGGGTTATGGCACTGGGACAGCCCAACACCTACTGTGTTGAGCCTCTGGAGCTCAACGGAAGACACTTCCTCTGTTGTCGGCCACCCAGTTAACAGAGTATGGTTGCAGCAGCCTAGGACCCAGCTGAAGGTCTGAGCATGTTGGCCATGCAGGTTGGATCTGGACCACAGACACCCTCATCAGAGATTGTAGGGTCTCAGCCCTGAGGCAAGACAGGCACTAAGTCAGGCCAGGTGGGGAAACGGATAGGCACACACTCTGGGGGCTGGTGCCTGTGTTACTGGGAGCACTTCTGATCGCAATTCCCTGATCTGCTGCCAACACAGGCTACAGAGGAGGGTACAGAAACACAGACCACGGATCTGCCCCACTCAGTGGGCCCAGGCCAACACCACACCCAGCAGCCTCGTGCCATACCCAATGAGTCTCGAAGCGGCCCCCTCTTCCCATCCTGAGAGCTCTTCCCTTCCTCATGTGCCAATAGCTCCCTACTGTCACTGGCAATATCTACTCTGTGAGATGTCAACATCCGTGGGTACTGTTCTCTCATCCCAGGACAGTGTGGTCCCACACACCCTGGTGAAATGGGCCACCTGGAGGCTGGACCTGGAGGTTGTTGAGGCTGAATGGCAGCGGTGGTCCTCTGGCACTTAATATTATTTAAGTTAAAAAAAAAACAAAAACAAAAACAAAAAACGGGTCTTGGTGCTCAAAAATGTTTGATTTGCATATTCTCATCCCCTAACCCCAATATTTTCATTATTTCCTCACATATGAAATCTTACTAGCATAAAGGTAATTTCGTATTAAACAAAGTGGATTGAAATAACATTGGTAAAAATAATCAATCACCATACTTTCAATTTTTGTTCTGCTTTCCTATTAGAAACCACTTGGATACAAGAGAACAGAGGACAGACTCATGGAAATGCTTGAAATGACAAGAAGCTCCCACTCAAGCTCAGCATTCAGTCCTGGACAGGGTAAGACCAGGCCACTTTGACATCTGTGCCAAAGAGTCTACCAGACAGAATCCTCTGACTGATCCCTGACTGAGCCATAGGAACTGGCTAGAAAAGCCTTCACATCCTCAATACATTCTTCACGTCAGAATACTTGACAACCATTGATATCCATCTCTCGTTAACTTGCTCCCCAGCCAACCATTCTTCAACAAATTCAAAGGAGTAACTCATGCAAGCACACAGAAAGGGGTGTTCACTACACACATCCATGTGCGAAAAAGACAACTGGTATTTCTTGTTTGGGCTATTTCAAATGAAATCCCTTCTGCATGACCTCCACAAACCAAAGGAAAATATTTGTGAAATTCCCACGTAGAAGACAAGATACACTTGCCAAGGAGGCAGTGGCAAGAATTTTGACACTCCAAATGTAGAGTGTGTGTTTAGGAAGCAGTCACAGTTTCCATGAGAGAGTCCCATGAAATCAATTAGGAAGATCCATGCTCTAGCCCTACCATGCAAGTGATGTGACTTGAAAGAGTCACTTAGTCTTAGTAACCATCATCACTAACAACTAAGTCAATGACTAAAGGTCCTCAGGTGCCAAGCTACAAAATGTGGGATGAGCATGGATGAGGATGGGTGGGAGAAGTCTCCAACTCTAACACAATTAGGGAAGGATGTGCTGACCTCAAGTGGCTGGGGGGCTGGGATCCTGCCACAGAGGGGGATTCCAAACCTCACATCCCCTGACCCAGGCCAGAAGACCAGGTAGAGTCCAAGGACCCTGGGGTGGCCCAATGGCAATAAAGGTCAAAAGGAACTAGGGATCTGCCTGGTCCCTCAATCCCCTACTCTGAGCAGGGCTGCATGACGAGGCCAGAGGCCATCCACAGCAATCTGCCTTTACAGGAAAACAGGGACTGCAGGCTGCCTCTGGCTCACTGAATCAGGGTGGTGTTTTCATAAAGCAAGACCACTTCCTCACATTTGACCAGCAGCTCATGTGTTGACAGCACAATGACTGACTTGACTCAGGCCCTGATGAATGAAATAGAAAATTCATAGCAAACCCATCTTTAGCTCTTCCACATCATCAGGGGCTCTGATTCAATTCCGTCCAGAAAGGTGTCTGAAATGATTTCTAAACATGCTGGGGACTCACCTCTGTGTGGAACTTTTCAGGAAAAAGGGGATCAAATCTCATGAAGCAACTCTTCTCTCTTCTAGCCCATGGGCAATGCAAGGAACCTGCATGATACCAGAGGCTCACTTCTCTCTTCTCATGTCTTCTGGAAAGGATTCGTTAATGCTTCCTGCAAGGTGAAGCAGAAGCCTGCATCCCCAGCTGCACAGAAGTGTTTTAGGGCAGTGTCTCCCTTAAAACCCAAAAATAAAAAAACAGGTCATTCAACAGGCACATGGATTCGAGTACATGTTCAATGATCCCTCCTCCCTGGAGCCTTCCACATGCCCATCTTCCACATTCACAGAGCAATGCTTGGCCATTCTCAAGACCAGGAGACCATGATGCTCATCACCAGGAAGTCAATAAGGAACATGAAGAGAGCAGCATGGATTGCAGAAGGTGGCACATCAAGGATCTTCAGCTCTGCTGCTAGAACACAAGAGCTTAACTTCAGTATTGACTTTTTGCCAACTACCAAGTACGATAGCAGTGTCAAGCCCAATATGCAGATATGCAAGTAGTAGGTGACACCCCGCATCCATTCACAAAAGTGGGCAACATCTGCATCAGAACAAGGAAGTATCTTACCCTTACTCATAAAAATCATCAGAAACAAAATAAAATGGATGCAAGACTTCTCATTTCACTATTAGGTAGCTGTTGGAATTCCCTATTAAATAATACCTCCTCCAAAATAAAAAGTATCTCAGACATGTTTCAACTATTCAATGGATGACATTTTAAAAACTATGGACTTTACTTAATATTTATGTATGCTATATCCCTGCCTAAGGCTCTATGAGAAAGGAGCACATAGAATTGGATCTTTGAAAATCTCACATTTGCTGATAAATATTACTGCTGATCTCAGGCATGGCGAAGTGAAAAGTGGGACTTTGGATATTCCAAGAATGCTATGTTGTGGGATTGGTGTCCCTGATTCATACATAGCATATGGTTTCTATGAAATCCAGTGAGGGAGCAGGAGTAACGAAGCTGATTGCACAGATGACCTCAGGGAATACTGACAGATAGGCCAAATGAAAAATATGCTCCAGCTAACCATTGGTATTTGGGCTTCTGATCCCAGTCCTGTTTTTAAAAAAGGTGCAGACAGGCAGTGTTCATTAAAAACTGTCTACCATGTAAAAGTGGGTAATTTAAATGGCATCTAGTTACACATCTGATAGAATGGTCTGGCAACATATGAATTTCATTCTAACAACAACAACAACAACAAAACATAGAAAATGAGACATAAAGATAAAACCTTGTCTTCACCAGGATGCCTAAAAATAGGTTTTATTTGGCTCATGCAAATAAATATCTTTCAATAGAATTTCTGATTTCTGAATGAATCCATTCAACTTCATACTGCACAGATCACAAGGTTTTCTTTACAGAATATTCTCTTCTTCTTCTTAAAGCCTCACATAGAAAATGTCTCACAGGACATAGGAGGGGAATGACCCAAAGGATGAGAGAATGGCTGGAACCGTTCTCAAATGTGCCCATGTAGCCTAAAGTTTGAAGGCATCTAATTGTACTCTAAAACAATTATGAACCTATTCGATCCATTATTAATAAATATCACCACTTTACCACTTGAACCAAATCACAGAAAATTGGAAACAGATGATCATTGGCTTTGATACCTTTACTTCTGTTTCATTACTCAGAGTCGATCAACTCTATACTTCAAGTGACACAGATTTATTACAGAATGCCTAAGATCCTAAGGATCTATTTTAGCTCAGCCCATGGTATTGCTTCATTATTTTATTATTTTGTAAGTAATAAAAAATAACTTCATGTTGGATGACATATTCAAGCCATGAATATATCATCCAACATTGTTCTTCCCAAAATATTAGCCCAATTTCTGCGCGTGCTCACTTACTGTTCAGGAATTTTACTAATTGTTTGAAGGTTCTAGAGGACCTGTTAGACTCCTAATGGACAAACATACTCCAGAGAACGGACGAGTGCCATAAGAAGAAAATAAGGTCAGCCTACAGCAATGGGCAGCTGCCTGCCCTCGGCTGGGAGGAGCCCTGGCCATGGCACCAGGGCTGCTGGGCAGCAGAAGCTTCCACAGCCCTGCAGGGAGCCTGGAGCACAGCTCTGCCTAACCATGCTCAGCCCTGGACAGATGCACATGAGTTCCCATCACAGGCTCGAGTGTGACAGTCCCAGGTGCATGCCTGTCATGCCAGCCACCAGGGAGGCTGAGGCAAGAGGAACGTTTGAGGTCAGCCTTGGCAACTTAGACCCCGAGGCAAAGGGGAAATACTTTTACAGGGGTCTCTGAGGGTGTAGCTCAGGTAGGTCACTTGCCTCACAGGCTCAAGGCCCTGGGTTCAATCCCCAGAACCCACGTACACACAAAAAGTGAACTTGGAATATTGTTTAAAATGATGGGTCAGGTACACACAAGGACTTCAATATGACCTCTCAGAGGAGCTCAATTTGAGATCAGACTGAACAAAAGACCACCTGGACCATTGACTCAGTGTCTGAAACCCTCTGTGAGCATGGGAAGCACTGCTGGCAAGACACCAGAGGGCCAAAGCACTTGTGCCCCCTGCAGAGGCGTCTCTTGTCTACCGCCAAAGACTGTTCCCCTCCTGGGGCAGCTGAGAGCAAGCTGGGCCTTGGAGCAAGGACTAGTGCTTTAGATATAGACTATGCAAGCAAGGGGCAATGTCTTTAATAAAACTAAAATTAAAAAGTCACATTGAAAAAATTTTAAAAAGAAGAAAATAAGGTCAAGTAGAGGAAGTCCATTTTCACAGGAAAAATCCCCCAGTGAAAAGCATCAGAATAGATACCAAGAAAAATACCAACAAAAACAGTGTGCTCCCACTATGTATCTACTCAACCTGCAAAAGTTAGAAAGCTAGATAATACAATCCTGGCCACAGGTAGAGCTATGCAGAAGAGCCACCTGGCAGTGCTTAGTCAAAGAAGTAAACATGCACACTTTGACCTAGAAATTCCACCTGTGTGTAAACCAGCGGTGCTTAAGCAGTTTCACAAGGGGACATGCACAGGGAAATTTATCCTCAGGTTCTTATAGAGTTGTCTGTGCTTACAGGGAGTTGATGGTTGTCAAGATGCCCACAGCTGCGAAAGTCAAAAGCTAAAAAAATAATAGATGCCAACCTGGATATATTAATAATCCCGTATCTATGATCACCTTCATAAGGTAGCTTCCCAACTTCTGTGTGGAAGTGTGTTTCTCCTTGGCCCTTACACTGTTGTGGAGACCACTAGGAGTTCAGCTTTGTGCAGGATCATCTGACCTGGACTTTTGGCAAGACCTGTACAGCCCTCACACATGCTCAGATGCTACAGGACTTTTCAGACCAGTCCAGACAACAGTAGGCATCCATTCATTGTCTGCACTCTACAGATTCCTAGATGCACGACATTCATTACCATCAAATGCAGAATTTTCATCAAAAACTAATATATATATCATTCCAATCTGAATCAAGAAAATCGGAAATATCCCCAAATCCAAAGAGTGGATCCCCATTGTGATGCTACAAGTTGAAAATTCCACAGCTGACCTCATGGGATGGTTCACAGTCAAAAGACAGCTGCATGAAAAATATTACATGACCTTCCTGCTATGTGAAAAGTGGCATGTGAAGTACACATGCATGTCTTCCTCAGACATGGGTTCATTTGCAAGACACCTTGTGCAATTGAAAATACTCCAAAAGGGGAGAAATCAGAACCATGTCTCCAAAGTATTTCAGCAGAGACCAACTCCATCTGTCTATCTATCTCTCAGTGAGTGTGTGTGCTCTTGTGTGTGTTTGTGTGTCTTTGTTTGTGTTTGTACCATCATAGCTGATACTTCATTGCCCCCATTGGAAAACTGACTCAGATAATGCCATCTGCCAAACTCCTAAAAACCAAAGTTCTTGCTGATAGAATGAAACATTCCTTCCTGTTGGTTTGGATGTGTCCTTTAGGAATCACTGCTACATTTAGTATACTCAAATCATCACAGTAGATCAGGTAACAAAAACATATATATTTTAAAATAATTATAATATATTAATGGAAACAACAAATACAGGATAGAGTAACAACTGTGTTACTAAACAAGGTCAAGGACAATGGCAAACTATAGATTCAAACTTTGAAGAAAATAGTAATCAATGTAAATATTCCTGGGCTGCCTCAGCCCCGCCCAGGCACACAGCAACAGAATGGTTTTGCAAGCATCCTCAGGAGGGCAGGAGCCTTCTTTGCAGGACGAGAGGGAGGTTGAGGCTCGATCCACCCATCATTCTTTTGGGAGAGGCTCCTTTTCCTCAGCACAAAGTTGGATTTTTTGTGAGGATTCTTGGCATAAAATATGTTGGCCTCTGCTGGAATCCTCAGCTCTGGGGAGAGAGGGGTGTACAAAAAGAAGGTGGCACTCAGGAGGTGCTCCCTAGGACACGCCAACATCTGAGAGCCTGTGCCAGAAAAGGCCAGAGCCACACACCTGAGAGCTCTCCAATTCAGCACCAATACCAACAAAGACAGCCTCCACAGTCCTCCCTGAGGAAGAACTAGGCAGAGCACTTCAACAGACCTAATGTCTGTTCCTACCGAAGGCTTTGGACTCCAGAATATCTCAGGTCCTCTTGCATCTGCCAAAGCACACCACTAGGGTTTGCATCTGAAATCTCCCACAAAAGGCTCCTGTGCCGAAGATTCAGTCCCCACATGAGCCATCTTCATAGGTGGGTTTGGAGGGAAGCATTGGATGGTGAGTGCTCTGATGTCAACATGAAATTCTCATTCAAGATGAATACACTACTGGGGGGTGGGAGGGACTGGAAGAAAGGTTGAGCATGGTTGGAGTAAGACCTAAACTGGGTTGTGCCCTGGGCAACAGTACCTTGTTCCTGTTAGCTCCACTGAATCCTCATTCTCCAAGGAGAGGTCCTCCCTCTCCATCTTTCTCTCTCTCCCTCTCTGCCAGCCTCGTTCTCTCTCTCCCAGTCTATGCCTTTGTGGCAAGGGCTGAGGAGCTCTCCACTGCCACACACTAGAGCTTTATGGACAGCCTCAGTGCACAACCAAAGAGAAAGCTATGAAACCCAGAGAAAAAAGGCCTAGGATTCCTCCTCTGAGTTATTTTCCTCAAGTATGGCGACAGTGAGGACAGGCTGACCAGCACGGATACCACGTTAGAGCCATGCTTCTGCATTGGTGGAGCCCGCCTCCATGTGAACCAGGCTTCTGAGAATGGAGGCCACATTCCAAATACTGCCCTACTGAGAACAATGGTTCCAAAGACCAGCAAAGGGACTGCTTCCCTCCAACATGGCGTATGGCCCAGTGGTGCCATGACCCCGAGTGGGGCAATACAACAGCCGCTTCTCCTTCCTCTGAACATGTGTTTCCTGTCGCCCTCCTCTAACCTAGAGCCTGTTCTCCATCCCTTCTGGGTTGGATGTGGAGATCTCTGCTATGAATTTCTTAGGCTACCAAGGCCCCAGACAGACTTCCTCTTCCATAGACTCTACTAACCTAACAGTAGGTTAAGATAGGAGACAAGTGATCCTAGAACTCATAGGGATGGTGGTCTTCAGGGTACATAGGCTGGGATAATGGCTGCTGTGGTGTTTGGCTCACAAAAACCAACCAACCAACCAACCAACGAAAAAGCGCTGGCATTATTATCAGATGAGCTCTGTGGCTACGTGCTCAGGAAGCCCTCATCTGACTTTAGTTAGGGATCACAACCTGGCTATTGTGATCACTCCTTGCCTAGTGGACTCAGGTGCGTAAGACCATGGAATTTATGCAAAAACAGATGATTCAGGCTGTCTCCCAGGCTGTGTTTTCTTCCCAATTTCATCCTGTTACTGCTTGCTAGAATCCTGGCAATGCTCTGCCCAGGCAGTGGTTTTTTGGTCACACAGAAGGCTTTCAATAGTACTGCTTCAGTCCACAAAATGCCAGTTCCCTCTTTAGCCCATGCATTCCCATGTTCCTTTGAAACCACTCCTATCCCAGACCATGAAAACATACTGCTCCTGGAGAGAGGCTTTCCTCCTCACTCCTCAAAGATGTCAGCTTTGGATGCCTGTTCATGTCCAGGGGAGGGCACCTGGTGGGGAGCCGCAATATCCACCGGGGTATACCATTGGACCTCAAGACCTTCCACCAGCAGAAGTGCAGTTGGCTTTGTGCACGAACCCAACACACCTGTTGGAGTGTTCTTGGGGGTCAGAGACTACTCTTTGTTGCTAAGAGTTGACCTGAGTCCACATCCTGACCCTTGCTCTCTGCTATCTGATTGTCTCACTTACTCTGACGGCGAGAGATGATTTGGCCCAGCTCATAATCCTCTGGATTCTCCTCAGTAAGGAAGTGTAGGTCGAGGGCGCTGCGGATGACGACAGGAGCCCTATCGTGGCAGGTCACCTGGAGCAGCATGGGAGACAGGCCTTCAGGAAATGGGCCTTGAAGTGACTACTCAAGGACAGTGGGCAGGGGCATTCTGGAGGCACCTCCACTCTAAATACAAGGGCAACATCCATGACCCTACTACCCGAGGCTGACCTCCTGCTCATCGTGTGGGCTCTTCCCACAGGCTACTAGCCCAATCCTTGTACATAGGACTTCCTGGGCCTGCCATTGCTCTTTGTGGAGCTGCACTCCTCTCGGAGTGAAAGGACCCCACTACCTGCATACAGATGCAATCTCATCCCACAAGTTGGGAGGAATGGGACAATAGCCTCCAAGATCCCAGGTCTGCCCGAGGATGCAGGCGGCATTGGGAATGGCCTAGGCACAAAACCTAGAGGCTTTGGTCTGGATTGCCAGGGCCAAAAACAGACCCAGGAACATGACCACACACAGGAGAGCTGAAAGATAGCCACGAGAGCTCCTGGCCTCCAGAGGCTCAGTGCTGGCTGGGATGTAGGAGGCCACCTCATCCGGCAAGGGTGGTCATTGGGTTACCTGGACATTTAGTGTGCTTGCTCCACATCCATATCGACTCTGCAGAGAGACTCTCTCAGCTCCTTGTTCAAGGAACATGGAGAACCTCACACTGCTGTCCTCCTCCATAGACGTCAGCATCCCATACAAGGGAACCTGCAACCTAGTTCCTGTCCTATTCTCATCTGTCACCCATACCTGTCCCTGCCCTTCTGGACTGCATGCTGCCACCTGACACACAGACTCCCTCAGACATGGCAGTGGACAAGCTGCTGCACTCGCTCATCTCAGCTCCAGCCCTTCACACTGACCTCTCCCTTCTTGATTCCCATCTATCCTCCTGATCATCCAGAAGCTCCAAATTCAAGAGGGCATGAGTAGTCCATGGTATTGGACCAGTGTCTGCTCCCCACCCAGGTGTAAGCACCACGGGACACCCCTGCTCCCAGGCTTACCAGAACACTCTTGGCCATCTCTGGACTTTGTGTTTCTAAGTGGACACGAATTAAGCAGGTGTCTCCCACCTGCTTGTGGGAAAGCGGCCTGGAGGACTTGCAGGTTGATTCTGAGAACTGTGGGGGATGGAACATCAGCAAACCCAGAAACAGAAAGCCACCCCAGACTGTCAGTTGGCTCTATGGCTTCCAGCAAATATGTCCAGGTGCTGAGGCTTCTTATTTCCTCAGGTCGGAGTGGAATGGCAGCACATGCAGAGCTTGAATAAGGTAGGTGTTTACCTCCTTTCCCTTGACCTGGGGGCGTTTCCTCACGATGAAAGATTGTATTCCCAGATTCATGGACAGACACACGAGTGAGTGGTCAGAGACCTTGATTTCTGCAGAGCGAAGTGGAGAGAATTGTTAGGTGGCACTCAAGGATTATACCACAAAACACCCACAACTCCTGAGAGTCTCCGCCAGGCCCATCACACTTTGGTATTTTGGGGCCAAGGCCCACTTTCTCTTGGCTGTCAGTTATCCTGAGCCCACTGTGGATCATGTCTCCCCACTGTCTGATTGTCCTACTTACTCTCATCCTCAGACATCATATACAGCAGCTCAAAGTTGTCCACATCCTCATGCTGCAACAAATTTTGGTCCAAGGCCCTGCGGATGAGGCTTGTCACCGTCTCCTGAAAGGTCACCTGGATCAGGGTGGGACAAATGTCATCAGAGAATGGCTTTTAGAAGAGCAACCCAGAAGACTGTGGTCAAACATTCAGGAGAAATCTCAGCTACATATACAAGGGCACAATCTTGTTATCCTGCTACCTGAGTGTGTCCTCCATATACCACCTGGGTTCTTGCAATGTGCTACTAGAACAATCCTGGTACAAATATCTGCCTGTACCTGCCATCTCCCCTCCCCCTGGGGAGCCACATTCCACTCATGTCAAAGGACCAAACTGCCTATGCACAGACACACTCTCATCTCACTGAGATGAGAGCAATGGGCCAGGGATCTGCGCACCAAGTGTGATCTGGGATGCAGGCTGCCTTTGTGGGTGGAAGAGGCAGATGCACTGAAAATTTGGGTCCTGACTGCCACGACACAAAACAGACTCAGATACAAGAGTGTGCACTTGAGTGCTTCATGATAGCTTTGAGAGGCCCTGGCCTCTGGAAGCTCGGTGCGGGTCTGGTTGTAATGATGTACTTGACTCAGCACTGGCAGTCACTGAACATGTCTCCTCTGCAGCTGGACACCTGCAGCATTAGCGTGTCTACTGCACATCCATAGAAATTCTGCCAAGAACCCCTTTAGCTCCGTATTTACATACATGCAAAGCCTAACATTCCGAAGCTTTGGCATGACCCCCCAGGTGATCCCGACCCCAAATTCCTACACCTAGTCATGCTAAGGAGGTTCTCTTCCCTGCCACCAGGAACACATCCCCTCCTACACATGTGACAAGTCACTGCCACCTCCTCTGCTCCAACTTCACTCATTGAGAATACCAAGTTCTAGGCACTGCAGCCTGCACCCTGGACATATCTCTGCCTTCATCTGTCCACAGCACTTCCGTCTGCACTTCTGGCCTGCAAAACCCACAATACACAGGCCCACTCACCACTGAAGCTGGGCATGCTGATGCTCTCCCTCCTCAGGTCAAGCCCTTAAGACGGACCTCTCTCTTCTTTATTTCCCACCATAGCCCTGGGGTTGGCTGTGTCTCCTGCCTTCCACTGTGTGGACACCCAGGAGGCAGCCCTGCTGTCGGGCTTACCGGGATGCGCTTTGTCTCCCTCAGGCTCTGTCCCTCTAGGAGGACGTGAACAACGCGGCTGTCTTCCACCTGCTCGCTGGAGTGAAGCAGTGAGGAGCTGCTACTCACAGCTGCTGGGGTCCTGGATGCCACTGCCACAGAAGGTTCCAAGAACTGTGGGGGATGACAACATCAGCAAAGCCCAGCAACTGCACCCCACCCAGCCTGGCAGTTGGCTCTGTGGGCATTCTACAACATCCATCCAGAACCTGAGGTTCTTGTCCCCTTGGAGGATGTGGAGTGGCACCAGGAGTAAAGACTGAAGAAGGTGGCTGTTTTGGGAACAAGAGATCCAGCACCTGCTGGGTGGGGATGAAATCCCAGGAGATTAACCCCATGTTGCTGCTGAAATGTAGGTTCCTCCCACAAATGACAGGCAGGAGCTCATTCCTAAGCTGGTCCTGCCTGTAAGGTTCAAGGCTCTGAACCCTGAAGGGCTCCTCCGTGTTCTGATCATTTTCACCCTGGGTTGGGACCAAGAATGGTGGGTTCAAAATGGAAATGGTGACAAACAGAAAAATGACTTGTGCCAATACACTAGAGTCAAAGCACAATGGGACAGTTCCCATCAGTACAAACACACACACACACACACACACACACACACACACACACACACAGAGTCAGAATAGGAGTCCTGGGCCATTCATCAGGGATCAGACTAGAGGGCCTGCTGGGCTCACCTGCCCTGTGCTACTCACTGTTACTCTTGAGCTCCTCTGCGACAATCGCCAGAGGCTGTGGCGTCTAAGATGAAGCCTCACCCAGTGTATCCACAAAAGGGCTAGTTGGCCCCCCTGAGATTCCTGGGAGCCTGAGGCTCGGCATTGTCTGCAACGACAGGAGAACATCCTTCTCCCTCCAGTGGCTCCAACCAAGTGAGCTCGGATGGCTTGGTCAGTGAAGTGGGTGCCTGGATACCAGGGTTCCATGTTCTGTTTGATCCATTGTCAAGGCAATGATGTCATTTCCTGTGCCCATACCTGAGCCTCTTTTCACATAAGACCACTTTCAACAGCCCTATGGGCTGCCGATTTCTCCTCCATGCCTACCCATCTCAGGTGCGCAGGTGTTCACCAACAACTACCCAAACATCCCCACCAGCATCTGCCCTGCTTGGTGCCACTAGAGTTCCAGCTTGGAGCCTTCAAAAATGCATTCACAACCAGTCCTTCCCTCTCAGCAGCTTTTGGACCCTGGTCCCATCATTGTGCAACTCATGGTGTGCCCAGTCTTTTCTGGAAAGTAGGGTAGCATCTAATCTCTAGGGTTTATTGTGTCTATTGGCCCATAACACCCTCTGTTCTCTCTGAAACCAGAGATGGGACTCACAGGTGGCTAAAGCACAAATGTAGAGATGGGATAATCACAAGAAAGGGAGAGACAAAGAATGCACCCTAACTCAATCAGGCCTGTGTCCCACACAGGGACATGGCCAATGTCCGTCCCATCGTGGCTGCAGTTCCCTCTCTACACCATGGCAAGTTGGAGGGGACTGAGATGCAGAGGCTGCTCCCCTCTGCCATACAACTTCCCAAGGCTTCTCCTAAGATTTCAAAAGGGCCAAGTGTGTCTAGTGTTGGGGTCTCACAGAGACTCCGAGGTACCACAGCATCCTGCTGCCCAGAACCGGTTCACCCCTCACCTCAAGGGGGCTCAGCCTCTGGATTCATGGGAATTGAAGTGGGTACAGGTGATGGGATATCACCTCCAAGACTGAGTTATGCCAAGTCCATGACCCCTGTCTGCATCCCTGTCTCCAGCACCACTCCCCCCTCTCTCTTTCCTCCTCAGAGCAAACAAATCCATTTAGCAAGTGTGTCCTGTGATAAAGACATGACGGTCACCCATCCTCTCATTACAAAAACACTGAGGCTCAGCCAACATGGATCCTACAGGGAACACAGGCATAAACTCAGACTCCGATCCTCCCAGCCGAGCCTCAGTGGAGCCTGGACTCCCAGCCTCCTGAGTCAAGGAAACAGAGGTTCCTAGCCGAGCCACCTTGGATGCAGCCGCACACAAACTGAACTCATCAATGCCCCTTGCTCTCAGTTGTGAGTAAGAGGGGAAGTGGTGTTTCACAACCCTGGACATCAAGTGCAGTCTCCAGGCTTTGGGGTGTGCCCTGGCCTCTGTCTATCTGCCCAGGCTCTCCAACCCACACTGGCCTCTTACCCAACCTCCTCCTAGGGCCAAACTCAATCCTGCCTCTCAATTTCTGCTGCCTTCCCCAACACACTGCTCCCCAAAATGAGCAGGGCTGGCTCTCGGTTATCATGCTGGTGCCAGCAGCAATGCCACCCCACTGACATAATTCTGAGTCCCAACCTAGGCACTCCAGCTGTCTTTGCCACACCTGGCCTGTTTGGGCTCTGGCTCTTGCTCTTTTCTTTCATGTGCATGTGTTTTGAGGTTTTGAGTTTCTCCCACTGCAGAACTGCAGCTGTGGCAGGGTAGAGCTCATGAGGGTGACATTCTGAGCCACATCCAATCCCATCAGGACTGTTCACTGGGGTGACTGCTGGAACACAGTGATGAGTGAACACATGGGAGGTGGTTGGACCCACCTTGCCTCTGGGTGGCTTCCTTTCAGGACAGGAATGTAGGCATGGGAGCCCCTGGCGTGGGATGCTTTGCACAAGGCGTGACCATGGGCTCTCTTTCCTGGCAAAAATGGCTCCACTCAGCATGGAGAGCACTGTCATTCCTGGTGGCTAACAACAGCCCTGGACCCCAGAAAGGAACCCACACTCAAGATTAACGTCTGAGTGTGCGTGTCCTCGAGGAAATGAGGTCTCCTGATCCCAGGTGCAAAGGGGTAAGTCCTCTAACTCCAGGGGCCATGAAGGGACATCTGAGTTTCCCTCGTCCTTCTTTCCCTCTCTAACTAACCACAGTTAGGACCCTGGCCTCATTCCCCAGTGAGGATCATTAGGCTCCATAAAGGACAGTCTCTAAGATGCTCAGGGGACCAACACCCTCTGCACAACCCATAACCCTATTCACCCAAGAGGCAAGAGGATTTCTATTCAGGAAAACCAGGAAAGGGAGAGCCTTTCTCAAGGACACAAGGACATTAGTGAGTGAGGGAGTGATTAATGGATGGAGAACTATTTCCAACCCCAACTTCCAGGAGCATATATGGCCCCCTGGAGAATTCTGCAGTGTGTTGGTGATTAAGGAGAACGTGTGAATTCAGGGGTCACTAGGTCCTCTCAGCCATAAGGAGGGAAACTGCCATAAAGAAACTAGGACAAGGGTGCGAGGAATGCTCACTGGTGGGAGATCGGAAGGAAGGAAAGTGTACTCATTAGAAAAGTGTCGCCTGAAAATTCTTAGCCAGCCAAAAGTCGTGCGAACTTGTGTGGGAAAAGAGTCTTTGCACAGTGATGAAGCTAAGAGCTCACATGATGGAACACAGCATCAACTGGGACCAAATCCAATATCTGATATTCTTGTAGGAAGAGGAGAGTCTGGACCCAGATACCAGGGAGACTGGGGGATACCGGATATGTGAGGTTGGAGCCAGGGCGGGATGCCCATATGGGAACCACAGATCGTGTGCAGCAATAGGAGAGTGGGCAAGGGCTGGGAGAGTTGGGGAGACAGTCCCCTTGAAACCTGGGAGGGGTTATGGCACTGGGACAGCCCAACACCTACTGTGTTGAGCCTCTGGAGCTCAACGGAAGACACTTCCTCTGTTGTCGGCCACCCAGTTAACAGAGTTTGGTTGCAGCAGCCTAGGACCCAGCTGAAGGTCTGAGCATGTTGGCCATGCAGGTTGGATCTGGACCACAGACACCCTCATCAGAGATTGTAGGGTCTCAGCCCTGAGGCAAGACAGGCACTAAGTCAGGCCAGGTGGGGAAACGGATAGGCACACACTCTGGGGGCTGGTGCCTGTGTTACTGGGAGCACTTCTGATCGCAATTCCCTGATCTGCTGCCAACACAGGCTACAGAGGAGCGTACAGAAACACAGACCACGGATCTGCCCCACTCAGTGGGCCCAGGCCAACACCACACCCAGCAGCCTCGTGCCATACCCAATGAGTCTCGAAGCGGCCCCCTCTTCCCATCCTGAGAGCTCTTCCCTTCCTCATGTGCCAATAGCTCCCTACTGTCACTGGCAATATCTACTCTGTGAGATGTCAACATCCGTGGGTACTGTTCTCTCATCCCAGGACAGTGTGGTCCCACACACCCTGGTGAAATGGGCCACCTGGAGGCTGGACCTGGAGGTTGTTGAGGCTGAATGGCAGCGGTGGTCCTCTGGCACTTAATATTATTTAAGTTAAAAAAAAAACAAAAACAAAAACAAAAAACGGGTCTTGGTGCTCAAAAATGTTTGATTTGCATATTCTCATCCCCTAACCCCAATATTTTCATTATTTCCTCACATATGAAATCTTACTAGCATAAAGGTAATTTCGTATTAAACAAAGTGGATTGAAATAACATTGGTAAAAATAATCAATCACCATACTTTCAATTTTTGTTCTGCTTTCCTATTAGAAACCACTTGGATACAAGAGAACAGAGGACAGACTCATGGAAATGCTTGAAATGACAAGAAGCTCCCACTCAAGCTCAGCATTCAGTCCTGGACAGGGTAAGACCAGGCCACTTTGACATCTGTGCCAAAGAGTCTACCAGACAGAATCCTCTGACTGATCCCTGACTGAGCCATAGGAACTGGCTAGAAAAGCCTTCACATCCTCAATACATTCTTCACGTCAGAATACTTGACAACCATTGATATCCATCTCTCGTTAACTTGCTCCCCAGCCAACCATTCTTCAACAAATTCAAAGGAGTAACTCATGCAAGCACACAGAAAGGGGTGTTCACTACACACATCCATGTGCGAAAAAGACAACTGGTATTTCTTGTTTGGGCTATTTCAAATGAAATCCCTTCTGCATGACCTCCACAAACCAAAGGAAAATATTTGTGAAATTCCCACGTAGAAGACAAGATACACTTGCCAAGGAGGCAGTGGCAAGAATTTTGACACTCCAAATGTAGAGTGTGTGTTTAGGAAGCAGTCACAGTTTCCATGAGAGAGTCCCATGAAATCAATTAGGAAGATCCATGCTCTAGCCCTACCATGCAAGTGATGTGACTTGAAAGAGTCACTTAGTCTTAGTAACCATCATCACTAACAACTAAGTCAATGACTAAAGGTCCTCAGGTGCCAAGCTACAAAATGTGGGATGAGCATGGATGAGGATGGGTGGGAGAATTCTCCAACTCTAACACAATTAGGGAAGGATGTGCTGACCTCAAGTGGCTGGGGGGCTGGGATCCTGCCACAGAGGGGGATTCCAAACCTCACATCCCCTGACCCAGGCCAGAAGACCAGGTAGAGTCCAAGGACCCTGGGGTGGCCCAATGGCAATAAAGGTCAAAAGGAACTAGGGATCTGCCTGGTCCCTCAATCCCCTACTCTGAGCAGGGCTGCATGACGAGGCCAGAGGCCATCCACAGCAATCTGCCTTTACAGGAAAACAGGGACTGCAGGCTGCCTCTGGCTCACTAAATCAGGGTGGTGTTTTCATAAAGCAAGACCACTTCCTCACATTTGACCAGCAGCTCATGTGTTGACAGCACAATGACTGACTTGACTCAGGCCCTGATGAATGAAATAGAAAATTCATAGCAAACCCATCTTTAGCTCTTCCACATCATCAGGGGCTCTGATTCAATTCCGTCCAGAAAGGTGTCTGAAATGATTTCTAAACATGCTGGGGACTCACCTCTGTGTGGAACTTTTCAGGAAAAAGGGGATCAAATCTCATGAAGCAACTCTTCTCTCTTCTAGCCCATGGGCAATGCAAGGAACCTGCATGATACCAGAGGCTCACTTCTCTCTTCTCATGTCTTCTGGAAAGGATTCGTTAATGCTTCCTGCAAGGTGAAGCAGAAGCCTGCATCCCCAGCTGCACAGAAGTGTTTTAGGGCAGTGTCTCCCTTAAAACCCAAAAATAAAAAAACAGGTCATTCAACAGGCACATGGATTCGAGTACATGTTCAATGATCCCTCCTCCCTGGAGCCTTCCACATGCCCATCTTCCACATTCACAGAGCAATGCTTGGCCATTCTCAAGACCAGGAGACCATGATGCTCATCACCAGGAAGTCAATAAGGAACATGAAGAGAGCAGCATGGATTGCAGAAGGTGGCACATCAAGGATCTTCAGCTCTGCTGCTAGAACACAAGAGCTTAACTTCAGTATTGACTTTTTGCCAACTACCAAGTACGATAGCAGTGTCAAGCCCAATATGCAGATATGCAAGTAGTAGGTGACACCCCGCATCCATTCACAAAAGTGGGCAACATCTGCATCAGAACAAGGAAGTATCTTACCCTTACTCATAAAAATCATCAGAAACAAAATAAAATGGATGCAAGACTTCTCATTTCACTATTAGGTAGCTGTTGGAATTCCCTATTAAATAATACCTCCTCCAAAATAAAAAGTATCTCAGACATGTGTCAACTATTCAATGGATGACATTTTAAAAATTATGGACTTTACTTAATATTTATGTATGCTATATCCCTGCCTAAGGCTCTATGAGAAAGGAGCACATAGAATTGGATCTTTGAAAATCTCACATTTGCTGATAAATATTACTGCTGATCTCAGGCATGGCGAAGTGAAAAGTGGGACTTTGGATATTCCAAGAATGCTATGTTGTGGGATTGGTGTCCCTGATTCATACATAGCATATGGTTTCTATGAAATCCAGTGAGGGAGCAGGAGTAACGAAGCTGATTGCACAGATGACCTGAGGGAATACTGACAGATAGGCCAAATGAAAAATATGCTCCAGCTAACCATTGGTATTTGGGCTTCTGATCCCAGTCCTGTTTTTAAAAAAGGTGCAGACAGGCAGTGTTCATTAAAAACTGTCTACCATGTAAAAGTGGGTAATTTAAATGGCATCTAGTTACACATCTGATAGAATGGTCTGGCAACATATGAATTTCATTCTAACAACAACAACAACAACAAAACATAGAAAATGAGACATAAAGATAAAACCTTGTCTTCACCAGGATGCCTAAAAATAGGTTTTATTTGGCTCATGCCAATAAATATCTTTCAATAGAATTTCTGATTTCTGAATGAATCCATTCAACTTCATACTGCACAGATCACAAGGTTTTCTTTACAGAATATTCTCTTCTTCTTCTTAAAGCCTCACATAGAAAATGTCTCACAGGACATAGGAGGGGAATGACCCAAAGGATGAGAGAATGGCTGGAACCGTTCTCAAATGTGCCCATGTAGCCTAAAGTTTGAAGGCATCTAATTGTACTCTAAAACAATTATGAACCTATTCGATCCATTATTAATAAATATCACCACTTTACCACTTGAACCAAATCACAGAAAATTGGAAACAGATGATCATTGGCTTTGATACCTTTACTTCTGTTTCATTACTCAGAGTCGATCAACTCTATACTTCAAGTGACACAGATTTATTACAGAATGCCTAAGATCCTAAGGATCTATTTTAGCTCAGCCCATGGTATTGCTTCATTATTTTATTATTTTGTAAGTAATAAAAAATAACTTCATGTTGGATGACATATTCAAGCCATGAATATATCATCCAACATTGTTCTTCCCAAAATATTAGCCCAATTTCTGCGCGTGCTCACTTACTGTTCAGGAATTTTACTAATTGTTTGAAGGTTCTAGAGGACCTGTTAGACTCCTAATGGACAAACATACTCCAGAGAACGGACGAGTGCCATAAGAAGAAAATAAGGTCAGCCTACAGCAATGGGCAGCTGCCTGCCCTCGGCTGGGAGGAGCCCTGGCCATGGCACCAGGGCTGCTGGGCAGCAGAAGCTTCCACAGCCCTGCAGGGAGCCTGGAGCACAGCTCTGCCTAACCATGCTCAGCCCTGGACAGATGCACATGAGTTCCCATCACAGGCTCGAGTGTGACAGTCCCAGGTGCATGCCTGTCATGCCAGCCACCAGGGAGGCTGAGGCAAGAGGAACGTTTGAGGTCAGCCTTGGCAACTTAGACCCCGAGGCAAAGGGGAAATACTTTTACAGGGGTCTCTGAGGGTGTAGCTCAGGTAGGTCACTTGCCTCACAGGCTCAAGGCCCTGGGTTCAATCCCCAGAACCCACGTACACACAAAAAGTGAACTTGGAATATTGTTTAAAATGATGGGTCAGGTACACACAAGGACTTCAATATGACCTCTCAGAGGAGCTCAATTTGAGATCAGACTGAACAAAAGACCACCTGGACCATTGACTCAGTGTCTGAAACCCTCTGTGAGCATGGGAAGCACTGCTGGCAAGACACCAGAGGGCCAAAGCACTTGTGCCCCCTGCAGAGGCGTCTCTTGTCTACCGCCAAAGACTGTTCCCCTCCTGGGGCAGCTGAGAGCAAGCTGGGCCTTGGAGCAAGGACTAGTGCTTTAGATATAGACTATGCAAGCAAGGGGCAATGTCTTTAATAAAACTAAAATTAAAAAGTCACATTGATAAAATTTTAAAAAGAAGAAAATAAGGTCAAGTAGAGGAAGCCCATTTTCACAGGAAAAATCCCCCAGTGAAAAGCATCAGAATAGATACCAAGAAAAATACCAACAAAAACAGTGTGCTCCCACTATGTATCTACTCAACATGCAAAAGTTAGAAAGCTAGATAATACAATCCTGGCCACAGGTAGAGCTATGCAGAAGAGCCACCTGGCAGTGCTTAGTCAAAGAAGTAAACATGCACACTTTGACCTAGAAATTCCACCTGTGTGTAAACCAGCGGTGCTTAAGCAGTTTCACAAGGGGACATGCACAGGGAAATTTATCCTCAGGTTCTTATAGAGTTGTCTGTGCTTACAGGGAGTTGATGGTTGTCAAGATGCCCACAGCTGCGAAAGTCAAAAGCTAAAAAAATAATAGATGCCAACCTGGATATATTAATAATCCCGTATCTATGATCACCTTCATAAGGTAGCTTCCCAACTTCTGTGTGGAAGTGTGTTTCTCCTTGGCCCTTACACTGTTGTGGAGACCACTAGGAGTTCAGCTTTGTGCAGGATCATCTGACCTGGACTTTTGGCAAGACCTGTACAGCCCTCACACATGCTCAGATGCTACAGGACTTTTCAGACCAGTCCAGACAACAGTAGGCATCCATTCATTGTCTGCACTCTACAGATTCCTAGATGCACGACATTCATTACCATCAAATGCAGAATTTTCATCAAAAACTAATATATATATCATTCCAATCTGAATCAAGAAAATCGGAAATATCCCCAAATCCAAAGAGTGGATCCCCATTGTGATGCTACAAGTTGAAAATTCCACAGCTGACCTCATGGGATGGTTCACAGTCAAAAGACAGCTGCATGAAAAATATTACATGACCTTCCTGCTATGTGAAAAGTGGCATGTGAAGTACACATGCATGTCTTCCTCAGACATGGGTTCATTTGCAAGACACCTTGTGCAATTGAAAATACTCCAAAAGGGGAGAAATCAGAACCATGTCTCCAAAGTATTTCAGCAGAGACCAACTCCATCTGTCTATCTATCTCTCAGTGAGTGTGTGTGCTCTTGTGTGTGTTTGTGTGTCTTTGTTTGTGTTTGTACCATCATAGCTGATACTTCATTGCCCCCATTGGAAAACTGACTCAGATAATGCCATCTGCCAAACTCCTAAAAACCAAAGTTCTTGCTGATAGAATGAAACATTCCTTCCTGTTGGTTTGGATGTGTCCTTTAGGAATCACTGCTACATTTAGTATACTCAAATCATCACAGTAGATCAGGTAACAAAAACATATATATTTTAAAATAATTATAATATATTAATGGAAACAACAAATACAGGATAGAGTAACAACTGTGTTACTAAACAAGGTCAAGGACAATGGCAAACTATAGATTCAAACTTTGAAGAAAATAGTAATCAATGTAAATATTCCTGGGCTGCCTCAGCCCCGCCCAGGCACACAGCAACAGAATGGTTTTGCAAGCATCCTCAGGAGGGCAGGAGCCTTCTTTGCAGGACGAGAGGGAGGTTGAGGCTCGATCCACCCATCATTCTTTTGGGAGAGGCTCCTTTTCCTCAGCACAAAGTTGGATTTTTTGTGAGGATTCTTGGCATAAAATATGTTGGCCTCTGCTGGAATCCTCAGCTCTGGGGAGAGAGGGGTGTACAAAAAGAAGGTGGCACTCAGGAGGTGCTCCCTAGGACACGCCAACATCTGAGAGCCTGTGCCAGAAAAGGCCAGAGCCACACACCTGAGAGCTCTCCAATTCAGCACCAATACCAACAAAGACAGCCTCCACAGTCCTCCCTGAGGAAGAACTAGGCAGAGCACTTCAACAGACCTAATGTCTGTTCCTACCGAAGGCTTTGGACTCCAGAATATCTCAGGTCCTCTTGCATCTGCCAAAGCACACCACTAGGGTTTGCATCTGAAATCTCCCACAAAAGGCTCCTGTGCCGAAGATTCAGTCCCCACATGAGCCATCTTCATAGGTGGGTTTGGAGGGAAGCATTGGATGGTGAGTGCTCTGATGTCAACATGAAATTCTCATTCAAGATGAATACACTACTGGGGGGTGGGAGGGACTGGAAGAAAGGTTGAGCATGGTTGGAGTAAGACCTAAACTGGGTTGTGCCCTGGGCAACAGTACCTTGTTCCTGTTAGCTCCACTGAATCCTCATTCTCCAAGGAGAGGTCCTCCCTCTCCATCTTTCTCTCTCTCCCTCTCTGCCAGCCTCGTTCTCTCTCTCCCAGTCTATGCCTTTGTGGCAAGGGCTGAGGAGCTCTCCACTGCCACACACTAGAGCTTTATGGACAGCCTCAGTGCACAACCAAAGAGAAAGCTATGAAACCCAGAGAAAAAAGGCCTAGGATTCCTCCTCTGAGTTATTTTCCTCAAGTATGGCGACAGTGAGGACAGGCTGACCAGCACGGATACCACGTTAGAGCCATGCTTCTGCATTGGTGGAGCCCGCCTCCATGTGAACCAGGCTTCTGAGAATGGAGGCCACATTCCAAATACTGCCCTACTGAGAACAATGGTTCCAAAGACCAGCAAAGGGACTGCTTCCCTCCAACATGGCGTATGGCCCAGTGGTGCCATGACCCCGAGTGGGGCAATACAACAGCCGCTTCTCCTTCCTCTGAACATGTGTTTCCTGTCGCCCTCCTCTAACCTAGAGCCTGTTCTCCATCCCTTCTGGGTTGGATGTGGAGATCTCTGCTATGAATTTCTTAGGCTACCAAGGCCCCAGACAGACTTCCTCTTCCATAGACTCTACTAACCTAACAGTAGGTTAAGATAGGAGACAAGTGATCCTAGAACTCATAGGGATGGTGGTCTTCAGGGTACATAGGCTGGGATAATGGCTGCTGTGGTGTTTGGCTCACAAAAACCAACCAACCAACCAACCAACGAAAAAGCGCTGGCATTATTATCAGATGAGCTCTGTGGCTACGTGCTCAGGAAGCCCTCATCTGACTTTAGTTAGGGATCACAACCTGGCTATTGTGATCACTCCTTGCCTAGTGGACTCAGGTGCGTAAGACCATGGAATTTATGCAAAAACAGATGATTCAGGCTGTCTCCCAGGCTGTGTTTTCTTCCCAATTTCATCCTGTTACTGCTTGCTAGAATCCTGGCAATGCTCTGCCCAGGCAGTGGTTTTTTGGTCACACAGAAGGCTTTCAATAGTACTGCTTCAGTCCACAAAATGCCAGTTCCCTCTTTAGCCCATGCATTCCCATGTTCCTTTGAAACCACTCCTATCCCAGACCATGAAAACATACTGCTCCTGGAGAGAGGCTTTCCTCCTCACTCCTCAAAGATGTCAGCTTTGGATGCCTGTTCATGTCCAGGGGAGGGCACCTGGTGGGGAGCCGCAATATCCACCGGGGTATACCATTGGACCTCAAGACCTTCCACCAGCAGAAGTGCAGTTGGCTTTGTGCACGAACCCAACACACCTGTTGGAGTGTTCTTGGGGGTCAGAGACTACTCTTTGTTGCTAAGAGTTGACCTGAGTCCACATCCTGACCCTTGCTCTCTGCTATCTGATTGTCTCACTTACTCTGACGGCGAGAGATGATTTGGCCCAGCTCATAATCCTCTGGATTCTCCTCAGTAAGGAAGTGTAGGTCGAGGGCGCTGCGGATGACGACAGGAGCCCTATCGTGGCAGGTCACCTGGAGCAGCATGGGAGACAGGCCTTCAGGAAATGGGCCTTGAAGTGACTACTCAAGGACAGTGGGCAGGGGCATTCTGGAGGCACCTCCACTCTAAATACAAGGGCAACATCCATGACCCTACTACCCGAGGCTGACCTCCTGCTCATCGTGTGGGCTCTTCCCACAGGCTACTAGCCCAATCCTTGTACATAGGACTTCCTGGGCCTGCCATTGCTCTTTGTGGAGCTGCACTCCTCTCGGAGTGAAAGGACCCCACTACCTGCATACAGATGCAATCTCATCCCACAAGTTGGGAGGAATGGGACAATAGCCTCCAAGATCCCAGGTCTGCCCGAGGATGCAGGCGGCATTGGGAATGGCCTAGGCACAAAACCTAGAGGCTTTGGTCTGGATTGCCAGGGCCAAAAACAGACCCAGGAACATGACCACACACAGGAGAGCTGAAAGATAGCCACGAGAGCTCCTGGCCTCCAGAGGCTCAGTGCTGGCTGGGATGTAGGAGGCCACCTCATCCGGCAAGGGTGGTCATTGGGTTACCTGGACATTTAGTGTGCTTGCTCCACATCCATATCGACTCTGCAGAGAGACTCTCTCAGCTCCTTGTTCAAGGAACATGGAGAACCTCACACTGCTGTCCTCCTCCATAGACGTCAGCATCCCATACAAGGGAACCTGCAACCTAGTTCCTGTCCTATTCTCATCTGTCACCCATACCTGTCCCTGCCCTTCTGGACTGCATGCTGCCACCTGACACACAGACTCCCTCAGACATGGCAGTGGACAAGCTGCTGCACTCGCTCATCTCAGCTCCAGCCCTTCACACTGACCTCTCCCTTCTTGATTCCCATCTATCCTCCTGATCATCCAGAAGCTCCAAATTCAAGAGGGCATGAGTAGTCCATGGTATTGGACCAGTGTCTGCTCCCCACCCAGGTGTAAGCACCACGGGACACCCCTGCTCCCAGGCTTACCAGAACACTCTTGGCCATCTCTGGACTTTGTGTTTCTAAGTGGACACGAATTAAGCAGGTGTCTCCCACCTGCTTGTGGGAAAGCGGCCTGGAGGACTTGCAGGTTGATTCTGAGAACTGTGGGGGATGGAACATCAGCAAACCCAGAAACAGAAAGCCACCCCAGACTGTCAGTTGGCTCTATGGCTTCCAGCAAATATGTCCAGGTGCTGAGGCTTCTTATTTCCTCAGGTCGGAGTGGAATGGCAGCACATGCAGAGCTTGAATAAGGTAGGTGTTTACCTCCTTTCCCTTGACCTGGGGGCGTTTCCTCACCATGAAAGATTGTATTCCCAGATTCATGGACAGACACACGAGTGAGTGGTCAGAGACCTTGATTTCTGCAGAGCGAAGTGGAGAGAATTGTTAGGTGGCACTCAAGGATTATACCACAAAACACCCACAACTCGTGAGAGTCTCCGCCAGGCCCATCACACTTTGGTATTTTGGGGCCAAGGCCCACTTTCTCTTGGCTGTCAGTTATCCTGAGCCCACTGTGGATCATGTCTCCCCACTGTCTGATTGTCCTACTTACTCTCATCCTCAGACATCATATACAGCAGCTCAAAGTTGTCCACATCCTCATGCTGCAACAAATTTTGGTCCAAGGCCCTGCGGATGAGGCTTGTCACCGTCTCCTGAAAGGTCACCTGGATCAGGGTGGGACAAATGTCATCAGAGAATGGCTTTTAGAAGAGCAACCCAGAAGACTGTGGTCAAACATTCAGGAGAAATCTCAGCTACATATACAAGGGCACAATCTTGTTATCCTGCTACCTGAGTGTGTCCTCCATATACCACCTGGGTTCTTGCAATGTGCTACTAAAACAATCCTGGTACAAATATCTGCCTGTACCTGCCATCTCCCCTCCCCCTGGGGAGCCACATTCCACTCATGTCAAAGGACCAAACTGCCTATGCACAGACACACTCTCATCTCACTGAGATGAGAGCAATGGGCCAGGGATCTGCGCACCAAGTGTGATCTGGGATGCAGGCTGCCTTTGTGGGTGGAAGAGGCAGATGCACTGAAAATTTGGGTCCTGACTGCCACGACACAAAACAGACTCAGATACAAGAGTGTGCACTTGAGTGCTTCATGATAGCTTTGAGAGGCCCTGGCCTCTGGAAGCTCGGTGCGGGTCTGGTTGTAATGATGTACTTGACTCAGCACTGGCAGTCACTGAACATGTCTCCTCTGCAGCTGGACACCTGCAGCATTAGCGTGTCTACTGCACATCCATAGAAATTCTGCCAAGAACCCCTTTAGCTCCGTATTTACATACATGCAAAGCCTAACATTCCGAAGCTTTGGCATGACCCCCCAGGTGATCCCGACCCCAAATTCCTACACCTAGTCATGCTAAGGAGGTTCTCTTCCCTGCCACCAGGAACACATCCCCTCCTACACATGTGACAAGTCACTGCCACCTCCTCTGCTCCAACTTCACTCATTGAGAATACCAAGTTCTAGGCACTGCAGCCTGCACCCTGGACATATCTCTGCCTTCATCTGTCCACAGCACTTCCGTCTGCACTTCTGGCCTGCAAAACCCACAATACACAGGCCCACTCACCACTGAAGCTGGGCATGCTGATGCTCTCCCTCCTCAGGTCAAGCCCTTAAGACGGACCTCTCTCTTCTTTATTTCCCACCATAGCCCTGGGGTTGGCTGTGTCTCCTGCCTTCCACTGTGTGGACACCCAGGAGGCAGCCCTGCTGTCGGGCTTACCGGGATGCGCTTTGTCTCCCTCAGGCTCTGTCCCTCTAGGAGGACGTGAACAACGCGGCTGTCTTCCACCTGCTCGCTGGAGTGAAGCAGTGAGGAGCTGCTACTCACAGCTGCTGGGGTCCTGGATGCCACTGCCACAGAAGGTTCCAAGAACTGTGGGGGATGACAACATCAGCAAAGCCCAGCAACTGCACCCCACCCAGCCTGGCAGTTGGCTCTGTGGGCATTCTACAACATCCATCCAGAACCTGAGGTTCTTGTCCCCTTGGAGGATGTGGAGTGGCACCAGGAGTAAAGACTGAAGAAGGTGGCTGTTTTGGGAACAAGAGATCCAGCACCTGCTGGGTGGGGATGAAATCCCAGGAGATTAACCCCATGTTGCTGCTGAAATGTAGGTTCCTCCCACAAATGACAGGCAGGAGCTCATTCCTAAGCTGGTCCTGCCTGTAAGGTTCAAGGCTCTGAACCCTGAAGGGCTCCTCCGTGTTCTGATCATTTTCACCCTGGGTTGGGACCAAGAATGGTGGGTTCAAAATGGAAATGGTGACAAACAGAAAAATGACTTGTGCCAATACGCTAGAGTCAAAGCACAATGGGACAGTTCCCATCAGTACAAACACACACACACACACACACACACACACACACACACACACACACAGAGTCAGAATAGGAGTCCTGGGCCATTCATCAGGGATCAGACTAGAGGGCCTGCTGGGCTCACCTGCCCTGTGCTACTCACTGTTACTCTTGAGCTCCTCTGCGACAATCGCCAGAGGCTGTGGCGTCTAAGATGAAGCCTCACCCAGTGTATCCACAAAAGGGCTAGTTGGCCCCCCTGAGATTCCTGGGAGCCTGAGGCTCGGCATTGTCTGCAACCACAGGAGAACATCCTTCTCCCTCCAGTGGCTCCAACCAAGTGAGCTCGGATGGCTTGGTCAGTGAAGTGGGTGCCTGGATACCAGGGTTCCATGTTCTGTTTGATCCATTGTCAAGGCAATGATGTCATTTCCTGTGCCCATACCTGAGCCTCTTTTCACATAAGACCACTTTCAACAGCCCTATGGGCTGCCGATTTCTCCTCCATGCCTACCCATCTCAGGTGCGCAGGTGTTCACCAACAACTACCCAAACATCCCCACCAGCATCTGCCCTGCTTGGTGCCACTAGAGTTCCAGCTTGGAGCCTTCAAAAATGCATTCACAACCAGTCCTTCCCTCTCAGCAGCTTTTGGACCCTGGTCCCATCATTGTGCAACTCATGGTGTGCCCAGTCTTTTCTGGAAAGTAGGGTAGCATCTAATCTCTAGGGTTTATTGTGTCTATTGGCCCATAACACCCTCTGTTCTCTCTGAAACCAGAGATGGGACTCACAGGTGGCTAAAGCACAAATGTAGAGATGGGATAATCACAAGAAAGGGAGAGACAAAGAATGCACCCTAACTCCATCAGGCCTGTGTCCCACACAGGGACATGGCCAATGTCCGTCCCATCGTGGCTGCAGTTCCCTCTCTACACCATGGCAAGTTGGAGGGGACTGAGATGCAGAGGCTGCTCCCCTCTGCCATACAACTTCCCAAGGCTTCTCCTAAGATTTCAAAAGGGCCAAGTGTGTCTAGTGTTGGGGTCTCACAGAGACTCCGAGGTACCACAGCATCCTGCTGCCCAGAACCGGTTCACCCCTCACCTCAAGGGGGCTCAGCCTCTGGATTCATGGGAATTGAAGTGGGTACAGGTGATGGGATATCACCTCCAAGACTGAGTTATGCCAAGTCCATGACCCCTGTCTGCATCCCTGTCTCCAGCACCACTCCCCCCTCTCTCTTTCCTCCTCAGAGCAAACAAATCCATTTAGCAAGTGTGTCCTGTGATAAAGACATGACGGTCACCCATCCTCTCATTACAAAAACACTGAGGCTCAGCCAACATGGATCCTACAGGGAACACAGGCATAAACTCAGACTCCGATCCTCCCAGCCGAGCCTCAGTGGAGCCTGGACTCCCAGCCTCCTGAGTCAAGGAAACAGAGGTTCCTAGCCGAGCCACCTTGGATGCAGCCGCACACAAACTGAACTCATCAATGCCCCTTGCTCTCAGTTGTGAGTAAGAGGGGAAGTGGTGTTTCACAACCCTGGACATCAAGTGCAGTCTCCAGGCTTTGGGGTGTGCCCTGGCCTCTGTCTATCTGCCCAGGCTCTCCAACCCACACTGGCCTCTTACCCAACCTCCTCCTAGGGCCAAACTCAATCCTGCCTCTCAATTTCTGCTGCCTTCCCCAACACACTGCTCCCCAAAATGAGCAGGGCTGGCTCTCGGTTATCATGCTGGTGCCAGCAGCAATGCCACCCCACTGACATAATTCTGAGTCCCAACCTAGGCACTCCAGCTGTCTTTGCCACACCTGGCCTGTTTGGGCTCTGGCTCTTGCTCTTTTCTTTCATGTGCATGTGTTTTGAGGTTTTGAGTTTCTCCCACTGCAGAACTGCAGCTGTGGCAGGGTAGAGCTCATGAGGGTGACATTCTGAGCCACATCCAATCCCATCAGGACTGTTCACTGGGGTGACTGCTGGAACACAGTGATGAGTGAACACATGGGAGGTGGTTGGACCCACCTTGCCTCTGGGTGGCTTCCTTTCAGGACAGGAATGTAGGCATGGGAGCCCCTGGCGTGGGATGCTTTGCACAAGGCGTGACCATGGGCTCTCTTTCCTGGCAAAAATGGCTCCACTCAGCATGGAGAGCACTGTCATTCCTGGTGGCTAACAACAGCCCTGGACCCCAGAAAGGAACCCACACTCAAGATTAACGTCTGAGTGTGCGTGTCCTCGAGGAAATGAGGTCTCCTGATCCCAGGTGCAAAGGGGTAAGTCCTCTAACTCCAGGGGCCATGAAGGGACATCTGAGTTTCCCTCGTCCTTCTTTCCCTCTCTAACTAACCACAGTTAGGACCCTGGCCTCATTCCCCAGTGAGGATCATTAGGCTCCATAAAGGACAGTCTCTAAGATGCTCAGGGGACCAACACCCTCTGCACAACCCATAACCCTATTCACCCAAGAGGCAAGAGGATTTCTATTCAGGAAAACCAGGAAAGGGAGAGCCTTTCTCAAGGACACAAGGACATTAGTGAGTGAGGGAGTGATTAATGGATGGAGAACTATTTCCAACCCCAACTTCCAGGAGCATATATGGCCCCCTGGAGAATTCTGCAGTGTGTTGGTGATTAAGGAGAACGTGTGAATTCAGGGGTCACTAGGTCCTCTCAGCCATAAGGAGGGAAACTGCCATAAAGGAACTAGGACAAGGGTGCGAGGAATGCTCACTGGTGGGAGATCGGAAGGAAGGAAAGTGTACTCATTAGAAAAGTGTCGCCTGAAAATTCTTAGCCAGCCAAAAGTCGTGCGAACTTGTGTGGGAAAAGAGTCTTTGCACAGTGATGAAGCTAAGAGCTCACATGATGGAACACAGCATCAACTGGGACCAAATCCAATATCTGATATTCTTGTAGGAAGAGGAGAGTCTGGACCCAGATACCAGGGAGACTGGGGGATACCGGATATGTGAGGTTGGAGCCAGGGCGGGATGCCCATATGGGAACCACAGATCGTGTGCAGCAATAGGAGAGTGGGCAAGGGCTGGGAGAGTTGGGGAGACAGTCCCCTTGAAACCTGGGAGGGGTTATGGCACTGGGACAGCCCAACACCTACTGTGTTGAGCCTCTGGAGCTCAACGGAAGACACTTCCTCTGTTGTCGGCCACCCAGTTAACAGAGTTTGGTTGCAGCAGCCTAGGACCCAGCTGAAGGTCTGAGCATGTTGGCCATGCAGGTTGGATCTGGACCACAGACACCCTCATCAGAGATTGTAGGGTCTCAGCCCTGAGGCAAGACAGGCACTAAGTCAGGCCAGGTGGGGAAACGGATAGGCACACACTCTGGGGGCTGGTGCCTGTGTTACTGGGAGCACTTCTGATCGCAATTCCCTGATCTGCTGCCAACACAGGCTACAGAGGAGCGTACAGAAACACAGACCACGGATCTGCCCCACTCAGTGGGCCCAGGCCAACACCACACCCAGCAGCCTCGTGCCATACCCAATGAGTCTCGAAGCGGCCCCCTCTTCCCATCCTGAGAGCTCTTCCCTTCCTCATGTGCCAATAGCTCCCTACTGTCACTGGCAATATCTACTCTGTGAGATGTCAACATCCGTGGGTACTGTTCTCTCATCCCAGGACAGTGTGGTCCCACACACCCTGGTGAAATGGGCCACCTGGAGGCTGGACCTGGAGGTTGTTGAGGCTGAATGGCAGCGGTGGTCCTCTGGCACTTAATATTATTTAAGTTAAAAAAAAAACAAAAACAAAAACAAAAAACGGGTCTTGGTGCTCAAAAATGTTTGATTTGCATATTCTCATCCCCTAACCCCAATATTTTCATTATTTCCTCACATATGAAATCTTACTAGCATAAAGGTAATTTCGTATTAAACAAAGTGGATTGAAATAACATTGGTAAAAATAATCAATCACCATACTTTCAATTTTTGTTCTGCTTTCCTATTAGAAACCACTTGGATACAAGAGAACAGAGGACAGACTCATGGAAATGCTTGAAATGACAAGAAGCTCCCACTCAAGCTCAGCATTCAGTCCTGGACAGGGTAAGACCAGGCCACTTTGACATCTGTGCCAAAGAGTCTACCAGACAGAATCCTCTGACTGATCCCTGACTGAGCCATAGGAACTGGCTAGAAAAGCCTTCACATCCTCAATACATTCTTCACGTCAGAATACTTGACAACCATTGATATCCATCTCTCGTTAACTTGCTCCCCAGCCAACCATTCTTCAACAAATTCAAAGGAGTAACTCATGCAAGCACACAGAAAGGGGTGTTCACTACACACATCCATGTGCGAAAAAGACAACTGGTATTTCTTGTTTGGGCTATTTCAAATGAAATCCCTTCTGCATGACCTCCACAAACCAAAGGAAAATATTTGTGAAATTCCCACGTAGAAGACAAGATACACTTGCCAAGGAGGCAGTGGCAAGAATTTTGACACTCCAAATGTAGAGTGTGTGTTTAGGAAGCAGTCACAGTTTCCATGAGAGAGTCCCATGAAATCAATTAGGAAGATCCATGCTCTAGCCCTACCATGCAAGTGATGTGACTTGAAAGAGTCACTTAGTCTTAGTAACCATCATCACTAACAACTAAGTCAATGACTAAAGGTCCTCAGGTGCCAAGCTACAAAATGTGGGATGAGCATGGATGAGGATGGGTGGGAGAATTCTCCAACTCTAACACAATTAGGGAAGGATGTGCTGACCTCAAGTGGCTGGGGGGCTGGGATCCTGCCACAGAGGGGGATTCCAAACCTCACATCCCCTGACCCAGGCCAGAAGACCAGGTAGAGTCCAAGGACCCTGGGGTGGCCCAATGGCAATAAAGGTCAAAAGGAACTAGGGATCTGCCTGGTCCCTCAATCCCCTACTCTGAGCAGGGCTGCATGACGAGGCCAGAGGCCATCCACAGCAATCTGCCTTTACAGGAAAATAGGGACTGCAGGCTGCCTCTGGCTCACTAAATCAGGGTGGTGTTTTCATAAAGCAAGACCACTTCCTCACATTTGACCAGCAGCTCATGTGTTGACAGCACAATGACTGACTTGACTCAGGCCCTGATGAATGAAATAGAAAATTCATAGCAAACCCATCTTTAGCTCTTCCACATCATCAGGGGCTCTGATTCAATTCCGTCCAGAAAGGTGTCTGAAATGATTTCTAAACATGCTGGGGACTCACCTCTGTGTGGAACTTTTCAGGAAAAAGGGGATCAAATCTCATGAAGCAACTCTTCTCTCTTCTAGCCCATGGGCAATGCAAGGAACCTGCATGATACCAGAGGCTCACTTCTCTCTTCTCATGTCTTCTGGAAAGGATTCGTTAATGCTTCCTGCAAGGTGAAGCAGAAGCCTGCATCCCCAGCTGCACAGAAGTGTTTTAGGGCAGTGTCTCCCTTAAAACCCAAAAATAAAAAAACAGGTCATTCAACAGGCACATGGATTCGAGTACATGTTCAATGATCCCTCCTCCCTGGAGCCTTCCACATGCCCATCTTCCACATTCACAGAGCAATGCTTGGCCATTCTCAAGACCAGGAGACCATGATGCTCATCACCAGGAAGTCAATAAGGAACATGAAGAGAGCAGCATGGATTGCAGAAGGTGGCACATCAAGGATCTTCAGCTCTGCTGCTAGAACACAAGAGCTTAACTTCAGTATTGACTTTTTGCCAACTACCAAGTACGATAGCAGTGTCAAGCCCAATATGCAGATATGCAAGTAGTAGGTGACACCCCGCATCCATTCACAAAAGTGGGCAACATCTGCATCAGAACAAGGAAGTATCTTACCCTTACTCATAAAAATCATCAGAAACAAAATAAAATGGATGCAAGACTTCTCATTTCACTATTAGGTAGCTGTTGGAATTCCCTATTAAATAATACCTCCTCCAAAATAAAAAGTATCTCAGACATGTGTCAACTATTCAATGGATGACATTTTAAAAACTATGGACTTTACTTAATATTTATGTATGCTATATCCCTGCCTAAGGCTCTATGAGAAAGGAGCACATAGAATTGGATCTTTGAAAATCTCACATTTGCTGATAAATATTACTGCTGATCTCAGGCATGGCGAAGTGAAAAGTGGGACTTTGGATATTCCAAGAATGCTATGTTGTGGGATTGGTGTCCCTGATTCATACATAGCATATGGTTTCTATGAAATCCAGTGAGGGAGCAGGAGTAACGAAGCTGATTGCACAGATGACCTGAGGGAATACTGACAGATAGGCCAAATGAAAAATATGCTCCAGCTAACCATTGGTATTTGGGCTTCTGATCCCAGTCCTGTTTTTAAAAAAGGTGCAGACAGGCAGTGTTCATTAAAAACTGTCTACCATGTAAAAGTGGGTAATTTAAATGGCATCTAGTTACACATCCGATAGAATGGTCTGGCAACATATGAATTTCATTCTAACAACAACAACAACAACAAAACATAGAAAATGAGACATAAAGATAAAACCTTGTCTTCACCAGGATGCCTAAAAATAGGTTTTATTTGGCTCATGCCAATAAATATCTTTCAATAGAATTTCTGATTTCTGAATGAATCCATTCAACTTCATACTGCACAGATCACAAGGTTTTCTTTACAGAATATTCTCTTCTTCTTCTTAAAGCCTCACATAGAAAATGTCTCACAGGACATAGGAGGGGAATGACCCAAAGGATGAGAGAATGGCTGGAACCGTTCTCAAATGTGCCCATGTAGCCTAAAGTTTGAAGGCATCTAATTGTACTCTAAAACAATTATGAACCTATTCGATCCATTATTAATAAATATCACCACTTTACCACTTGAACCAAATCACAGAAAATTGGAAACAGATGATCATTGGCTTTGATACCTTTACTTCTGTTTCATTACTCAGAGTCGATCAACTCTATACTTCAAGTGACACAGATTTATTACAGAATGCCTAAGATCCTAAGGATCTATTTTAGCTCAGCCCATGGTATTGCTTCATTATTTTATTATTTTGTAAGTAATAAAAAATAACTTCATGTTGGATGATATATTCAAGCCATGAATATATCATCCAACATTGTTCTTCCCAAAATATTAGCCCAATTTCTGTGCGCGCTCACTTACTGTTCAGGAATTTTACTAATTGTTTGAAGGTTCTAGAGGACCTGTTAGACTCCTAATGGACAAACCATACAACATACTCCAGAGAACGGACGAGTGCCATAAGAAGAAAATAAGGTCAGCCTACAGCAATGGGCAGCTGCCTGCCCTCGGCTGGGAGGAGCCCTGGCCATGGCACCAGGGCTGCTGGGCAGCAGAAGCCTCCACAGCCCTGCAGGGAGCCTGGAGCACAGCTCTGCCTAACCATGCTCAGCCCTGGACAGATGCACATGAGTTCCCATCACAGGCTCGAGTGTGACAGTCCCAGGTGCATGCCTGTCATGCCAGCCACCAGGGAGGCTGAGGCAAGAGGAACGTTTGAGGTCAGCCTTGGCAACTTAGACCCCGAGGCAAAGGGGAAATACTTTTACAGGGGTCTCTGAGGGTGTAGCTCAGGTAGGTCACTTGCCTCACAGGCTCAAGGCCCTGGGTTCAATCCCCAGAACCCACGTATACACAAAAAGTGAACTTGGAATATTGTTTAAAATGATGGGTCAGGAACACACAAGGACTTCAATATGACCTCTCAGAGGAGCTCAATTTGAGATCAGACTGAACAAAAGACCACCTGGACCATTGACTCAGTGTCTGAAACCCTCTGTGAGCATGGGAAGCACTGCTGGCAAGACACCAGAGGGCCAAAGCACTTGTGCCCCCTGCAGGGGCGTCTCTTGTCTACCGCCAAAGACTGTTCCCCTCCTGGGGCAGCTGAGAGCAAGCTGGGCCTTGGAGCAAGGACTAGTGCTTTAGATATAGACTATGCAAGCAAGGGGCAATGTCTTATTAAAACTAAAATTAAAAAGTCACATTGAAAAAATTTTAAAAAGAAGAAAATAAGGTCAAGTAGAGGAAGCCCATTTTCACAGGAAAAAATCCCCCAGTGAAAAGCATCAGAATAGATACCAAGAAAAATACCAACAAACACAGTGTGCTCCCCCTATGTATCTACTCAACCTGCAAAAGTTAGAAAGCTAGATAATACAATCCTGGCCACAGGTAGAGCTATGCAGATGAGCCACCTGGCAGTGCTTAGTCAAAGAAGTAAACATGCACACTTTGACCTAGAAATTCCACCTGTGTGTAAACCAGGCGGTGCTTAAGCAGTTTCACAAGGGGACATGCACAGGGAAATTTATCCTCAGGTTCTTATAGAGTTGTCTGTGCTTACTGGGAGTTGATGGTTGTCAAGATGCCCACAGCTGCGAAAGTCAAAAGCTAAAAAAATAATAGATGCCAACCTGGATATATTAATAATCCCGTATCTATGATCACCTTCATAAGGTAGCTTCCCAACTTCTGTGTGGAAGTGTGTTTCTCCTTGGCCCTTACACTGTTGTGGAGACCACTAGGAGTTCAGCTTTGTGCAGGATCATCTGACCTGGACTTTTGGCAAGACCTGTACAGCCCTCACACATGCTCAGATGCTACAGGACTTTTCAGACCAGTCCAGACAACAGTAGGCATCCATTCATTGTCTGCACTCTACAGATTCCTAGATGCACGACATTCATTACCATCAAATGCAGAATTTTCATCAAAAACTAATATATATATCATTCCAATCTGAATCAAGAAAATCGGAAATATCCCCAAATCCAAAGAGTGGATCCCCATTGTGATGCTACAAGTTGAAAATTCCACAGCTGACCTCATGGGATGGTTCACAGTCAAAAGACAGCTGCATGAAAAATATTACATGACCTTCCTGCTATGTGAAAAGTGGCATGTGAAGTACACATGCATGTCTTCCTCAGACATGGGTTCATTTGCAAGACACCTTGTGCAATTGAAAATACTCCAAAAGGGGAGAAATCAGAACCATGTCTCCAAAGTATTTCAGCAGAGACCAACTCCATCTGTCTATCTATCTCTCAGTGAGTGTGTGTGCTCTTGTGTGTGTTTGTGTGTCTTTGTTTGTGTTTGTACCATCATAGCTGATACTTCATTGCCCCCATTGGAAAACTGACTCAGATAATGCCATCTGCCAAACTCCTAAAAACCAAAGTTCTTGCTGATAAAATGAAACATTCCTTCCTGTTGGTTTGGATGTGTCCTTTAGGAATCACTGCTACATTTAGTATACTCAAATCATCACAGTAGATCAGGTAACAAAAACATATATATTTTAAAATAATAATATATTAATGGAAACAACAAATACAGGATAGAGTAACAACTGTGTTACTAAACAAGGTCAAGGACAATGGCAAACTATAGATTCAAACTTTGAAGAAAATAGTAATCAATGTAAATATTCCTGGGCTGCCTCAGCCCCGCCGAGGCACACAGCCCCAGAATGGTTTTGCAAGCATCCTCAGGAGGGCTGGAGAATCTTTGCAGGACGAGAGGGAGGTTGAGGCTGGATCCACCCATCATTCTTTTGGGAGAGGCTCCTTTTCCTCAGCACAAAGTTGGATTTTTTGTGAGGATTCTTGGCATCAAATACGTTGGCCTCTGCTGGAATCCTCAGCTCTGGGGAGAGAGGGGTGTACAAAAAGAAGGTGGCACTCAGGAGGTGCTCCCTAGGACACGCCAACATCTGAGAGCCTGTGCCAGAAAAGGCCAGAGCCACACACCTGAGAGCTCTCCAATTCAGCACCAATACCAACAAAGACAGCCTCCACAGTCCTCCCTGAGGAAGAACTAGGCAGAGCACTTCAACAGACCTAATGTCTGTTCCTACCGAAGGCCTTGGACTCCAGAATATCTCAGGTCCTCTTGCATCTGCCAAAGCACACCACTAGGGTTTGCATCTGAAATCTCCCACAAAAGGTTCCTGTGCCGAAGATTCAGTCCCCACATGAGCCATCTTCATAGGTGGGTTTGGAGGGAAGCACTGGATGGTGAGTGCTCTGATGTCAACATGAAATTCTCATTCAAGATGAATACACTACTGGGGGGTGGGAGGGACTGGAAGAAAGGTTGAGCATGGTTGGAGTAAGACCTAAACAGGGTTGTGCCCTGGGCAACAGTACCTTGTTCCTGTTGGCTCCACTGAATCCTCATTCTCCAAGGAGAGGTCCTCCCTCTCCATCTTTCTCTCTCTCCCTCTCTGCCAGCCTCGTTCTCTCTCTCCCAGTCTATGCCTTTGTGGCAAGGGCTGAGGAGCTCTCCACTGCCACACACTAGAGCTTTATGGACAGCCTCAGTGCACAACCAAAGAGAAAGCTATGAAACCCAGAGAAAAAAGGCCTAGGATTCCTCCTCTGAGTTATTTTCCTCAAGTATGGCCACAGTGAGGACAGGCTGACCAGCACGGATACCACGTTAGAGCCATGCTTCTGCGTTGGTGGAGCCCGCCTCCATGTGAACCAGGCTTCTGAGAATGGAGGCCACATTCCAAATACTGCCCTACTGAGAACAATGGTTCCAAAGACCAGCAAAGGGACTGCTTCCCTCCAACATGGTGTATGGCCCAGTGGTGCCATGACCCCGAGTGGGGGAATACAACAGCCACTTCTCCTTCCTCTGAACATGTGTTTCCTGTCGCCCTCCTCTAACCTAGAGCCTGTTCTCCATCCCTTCTGGGTTGGATGTGGAGATCTCTGCTATGAATTTCTTAGGCTACCAAGGCCCCAGACAGACTTCCTCTTCCATAGACTCTACTAACCTAACAGTAGGTTAAGATAGGAGACAAGTGATCCTAGAACTCATAGGGATGGTGGTCTTCAGGGTACATAGGCTGGGATAATGGCTGCTGTGGTGTTTGGCTCACAAAAACCAACCAACCAACCAACGAAAAAGCGCTGGCATTATTATCAGATGAGCTCTGTGGCTACGTGCTCAGGAAGCCCTCATCTGACTTTAGTTAGGGATCACAACCTGGCTATTGTGATCACTCCTTGCCTAGTGGACTCAGGTGCGTAAGACCATGGAATTTATGCAAAAACAGATGATTCAGGCTGTCTCCCAGGCTGTGTTTTCTTCCCAATTTCATCCTGTTACTGCTTGCTAGAATCCTGGCAATGCTCTGCCCAGGCAGTGGTTTTTTGGTCACACAGAAGGCTTTCAATAGTACTGCTTCAGTCCACAAAATGCCAGTTCCCTCTTTAGCCCATGCATTCCCATG
This sequence comes from Urocitellus parryii, assembly GCF_045843805.1. Classification (NCBI taxonomy): domain Eukaryota; kingdom Metazoa; phylum Chordata; class Mammalia; order Rodentia; family Sciuridae; genus Urocitellus; species Urocitellus parryii. The sequence continues at coordinate 66,004,208 of NC_135548.1, forward strand.
TTCCTTTGAAACCACTCCTATCCCAGACCATGAAAACATACTGCTCCTGGAGAGAGGCTTTCCTCCTCACTCCTCAAAGATGTCAGCTTTGGATGCCTGTTCATGTCCAGGGGAGGGCACCTGGTGGGGAGCCGCAATATCCACCGGGGTATACCATTGGACCTCAAGACCTTCCACCAGCAGAAGTGCAGTTGGCTTTGTGCACGAACCCAACACACCTGTTGGAGTGTTCTTGGGGGTCAGAGACTACTCTTTGTTGCTAAGAGTTGACCTGAGTCCACATCCTGACCCTTGCTCTCTGCTATCTGATTGTCTCACTTACTCTGACGGCGAGAGATGATTTGGCCCAGCTCATAATCCTCTGGATTCTCCTCAGTAAGGAAGTGTAGGTCGAGGGCGCTGCGGATGATGACAGGAGCCCTATCGTGGCAGGTCACCTGGAGCAGCATGGGAGACAGGCCTTCAGGAAATGGGCCTTGAAGTGACTACTCAAGGACAGTGGGCAGGGGCATTCTGGAGGCACCTCCACTCTAAATACAAGGGCAACATCCATGCCCCTACTACCCGAGGCTGACCTCCTGCTCATCGTGTGGGCTCTTCCCACAGGCTACTAGCCCAATCCTTGTACATAGGACTTCCTGGGCCTGCCATTGCTCTTTGTGGAGCTGCACTCCTCTCGGAGTGAAAGGACCCCACTACCTGCATACAGATGCAATCTCATCCCACAAGTTGGGAGGAATGGGACAATAGCCTCCAAGATCCCAGGTCTGCCCGAGGATGCAGGCGGCATTGGGAATGGCCTAGGCACAAAACCTAGAGGCTTTGGTCTGGATTGCCAGGGCCAAAAACAGACCCAGGAACATGACCACACACAGGAGAGCTGAAAGATAGCCACGAGAGCTCCTGGCCTCCAGAGGCTCAGTGCTGGCTGGGATGTAGGAGGGCACCTCATCCGGCAAGGGTGGTCATTGGGTTACCTGGACATTTAGTGTGCTTGCTCCACATCCATATCGACTCTGCAGAGAGACTCTCTCAGCTCCTTGTTCAAGGAACATGGAGAACCTCACACTGCTGTCCTCCTCCATAGACGTCAGCATCCCATACAAGGGAACCTGCAACCTAGTTCCTGTCCTATTCTCATCTGTCACCCATACCTGTCCCTGCCCTTCTGGACTGCATGCTGCCACCTGACACACAGACTCCCTCAGACATGGCAGTGGACAAGCTGCTGCACTCGCTCATCTCAGCTCCAGCCCTTCACACTGACCTCTCCCTTCTTGATTCCCATCTATCCTCCTGATCATCCAGAAGCTCCAAATTCAAGAGGGCATGAGTAGTCCATGGTATTGGACCAGTGTCTGCTCCCCACCCAGGTGTAAGCACCACGGGACACCCCTGCTCCCAGGCTTACCAGAACACTCTTGGCCATCTCTGGACTTTGTGTTTCTAAGTGGACACGAATTAAGCAGGTGTCTCCCACCTGCTTGTGGGAAAGCGGCCTGGAGGACTTGCAGGTTGATTCTGAGAACTGTGGGGGATGGAACATCAGCAAACCCAGAAACAGAAAGCCACCCCAGACTGTCAGTTGGCTCTATGGGCTTCCAGCAAATATGTCCAGGTGCTGAGGCTTCTTATTTCCTCAGGTCGGAGTGGAATGGCAGCACATGCACAGCTTGAATAAGGTAGGTGTTTACCTCCTTTCCCTTGACCTGGGGGCGTTTCCTCACCATGAAATATTGTATTCCCAGATTCATGGACAGACACACGAGTGAGTGGTCAGAGACCTTGATTTCTGCAGAGCGAAGTGGAGAGAATTGTTAGGTGGCACTCAAGGATTATACCACAAAACACCCACAACCCCTGAGAGTCTCCGCCAGGCCCATCACACTTTGGTATTTTGGGGCCAAGGCCCACTTTCTCTTGGCTGTCAGTTATCCTGAGCCCACTGTGGATCATGTCTCCCCACTGTCTGATTGTCCTACTTACTCTCATCCTCAGACATCATATACAGCAGCTCAAAGTTGTCCACATCCTCATGCTGCAACAAATTTTGGTCCAAGGCCCTGCGGATGAGGCTTGTCACCGTCTCCTGAAAGGTCACCTGGATCAGGGTGGGACAAATGTCATCAGAGAATGGCTTTTAGAAGAGCTACCCAGAAGACTGTGGTCAAACATTCAGGAGAAATCTCAGCTACATATACAAGGGCACAATCTTGTTATCCTGCTACCTGAGTGTGTCCTCCATATACCACCTGGGTTCTTGCAATGTGCTACTAGAACAATCCTGGTACAAATATCTGCCTGTACCTGCCATCTCCCCTCCCCCTGGGGAGCCACATTCCACTCATGTCAAAGGACCAAACTGCCTATGCACAGACACACTCTCATCTCACTGAGATGAGAGCAATGGGCCAGGGATCTGCGCACCAAGTGTGATCTGGGATGCAGGCTGCCTTTGTGGGTGCAAGAGGCAGATGCACTGAAAATTTGGGTCCTGACTGCCACGACACAAAACAGACTCAGATACAAGAGTGTGCACTTGAGTGCTTCATGATAGCTTTGAGAGGCCCTGGCCTCTGGAAGCTCGGTGCGGGTCTGGTTGTCATGATGTACTTGACTCAGCACTGGCAGTCACTGAACATGTCTCCTCTGCAGCTGGACACCTGCAGCATTAGCGTGTCTACTGCACATCCATAGAAATTCTGCCAAGAACCCCTTTAGCTCCGTATTTACATACATGCAAAGCCTAACATTCCGAAGCTTTGGCATGACCCCCCAGGTGATCCCGACCCCAAATTCCTACACCTAGTCATGCTAAGGAGGTTCTCTTCCCTGCCACCAGGAACACATCCCCTCCTACACATGTGACAAGTCACTGCCACCTCCTCTGCTCCAACTTCACTCATTGAGAATACCAAGTTCTAGGCACTGCAGCCTGCACCCTGGACATATCTCTGCCTTCATCTGTCCACAGCACTTCCGTCTGCACTTCTGGCCTGCAAAACCCACAATACACAGGCCCACTCACCACTGAAGCTGGGCATGCTGATGCTCTCCCTCCTCAGGTCAAGCCCTTAAGACGGACCTCTCTCTTCTTTATTTCCCACCATAGCCCTGGGGTTGGCTGTGTCTCCTGCCTTCCACTGTGTGGACACCCAGGAGGCAGCCCTGCTGTCGGGCTTACCGGGATGCGCTTTGTCTCCCTCAGGCTCTGTCCCTCTAGGAGGACGTGAACAACGCGGCTGTCTTCCACCTGCTCGCTGGAGTGAAGCAGTGAGGAGCTGCTACTCACAGCTGCTGGGGTCCTGGATGCCACTGCCACAGAAGGTTCCAAGAACTGTGGGGGATGACAACATCAGCAAAGCCCAGCAACTGCACCCCACCCAGCCTGGCAGTTGACTTTGTGGGCATTCTACAACATCCATCCAGAACCTTAGGTTCTTGTCCCCTTGGAGGATGTGGAGTGGCACCAGGAGTAAAGACTGAAGAAGGTGGCTGTTTTGGGAACAAGAGATCCAGCACCTGCTGCTTGGGGATGAAATCCCAGGAGATTAACCCCATGTTGCTGCTGAAATGTTGGTTCCTCCCACAAATGACAGGCAGGAGCTCATTCCTAAGCTGGTCCTGCCTGTAAGGTTCAAGGCTCTGAACCCTGAAGGGCTCCTCCGTGTTCTGATCATTTTCACCCTGGGTTGGGACCAAGAATGGTGGGTTCAAAATGGAAATGGTGACAAACAGAAAAATGACTTGTGCCAATACACTAGAGTCAAAGCACAATGGGACAGTTCCCATCAGTACAAACACACACACACACACACACACACACACACACACACACACACACACACAGAGTCAGAATAGGAGTCCTGGGCCATTCATCAGGGATCAGACTAGAGGGCCTGCTGGGCTCACCTGCCCTGTGCTACTCACTGTTACTCTTGAGCTCCTCTGCGACAATCGCCAGAGGCTCTGGCGTCTAAGATGAAGCCTCACCCAGTGTATCCACAAAAGGGCTAGTTGCCCCCCCTGAGATTCCTGGGAGCCTGAGGCTCGGCATTGTCTGCAACCACAGGAGAACATCCTTCTCCCTCCAGTGGCTCCAACCAAGTGAGCTCGGATGGCTTGGTCAGTGAAGTGGGTGCCTGGATACCAGGGTTCCATGTTCTGTTTGATCCATTGTCAAGGCAATGATGTCATTTCCTGTGCCCATACCTGAGCCTCTTTTCACATAAGACCACTTTCAACAGCCCTATGGGCTGCCGATTTCTCCTCCATGCCTACCCATCTCAGGTGCGCAGGTGTTCACCAACAACTACCCAAACATCCCCACCAGCATCTGCCCTGCTTGGTGCCACTAGAGTTCCAGCTTGGAGCCTTCAAAAATGCATTCACAACCAGTCCTTCCCTCTCAGCAGCTTTTGGACCCTGGTCCCATCATTGTGCAACTCATGGTGTGCCCAGTCTTTTCTGGAAAGTAGGGTAGCATCTAATCTCTAGGGTTTATTGTGTCTATTGGCCCATAACACCCTCTGTTCTCTCTGAAACCAGAGATGGGACTCACAGGTGGCTAAAGCACAAATGTAGAGATGGGATAATCACAAGAAAGGGAGAGACAAAGAATGCACCCTAACTCAATCAGGCCTGTGTCCCACACAGGGACATGGCCAATGTCCGTCCCATCGTGGCTGCAGTTCCCTCTCTACACCATGGCAAGTTGGAGGGGACTGAGATGCAGAGGCTGCTCCCCTCTGCCATACAACTTCCCAAGGCTTCTCCTAAGATTTCAAAAGGGCCAAGTGTGTCTAGTGTTGGGGTCTCACAGAGACTCCGAGGTACCACAGCATCCTGCTGCCCAGAACCGGTTCACCCCTCACCTCAAGGGGGCTCAGCCTCTGGATTCATGGGAATTGAAGTGGGTACAGGTGATGGGATATCACCTCCAAGACTGAGTTATGCCAAGTCCATGACCCCTGTCTGCATCCCTGTCTCCAGCACCACTCCCCCCTCTCTCTTTCCTCCTCAGAGCAAACAAATCCATTTAGCAAGTGTGTCCTGTGATAAAGACATGACGGTCACCCATCCTCTCATTACAAAAACACTGAGGCTCAGCCAACATGGATCCTACAGGGAACACAGGCATAAACTCAGACTCCGATCCTCCCAGCCGAGCCTCAGTGGAGCCTGGACTCCCAGCCTCCTGAGTCAAGGAAACAGAGGTTCCTAGCCGAGCCACCTTGGATGCAGCCGCACACAAACTGAACTCATCAATGCCCCTTGCTCTCAGTTGTGAGTAAGAGGGGAAGTGGTGTTTCACAACCCTGGACATCAAGTGCAGTCTCCAGGCGTTGGGGTGTGCCCTGGCCTCTGTCTATCTGCCCAGGCTCTCCAACCCACACTGGCCTCTTACCCAACCTCCTCCTAGGGCCAAACTCAATCCTGCCTCTCAATTTCTGCTGCCTTCCCCAACACACTGCTCCCCAAAATGAGCAGGGCTGGCTCTCGGTTATCATGCTGGTGCCAGCAGCAATGCCACCCCACTGACATAATTCTGAGTCCCAACCTAGGCACTCCAGCTGTCTTTGCCACACCTGGCCTGTTTGGGCTCTGGCTCTTGCTCTTTTCTTTCATGTGCATGTGTTTTGAGGTTTTGAGTTTCTCCCACTGCAGAACTGCAGCTGTGGCAGGGTAGAGCTCATGAGGGTGACATTCTGAGCCACATCCAATCCCATCAGGACTGTTCACTGGGGTGACTGCTGGAACACAGTGATGAGTGAACACATGGGAGGTGGTTGGACCCACCTTGCCTCTGAGTGGCTTCCTTTCAGGACAGGAATGTAGGCATGGGAGCCCCTGGCGTGGGATGCTTTGCACAAGGCGTGACCATGGGCTCTCTTTCCTGGCAAAAATGGCTCCACTCAGCATGGAGAGCACTGTCATTCCTGGTGGCTAACAACAGCCCTGGACCCCAGAAAGGAACCCACACTCAAGATTAACGTCTGAGTGTGCGTGTCCTCGAGGAAATGAGGTCTCCTGATCCCAGGTGCAAAGGGGTAAGTCCTCTAACTCTAGGAGCCATGAAGGGACATCTGAGTTTCCCTCGTCCTTCTTTCCCTCTCTAACTAACCACAGTTAGGACCCTGGCCTCATTCCCCAGTGAGGATCATTAGGCTCCATAAAGGACAGTCTCTAAGATGCTCAGTGGACCAACACCCTCTGCACAACCCATAACCCTATTCACCCAAGAGGCAAGAGGATTTCTATTCAGGAAAACCAGGAAAGGGAGAGCCTTTCTCAAGGACACAAGGACATTAGTGAGTGAGGGAGTGATTAATGGATAGAGAACTATTTCCAACACCAACTTCCAGGAGCATATATGGCCCCCTGGAGAATTCTGCAGTGTGTTGGTGATTAAGGAGAACGTGTGAATTCAGGGGTCACTAGGTCCTCTCAGCCATAAGGAGGGAAACTGCCATAAAGGAACTAGGACAAGGGTGCGAGGAATGCTCACTGGTGGGAGATCGGAAGGAAGGAAAGTGTACTCATTAGAAAAGTGTCGCCTGAAAATTCTTAGCCAGCCAAAAGTCGTGCGAACTTGTGTGGGAAAAGAGTCTTTGCACAGTGATGAAGCTAAGAGCTCACATGATGGAAAACAGCATCAACTGGGACCAAATCCAATATCTGATATTCTTGTAGGAAGAGGAGAGTCTGGACCCAGATACCAGGGAGACTGGGGGATACCGGATATGTGAGGTTGGAGCCAGGGCGGGATGCCCATATGGGAACCACAGATCGTGTGCAGCAATAGGAGAGTGGGCAAGGGCTGGGAGAGTTGGGGAGACAGTCCCCTTGAAACCTGGGAGGGGTTATGGCACTGGGACAGCCCAACACCTACTGTGTTGAGCCTCTGGAGCTCAACGGAAGACACTTCCTCTGTTGTCGGCCACCCAGTTAACAGAGTTTGGTTGCAGCAGCCTAGGACCCAGCTGAAGGTCTGAGCATGTTGGCCATGCAGGTTGGATCTGGACCACAGACACCCTCATCAGAGATTGTAGGGTCTCAGCCCTGAGGCAAGACAGGCACTAAGTCAGGCCAGGTGGGGAAACGGATAGGCACACACTCTGGGGGCTGGTGCCTGTGTTACTGGGAGCACTTCTGATCGCAATTCCCTGATCTGCTGCCAACACAGGCTACAGAGGAGCGTACAGAAACACAGACCACGGATCTGCCCCACTCAGTGGGCCCAGGCCAACACCACACCCAGCAGCCTCGTGCCATACCCAATGAGTCTCGAAGCGGCCCCCTCTTCCCATCCTGAGAGCTCTTCCCTTCCTCATGTGCCAATAGCTCCCTACTGTCACTGGCAATATCTACTCTGTGAGATGTCAACATCCGTGGGTACTGTTCTCTCATCCCAGGACAGTGTGGTCCCACACACCCTGGTGAAATGGGCCACCTGGAGGCTGGACCTGGAGGTTGTTGAGGCTGAATGGCAGCGGTGGTCCTCTGGCACTTAATATTATTTAAGTTAAAAAAAAAAAAACAAAAACAAAAACAAAAAACGGGTCTTGGTGCTCAAAAATGTTTGATTTGCATATTCTCATCCCCTAACCCCAATATTTTCATTATTTCCTCACATATGAAATCTTACTAGCATAAAGGTAATTTCGTATTAAACAAAGTGGATTGAAATAACATTGGTAAAAATAATCAATCACCATACTTTCAATTTTTGTTCTGCTTTCCTCTTAGAAACCACTTGGATACAAGAGAACAGAGGACAGACTCATGGAAATGCTTGAAATGACAAGAAGCTCCCACTCAAGCTCAGCATTCAGTCCTGGACAGGGTAAGACCAGGCCACTTTGACATCTGTGCCAAAGAGTCTACCAGACAGAATCCTCTGACTGATCCCTGACTGAGCCATAGGAACTGGCTAGAAAAGCCTTCACATCCTCAATACATTCTTCACGTCAGAATACTTGACAACCATTGATATCCATCTCTCGTTAACTTGCTTCCCAGCCAACCATTCTTCAACAAATTCAAAGGAGTAACTCATGCAAGCACACAGAAAGGGGTGTTCACTACACACATCCATGTGCGAAAAAGACAACTGGTATTTCTTGTTTGGGCTATTTCAAATGAAATCCCTTCTGCATGACCTCCACAAACCAAAGGAAAATATTTGTGAAATTCCCACGTAGAAGACAAGATACACTTGCCAAGGAGGCAGTGGCAAGAATTTTGACACTCCAAATGTAGAGTGTGTGTTTAGGAAGCAGTCACAGTTTCCATGAGAGAGTCCCATGAAATCAATTAGGAAGATCCATGCTCTAGCCCTACCATGCAAGTGATGTGACTTGAAAGAGTCACTTAGTCTTAGTAACCATCATCACTAACAAGTAAGTCAATGAATAAAGGTCCTCAGGTGCCAAGCTACAAAATGTGGGATGAGCATGGATGAGGATGGGTGGGAGAAGTCTCCAACTCTAACACAATTAGGGAAGGATGTGCTGACCTCAAGTGGCTGGGGGGCTGGGATCCTGCCACAGAGGGGGATTCCAAACCTCACATCCCCTGACCCAGGCCAGAAGACCAGGTAGAGTCCAAGGACCCTGGGGTGGCCCAATGGCAATAAAGGTCAAAAGGAACTAGGGATCTGCCTGGTCCCTCAATCCCCTACTCTGAGCAGGGCTGCATGACGAGGCCAGAGGCCATCCACAGCAATCTGCCTTTACAGGAAAACAGGGACTGCAGGCTGCCTCTGGCTCACTGAATCAGGGTGGTGTTTTCATAAAGCAAGACCACTTCCTCACATTTGACCAGCAGCTCATGTGTTGACAGCACAATGACTGACTTGACTCAGGCCCTGATGAATGAAATAGAAAATTCATAGCAAACCCATCTTTAGCTCTTCCACATCATCAGGGGCTCTGATTCAATTCCGTCCAGAAAGGTGTCTGAAATGATTTCTAAACATGCTGGGGACTCACCTCTGTGTGGAACTTTTCAGGAAAAAGGGGATCAAATCTCATGAAGCAACTCTTCTCTCTTCTAGCCCATGGGCAATGCAAGGAACCTGCATGATACCAGAGGCTCACTTCTCTCTTCTCATGTCTTCTGGAAAGGATTCGTTAATGCTTCCTGCAAGGTGAAGCAGAAGCCTGCATCCCCAGCTGCACAGAAGTGTTTTAGGGCAGTGTCTCCCTTAAAACCCAAAAATAAAAAAACAGGTCATTCAACAGGCACATGGATTCGAGTACATGTTCAATGATCCCTCCTCCCTGGAGCCTTCCACATGCCCATCTTCCACATTCACAGAGCAATGCTTGGCCATTCTCAAGACCAGGAGACCATGATGCTCATCACCAGGAAGTCAATAAGGAACATGAAGAGAGCAGCATGGATTGCAGAAGGTGGCACATCAAGGATCTTCAGCTCTGCTGCTAGAACACAAGAGCTTAACTTCAGTATTGACTTTTTGCCAACTACCAAGTACGATAGCAGTGTCAAGCCCAATATGCAGATATGCAAGTAGTAGGTGACACCCCGCATCCATTCACAAAAGTGGGCAACATCTGCATCAGAACAAGGAAGTATCTTACCCTTACTCATAAAAATGATCAGAAACAAAATAAAATGGATGCAAGACTTCTCATTTCACTATTAGGTAGCTGTTGGAATTCCCTATTAAATAATACCTCCTCCAAAATAAAAAGTATCTCAGACATGTGTCAACTATTCAATGGATGACATTTTAAAAACTATGGACTTTACTTAATATTTATGTATGCTATATCCCTGCCTAAGGCTCTATGAGAAAGGAGCACATAGAATTGGATCTTTGAAAATCTCACATTTGCTGATAAATATTACTGCTGATCTCAGGCATGGCGAAGTGAAAAGTGGGACTTTGGATATTCCAAGAATGCTATGTTGTGGGCTTGGTGTCCCTGATTCATACATAGCATATGGTTTCTATGAAATCCAGTGAGGGAGCAGGAGTAACGAAGCTGATTGCACAGATGACCTGAGGGAATACTGACAGATAGGCCAAATGAAAAATATGCTCCAGCTAACCATTGGTATTTGGGCTTCTGATCCCAGTCCTGTTTTTAAAAAAGGTGCAGACAGGCAGTGTTCATTAAAAACTGTCTACCATGTAAAAGTGGGTAATTTAAATGGCATCTAGTTACACATCTGATAGAATGGTCTGGCAACATATGAATTTCATTCTAACAACAACAACAACAAAACATAGAAAATGAGACATAAAGATAAAACCTTGTCTTCACCAGGATGCCTAAAAATAGGTTTTATTTGGCTCATGCCAATAAATATCTTTCAATAGAATTTCTGATTTCTGAATGAATCCATTCAACTTCATACTGCACAGATCACAAGGTTTTCTTTACAGAATATTCTCTTCTTCTTCTTAAAGCCTCACATAGAAAATGTCTCACAGGACATAGGAGGGGAATGACCCAAAGGATGAGAGAATGGCTGGAACCGTTCGCAAATGTGCCCATGTAGCCTAAAGTTTGAAGGCATCTAATTGTACTCTAAAACAATTATGAACCTATTCGATCCATTATTAATAAATATTACCACTTTACCACTTGAACCAAATCACAGAAAATTGGAAACAGATGATCATTGGCTTTGATACCTTTACTTCTGTTTCATTACTCAGAGTCGATCAACTCTATACTTCAAGTGACACAGATTTATTACAGAATGCCTAAGATCCTAAGGATCTATTTTAGCTCAGCCCATGGTATTGCTTCATTATTTTATTATTTTGTAAGTAATAAAAAATAACTTCATGTTGGATGATATATTCAAGCCATGAATATATCATCCAACATTGTTCTTCCCAAAATATTAGCCCAATTTCTGCGCGTGCTCACTTACTGTTCAGGAATTTTACTAATTGTTTGAAGGTTCTAGAGGACCTGTTAGACTCCTAATGGACAAACTATACAACATACTCCAGAGAACGGACGAGTGCCATAAGAAGAAAATAAGGTCAGCCTACAGCAATGGGCAGCTGCCTGCCCTCGGCTGGGAGGAGCCCTGGCCATGGCACCAGGGCTGCTGGGCAGCAGAAGCCTCCACAGCCCTGCAGGGAGCCTGGAGCACAGCTCTGCCTAACCATGCTCAGCCCTGGACAGATGCACATGAGTTCCCATCACAGGCTCGAGTGTGACAGTCCCAGGTGCATGCCTGTCATGCCAGCCACCAGGGAGGCTGAGGCAAGAGGAACGTTTGAGGTCAGCCTTGGCAACTTAGACCCCGAGGCAAAGGGGAAATACTTTTACAGGGGTCTCTGAGGGTGTAGCTCAGGTAGGTCACTTGCCTCACAGGCTCAAGGCCCTGGGTTCAATCCCCAGAACCCACGTACACACAAAAAGTGAACTTGGAATATTGTTTAAAATGATGGGTCAGGAACACACAAGGACTTCAATATGACCTCTCAGAGGAGCTCAATTTGAGATCAGACTGAACAAAAGACCACCTGGACCATTGACTCAGTGTCTGAAACCCTCTGTGAGCATGGGAAGCACTGCTGGCAAGACACCAGAGGGCCAAAGCACTTGTGCCCCCTGCAGGGGTGTCTCTTGTCTACCGCCAAAGACTGTTCCCCTCCTGGGGCAGCTGAGAGCAAGCTGGGCCTTGGAGCAAGGACTAGTGCTTTAGATATAGACTATGCAAGCAAGGGGCAATGTCTTTAATAAAACTAAAATTAAAAAGTCACATTGAAAAAATTTTAAAAAGAAGAAAATAAGGTCAAGTAGAGGAAGCCCATTTTCACAGGAAAAATCCCCCAGTGAAAAGCATCAGAATAGATACCAAGAAAAATACCAACAAAAACAGTGTGCTCCCACTATGTATCTACTCAACATGCAAAAGTTATAAAGCTAGATAATACAATCCTGGCCACAGGTAGAGCTATGCAGAAGAGCCACCTGGCAGTGCTTAGTCAAAGAAGTAAACATGCACACTTTGACCTAGAAATTCCACCTGTGTGTAAACCAGGCGGTGCTTAAGCAGTTTCACAAGGGGACATGCACAGGGAAATTTATCCTCAGGTTCTTATAGAGTTGTCTGTGCTTACAGGGAGTTGATGGTTGTCAAGATGCCCACAGCTGCGAAAGTCAAAAGCTAAAAAAATAATAGATGCCAACCTGGATATATTAATAATCCCGTATCTATGATCACCTTCATAAGGTAGCTTCCCAACTTCTGTGTGGAAGTGAGTTTCTCCTTGGCCCTTACACTGTTGTGGAGACCACTAGGAGTTCAGCTTTGTGCAGGATCATCTGACCTGGACTTTTGGCAAGACCTGTACAGCCCTCACACATGCTCAGATGCTACAGGACTTTTCAGACCAGTCCAGACAACAGTAGGCATCCATTCATTGTCTGCACTCTACAGATTCCTAGATGCACGACATTCATTACCATCAAATGCAGAATTTTCATCAAAAACTAATATATATATCATTCCAATCTGAATCAAGAAAATCGGAAATATCCCCAAATCCAAAGAGTGGATCCCCATTGTGATGCTACAAGTTGAAAATTCCACAGCTGACCTCATGGGATGGTTCACAGTCAAAAGACAGCTGCATGAAAAATATTACATGACCTTCCTGCTATGTGAAAAGTGGCATGTGAAGTACACATGCATGTCTTCCTCAGACATGGGTTCATTTGCAAGACACCTTGTGCAATTGAAAATACTCCAAAAGGGGAGAAATCAGAACCATGTCTCCAAAGTATTTCAGCAGAGACCAACTCCATCTGTCTATCTATCTCTCAGTGAGTGTGTGTGCTCTTGTGTGTGTTTGTGTGTCTTTGTTTGTGTTTGTACCATCACAGCTGATACTTCATTGCCCCCATTGGAAAACTGACTCAGATAATGCCATCTGCCAAACTCCTAAAAACCAAAGTTCTTGCTGATAGAATGAAACATTCCTTCCTGTTGGTTTGGATGTGTCCTTTAGGAATCACTGCTACATTTAGTATACACAAATCATCACAGTGGATCAGGTAACAAAAACATATATATTTTAAAATAATAATATATTAATGGAAACAACAAATACAGGATAGAGTAACAACTGTGTTACTAAACAAGGTCAAGGACAATGGCAAACTATAGATTCAAACTTTGAAGAAAATAGTAATCAATGTAAATATTCCTGGGCTGCCTCAGCCCCGCCCAGGCACACAGCAACAGAATGGTTTTGCAAGCATCCTCAGGAGGGCAGGAGCCTTCTTTGCAGGACGAGAGGGAGGTTGAGGCTCGATCCACCCATCATTCTTTTGGGAGAGGCTCCTTTTCCTCAGCACAAAGTTGGATTTTTTGTGAGGATTCTTGGCATAAAATACGTTGGCCTCTGCTGGAATCCTCAGCTCTGCGGAGAGAGGGGTGTACAAAAAGAAGGTGGCACTCAGGAGGTGCTCCCTAGGACACGCCAACATCTGAGAGCCTGTGCCAGAAAAGGCCAGAGCCACACACCTGAGAGCTCTCCAATTCAGCACCAATACCAACAAAGACAGCCTCCACAGTCCTCCCTGAGGAAGAACTAGGCAGAGCACTTCAACAGACCTAATGTCTGTTCCTACCGAAGGCTTTGGACTCCAGAATATCTCAGGTCCTCTTGCATCTGCCAAAGCACACCACTAGGGTTTGCATCTGAAATCTCCCACAAAAGGCTCCTGTGCCAAAGATTCAGTCCCCACATGAGCCATCTTCATAGGTGGGTTTGGAGGGAAGCATTGGATGGTGAGTGCTCTGATGTCAACATGAAATTCTCATTCAAGATGAATACACTACTGGGGGGTGGGAGGGACTGGAAGAAAGGTTGAGCATGGTTGGAGTAAGACCTAAACAGGGTTGTGCCCTGGGCAACAGTACCTTGTTCCTGTTGGCTCCACTGAATCCTCATTCTCCAAGGAGAGGTCCTCCCTCTCCATCTTTCTCTCTCTCCCTCTCTGCCAGCCTCGTTCTCTCTCTCCCAGTCTATGCCTTTGTGGCAAGGGCTGAGGAGCTCTCCACTGCCACACACTAGAGCTTTATGGACAGCCTCAGTGCACAACCAAAGAGAAAGCTATGAAACCCAGAGAAAAAAGGCCTAGGATTCCTCCTCTGAGTTATTTTCCTCAAGTATGGCCACAGTGAGGACAGGCTGACCAGCGTGGATACCACGTTAGAGCCATGCTTCTGCGTTGGTGGAGCCCGCCTCCATGTGAACCAGGCTTCTGAGAATGGAGGCCACATTCCAAATACTGCCCTACTGAGAACAATGGTTCCAAAGACCAGCAAAGGGACTGCTTCCCTCCAACATGGTGTATGGCCCAGTGGTGCCATGACCCCGAGTGGGGGAATACAACAGCCGCTTCTCCTTCCTCTGAACATGTGTTTCCTGTCGCCCTCCTCTAACCTAGAGCCTGTTCTCCATCCCTTCTGGGTTGGATGTGGAGATCTCTGCTATGAATTTCTTAGGCTACCAAGGCCCCAGACAGACTTCCTCTTCCATAGACTCTACTAACTTAACAGTAGGTTAAGATAGGAGACAAGTGATCCTAGAACTCATAGGGATGGTGGTCTTCAGGGTACATAGGCTGGGATAATGGCTGCTGTGGTGTTTGGCTCACAAAAACCAACCAACCAACCAACGAAAAAGCGCTGGCATTATTATCAGATGAGCTCTGTGGCTACGTGCTCAGGAAGCCCTCATCTGACTTTAGTTAGGGATCACAACCTGGCTATTGTGATCACTCCTTGCCTAGTGGACTCAGGTGCGTAAGACCATGGAATTTATGCAAAAACAGATGATTCAGGCTGTCTCCCAGGCTGTGTTTTCTTCCCAATTTCATCCTGTTACTGCTTGCTAGAATCCTGGCAATGCTCTGCCCAGGCAGTGGTTTTTTGGTCACACAGAAGGCTTTCAATAGTACTGCTTCAGTCCACAAAATGCCAGTTCCCTCTTTAGCCCATGCATTCCCATGTTCCTTTGAAACCACTCCTATCCCAGACCATGAAAACATACTGCTCCTGGAGAGAGGCTTTCCTCCTCACTCCTCAAAGATGTCAGCTTTGGATGCCTGTTCATGTCCAGGGGAGGGCACCTGGTGGGGAGCCGCAATATCCACCGGGGTATACCATTGGACCTCAAGACCTTCCACCAGCAGAAGTGCAGTTGGCTTTGTGCACGAACCCAACACACCTGTTGGAGTGTTCTTGGGGGTCAGAGACTACTCTTTGTTGCTAAGAGTTGACCTGAGTCCACATCCTGACCCTTGCTCTCTGCTATCTGATTGTCTCACTTACTCTGACGGCGAGAGATGATTTGGCCCAGCTCATAATCCTCTGGATTCTCCTCAGTAAGGAAGTGTAGGTCGAGGGCGCTGCGGATGACGACAGGAGCCCTATCGTGGCAGGTCACCTGGAGCAGCATGGGAGACAGGCCTTCAGGAAATGGGCCTTGAAGTGACTACTCAAGGACAGTGGGCAGGGGCATTCTGGAGGCACCTCCACTCTAAATACAAGGGCAACATCCATGACCCTACTACCCGAGGCTGACCTCCTGCTCATCGTGTGGGCTCTTCCCACAGGCTACTAGCCCAATCCTTGTACATAGGACTTCCTGGGCCTGCCATTGCTCTTTGTGGAGCTGCACTCCTCTCGGAGTGAAAGGACCCCACTACCTGCATACAGATGCAATCTCATCCCACAAGTTGGGAGGAATGGGACAATAGCCTCCAAGATCCCAGGTCTGCCCGAGGATGCAGGCGGCATTGGGAATGGCCTAGGCACAAAACCTAGAGGCTTTGGTCTGGATTGCCAGGGCCAAAAACAGACCCAGGAACATGACCACACACAGGAGAGCTGAAAGATAGCCACGAGAGCTCCTGGCCTCCAGAGGCTCAGTGCTGGCTGGGATGTAGGAGGGCACCTCATCCGGCAAGGGTGGTCATTGGGTTACCTGGACATTTAGTGTGCTTGCTCCACATCCATATCGACTCTGCAGAGAGACTCTCTCAGCTCCTTGTTCAAGGAACATGGAGAACCTCACACTGCTGTCCTCCTCCATAGACGTCAGCATCCCATACAAGGGAACCTGCAACCTAGTTCCTGTCCTATTCTCATCTGTCACCCATACCTGTCCCTGCCCTTCTGGACTGCATGCTGCCACCTGACACACAGACTCCCTCAGACATGGCAGTGGACAAGCTGCTGCACTCGCTCATCTCAGCTCCAGCCCTTCACACTGACCTCTCCCTTCTTGATTCCCATCTATCCTCCTGATCATCCAGAAGCTCCAAATTCAAGAGGGCATGAGTAGTCCATGGTATTGGACCAGTGTCTGCTCCCCACCCAGGTGTAAGCACCACGGGACACCCCTGCTCCCAGGCTTACCAGAACACTCTTGGCCATCTCTGGACTTTGTGTTTCTAAGTGGACACGAATTAAGCAGGTGTCTCCCACCTGCTTGTGGGAAAGCGGCCTGGAGGACTTGCAGGTTGATTCTGAGAACTGTGGGGGATGGAACATCAGCAAACCCAGAAACAGAAAGCCACCCCAGACTGTCAGTTGGCTCTATGGGCTTCCAGCAAATATGTCCAGGTGCTGAGGCTTCTTATTTCCTCAGGTCGGAGTGGAATGGCAGCACATGCACAGCTTGAATAAGGTAGGTGTTTACCTCCTTTCCCTTGACCTGGGGGCGTTTCCTCACCATGAAATATTGTATTCCCAGATTCATGGACAGACACACGAGTGAGTGGTCAGAGACCTTGATTTCTGCAGAGCGAAGTGGAGAGAATTGTTAGGTGGCACTCAAGGATTATACCACAAAACACCCACAACCCCTGAGAGTCTCCGCCAGGCCCATCACACTTTGGTATTTTGGGGCCAAGGCCCACTTTCTCTTGGCTGTCAGTTATCCTGAGCCCACTGTGGATCTTGTCTCCCCACTGTCTGATTGTCCTACTTACTCTCATTATCAAACATCATATACAGCAGCTCAAAGTTGTCCACATCCTCATGCTGCAACAAATTTTGGTCCAAGGCCCTGCGGATGAGGCTTGTCACCATCTCCTGAAAGGTCACCTGGATCAGGGTGGGACAAATGTCATCAGAGGATGGCTTTTAGAAGAGCTACCCAGAAGACTGTGGTCAAACATTCAGGAGAAATCTCAGCTACATATACAAGGGCACAATCTTGTTATCCTGCTACCTGAGTGTGTCCTCCATATACCACCTGGGTTCTTGCAATGTGCTACTAGAACAATCCTGGTACAAATATCTGCCTGTACCTGCCATCTCCCCTCCCCCTGGGGAGCCACATTCCACTCATGTCAAAGGACCAAACTGCCTATGCACAGACACACTCTCATCTCACTGAGATGAGAGCAATGGGCCAGGGATCTGCGCACCAAGTGTGATCTGGGATGCAGGCTGCCTTTGTGGGTGCAAGAGGCAGATGCACTGAAAATTTGGGTCCTGACTGCCACGACACAAAACAGACTCAGATACAAGAGTGTGCACTTGAGTGCTTCATGATAGCTTTGAGAGGCCCTGGCCTCTGGAAGCTCGGTGCGGGTCTGGTTGTCATGATGTACTTGACTCAGCACTGGCAGTCACTGAACATGTCTCCTCTGCAGCTGGACACCTTCAGCATTAGTGTGTCTACTGCACATCCATAGAAATTCTGCCAAGAACCCCTTTAGCTCCGTATTTACATACATGCAAAGCCTAATATTCCGAAGCTTTGGCATGACCCCCCAGGTGATCCCGACCCCAAATTCCTACACCTAGTCATGCTAAGGAGGTTCTCTTCCCTGCCACCAGGAACACATCCCCTCCTACACATGTGACAAGTCACTGCCACCTCCTCTGCTCCAACTTCACTCATTGAGAATACCAAGTTCTAGGCACTGCAGCCTGCACCCTGGACATATCTCTGCCTTCATCTGTCCACAGCACTTCCGTCTGCACTTCTGGCCTGCAAAACCCACAATACACAGGCCCACTCACCACTGAAGCTGGGCATGCTGATGCTCTCCCTCCTCAGGTCAAGCCCTTAAGACGGACCTCTCTCTTCTTTATTTCCCACCATAGCCCTGGGGTTGGCTGTGTCTCCTGCCTTCCACTGTGTGGACACCCAGGAGGCAGCCCTGCTGTCGGGCTTACCGGGATGCGCTTTGTCTCCCTCAGGCTCTGTCCCTCTAGGAGGACGTGAACAACGCGGCTGTCTTCCACCTGCTCGCTGGAGTGAAGCAGTGAGGAGCTGCTACTCACAGCTGCTGGGGTCCTGGATGCCACTGCCACAGAAGGTTCCAAGAACTGTGGGGGATGACAACATCAGCAAAGCCCAGCAACTGCACCCCACCCAGCCTGGCAGTTGGCTCTGTGGGCATTCTACAACATCCATCCAGAACCTGAGGTTCTTGTCCCCTTGGAGGATGTGGAGTGGCACCAGGAGTAAAGACTGAAGAAGGTGGCTGTTTTGGGAATAAGAGATCCAGCACCTGCTGGGTGGGGATGAAATCCCAGGAGATTAACCCCATGTTGCTGCTGAAATGTAGGTTCCTCCCACAAATGACAGGCAGGAGCTCATTCCTAAGCTGGTCCTGCCTGTAAGGTTCAAGGCTCTGAACCCTGAAGGGCTCCTCCGTGTTCTGATCATTTTCACCCTGGGTTGGGACCAAGAATGGTGGGTTCAAAATGGAAATGGTGACAAACAGAAAAATGACTTGTGCCAATACACTAGAGTCAAAGCACAATGGGACAGTTCCCATCAGTACAAACACACACACACACACACACACACACACACACACACACACACAGAGTCAGAATAGGAGTCCTGGGCCATTCATCAGGGATCAGACTAGAGGGCCTGCTGGGCTCACCTGCCCTGTGCTACTCACTGTTACTCTTGAGCTCCTCTGCGACAATCGCCAGAGGCTCTGGCGTCTAAGATGAAGCCTCACCCAGTGTATCCACAAAAGGGCTAGTTGGCCCCCCTGAGATTCCTGGGAGCCTGAGGCTCGGCATTGTCTGCAACCACAGGAGAACATCCTTCTCCCTCCAGTGGCTCCAACCAAGTGAGCTCGGATGGCTTGGTCAGTGAAGTGGGTGCCTGGATACCAGGGTTCCATGTTCTGTTTGATCCATTGTCAAGGCAATGATGTCATTTCCTGTGCCCATACCTGAGCCTCTTTTCACATAAGACCACTTTCAACAGCCCTATGGGCTGCCGATTTCTCCTCCATGCCTACCCATCTCAGGTGCGCAGGTGTTCACCAACAACTACCCAAACATCCCCACCAGCATCTGCCCTGCTTGGTGCCACTAGAGTTCCAGCTTGGAGCCTTCAAAAATGCATTCACAACCAGTCCTTCCCTCTCAGCAGCTTTTGGACCCTGGTCCCATCATTGTGCAACTCATGGTGTGCCCAGTCTTTTCTGGAAAGTAGGGTAGCATCTAATCTCTAGGGTTTATTGTGTCTATTGGCCCATAACACCCTCTGTTCTCTCTGAAACCAGAGATGGGACTCACAGGTGGCTAAAGCACAAATGTAGAGATGGGATAATCACAAGAAAGGGAGAGACAAAGAATGCACCCTAACTCAATCAGGCCTGTGTCCCACACAGGGACATGGCCAATGTCCGTCCCATCGTGGCTGCAGTTCCCTCTCTACACCATGGCAAGTTGGAGGGGACTGAGATGCAGAGGCTGCTCCCCTCTGCCATACAACTTCCCAAGGCTTCTCCTAAGATTTCAAAAGGGCCAAGTGTGTCTAGTGTTGGGGTCTCACAGAGACTCCGAGGTACCACAGCATCCTGCTGCCCAGAACCGGTTCACCCCTCACCTCAAGGGGGCTCAGCCTCTGGATTCATGGGAATTGAAGTGGGTACAGGTGATGGGATATCACCTCCAAGACTGAGTTATGCCAAGTCCATGACCCCTGTCTGCATCCCTGTCTCCAGCACCACTCCCCCCTCTCTCTTTCCTCCTCAGAGCAAACAAATCCATTTAGCAAGTGTGTCCTGTGATAAAGACATGACGGTCACCCATCCTCTCATTACAAAAACACTGAGGCTCAGCCAACATGGATCCTACAGGGAACACAGGCATAAACTCAGACTCCGATCCTCCCAGCCGAGCCTCAGTGGAGCCTGGACTCCCAGCCTCCTGAGTCAAGGAAACAGAGGTTCCTAGCCGAGCCACCTTGGATGCAGCCGCACACAAACTGAACTCATCAATGCCCCTTGCTCTCAGTTGTGAGTAAGAGGGGAAGTGGTGTTTCACAACCCTGGACATCAAGTGCAGTCTCCAGGCTTTGGGGTGTGCCCTGGCCTCTGTCTATCTGCCCAGGCTCTCCAACCCACACTGGCCTCTTACCCAACCTCCTCCTAGGGCCAAACTCAATCCTGCCTCTCAATTTCTGCTGCCTTCCCCAACACACTGCTCCCCAAAATGAGCAGGGCTGGCTCTCGGTTATCATGCTGGTGCCAGCAGCAATGCCACCCCACTGACATAATTCTGAGTCCCAACCTAGGCACTCCAGCTGTCTTTGCCACACCTGGCCTGTTTGGGCTCTGGCTCTTGCTCTTTTCTTTCATGTGCATGTGTTTTGAGGTTTTGAGTTTCTCCCACTGCAGAACTGCAGCTGTGGCAGGGTAGAGCTCATGAGGGTGACATTCTGAGCCACATCCAATCCCATCAGGACTGTTCACTGGGGTGACTGCTGGAACACAGTGATGAGTGAACACATGGGAGGTGGTTGGACCCACCTTGCCTCTGAGTGGCTTCCTTTCAGGACAGGAATGTAGGCATGGGAGCCCCTGGCGTGGGATGCTTTGCACAAGGCGTGACCATGGGCTCTCTTTCCTGGCAAAAATGGCTCCACTCAGCATGGAGAGCACTGTCATTCCTGGTGGCTAACAACAGCCCTGGACCCCAGAAAGGAACCCACACTCAAGATTAACGTCTGAGTGTGCGTGTCCTCGAGGAAATGAGGTCTCCTGATCCCAGGTGCAAAGGGGTAAGTCCTCTAACTCCAGGGGCCATGAAGGGACATCTGAGTTTCCCTTGTCCTTCTTTCCCTCTCTAACTAACCACAGTTAGGACCCTGGCCTCATTCCCCAGTGAGGATCATTAGGCTCCATAAAGGACAGTCTCTAAGATGCTCAGTGGACCAACACCCTCTGCACAACCCATAACCCTATTCACCCAAGAGGCAAGAGGATTTCTATTCAGGAAAACCAGGAAAGGGAGAGCCTTTCTCAAGGACACAAGGACATTAGTGAGTGAGGGAGTGATTAATGGATGGAGAACTATTTCCAACACCAACTTCCAGGAGCATATATGGCCCCCTGGAGAATTCTGCAGTGTGTTGGTGATTAAGGAGAACGTGTTAATTCAGGGGTCACTAGGTCCTCTCAGCCATAAGGAGGGAAACTGCCATAAAGGAACTAGGACAAGGGTGCGAGGAATGCTCACTGGTGGGAGATCGGAAGGAAGGAAAGTGTACTCATTAGAAAAGTGTCGCCTGAAAATTCTTAGCCAGCCAAAAGTCGTGCGAACTTGTGTGGGAAAAGAGTCTTTGCACAGTGATGAAGCTAAGAGCTCACATGATGGAACACAGCATCAACTGGGACCAAATCCAATATCTGATATTCTTGTAGGAAGAGGAGAGTCTGGACCCAGATACCAGGGAGACTGGGGGATACCGGATATGTGAGGTTGGAGCCAGGGCGGGATGCCCATATGGGAACCACAGATCGTGGGCAGCAATAGGAGAGTGGGCAAGGGCTGGGAGAGTTGGGGAGACAGTCCCCTTGAAACCTGGGAGGGGTTATGGCACTGGGACAGCCCAACACCTACTGTGTTGAGCCTCTGGAGCTCAACGGAAGACACTTCCTCTGTTGTCGGCCACCCAGTTAACAGAGTTTGGTTGCAGCAGCCTAGGACCCAGCTGAAGGTCTGAGCATGTTGGCCATGCAGGTTGGATCTGGACCACAGACACCCTCATCAGAGATTGTAGGGTCTCAGCCCTGAGGCAAGACAGGCACTAAGTCAGGCCAGGTGGGGAAACGGATAGGCACACACTCTGGGGGCTGGTGCCTGTGTTACTGGGAGCACTTCTGATCGCAATTCCCTGATCTGCTGCCAACACAGGCTACAGAGGAGGGTACAGAAACACAGACCACGGATCTGCCCCACTCAGTGGGCCCAGGCCAACACCACACCCAGCAGCCTCGTGCCATACCCAATGAGTCTCGAAGCGGCCCCCTCTTCCCATCCTGAGAGCTCTTCCCTTCCTCATGTGCCAATAGCTCCCTACTGTCACTGGCAATATCTACTCTGTGAGATGTCAACATCCGTGGGTACTGTTCTCTCATCCCAGGACAGTGTGGTCCCACACACCCTGGTGAAATGGGCCACCTGGAGGCTGGACCTGGAGGTTGTTGAGGCTGAATGGCAGCGGTGGTCCTCTGGCACTTAATATTATTTAAGTTAAAAAAAAAAACAAAAACAAAAACAAAAAACGGGTCTTGGTGCTCAAAAATGTTTGATTTGCATATTCTCATCCCCTAACCCCAATATTTTCATTATTTCCTCACATATGAAATCTTACTAGCATAAAGGTAATTTCGTATTAAACAAAGTGGATTGAAATAACATTGGTAAAAATAATCAATCACCATACTTTCAATTTTTGTTCTGCTTTCCTATTAGAAACCACTTGGATACAAGAGAACAGAGGACAGACTCATGGAAATGCTTGAAATGACAAGAAGCTCCCACTCAAGCTCAGCATTCAGTCCTGGACAGGGTAAGACCAGGCCACTTTGACATCTGTGCCAAAGAGTCTACCAGACAGAATCCTCTGACTGATCCCTGACTGAGCCATAGGAACTGGCTAGAAAAGCCTTCACATCCTCAATACATTCTTCACGTCAGAATACTTGACAACCATTGATATCCATCTCTCGTTAACTTGCTTCCCAGCCAACCATTCTTCAACAAATTCAAAGGAGTAACTCATGCAAGCACACAGAAAGGGGTGTTCACTACACACATCCATGTGCGAAAAAGACAACTGGTATTTCTTGTTTGGGCTATTTCAAATGAAATCCCTTCTGCATGACCTCCACAAACCAAAGGAAAATATTTGTGAAATTCCCACGTAGAAGACAAGATACACTTGCCAAGGAGGCAGTGGCAAGAATTTTGACACTCCAAATGTAGAGTGTGTGTTTAGGAAGCAGTCACAGTTTCCATGAGAGAGTCCCATGAAATCAATTAGGAAGATCCATGCTCTAGCCCTACCATGCAAGTGATGTGACTTGAAAGAGTCACTTAGTCTTAGTAACCATCATCACTAACAAGTAAGTCAATGAATAAAGGTCCTCAGGTGCCAAGCTACAAAATGTGGGATGAGCATGGATGAGGATGGGTGGGAGAATTCTCCAACTCTAACACAATTAGGGAAGGATGTGCTGACCTCAAGTGGCTGGGGGGCTGGGATCCTGCCACAGAGGGGGATTCCAAACCTCACATCCCCTGACCCAGGCCAGAAGACCAGGTAGAGTCCAAGGACCCTGGGGTGGCCCAATGGCAATAAAGGTCAAAAGGAACTAGGGATCTGCCTGGTCCCTCAATCCCCTACTCTGAGCAGGGCTGCATGACGAGGCCAGAGGCCATCCACAGCAATCTGCCTTTACAGGAAAACAGGGACTGCAGGCTGCCTCTGGCTCACTAAATCAGGGTGGTGTTTTCATAAAGCAAGACCACTTCCTCACATTTGACCAGCAGCTCATGTGTTGACAGCACAATGACTGACTTGACTCAGGCCCTGATGAATGAAATAGAAAATTCATAGCAAACCCATCTTTAGCTCTTCCACATCATCAGGGGCTCTGATTCAATTCCGTCCAGAAAGGTGTCTGAAATGATTTCTAAACATGCTGGGGACTCACCTCTGTGTGGAACTTTTCAGGAAAAAGGGGATCAAATCTCATGAAGCAACTCTTCTCTCTTCTAGCCCATGGGCAATGCAAGGAACCTGCATGATACCAGAGGCTCACTTCTCTCTTCTCATGTCTTCTGGAAAGGATTCGTTAATGCTTCCTGCAAGGTGAAGCAGAAGCCTGCATCCCCAGCTGCACAGAAGTGTTTTAGGGCAGTGTCTCCCTTAAAACCCAAAAATAAAAAAAACAGGTCATTCAACAGGCACATGGATTCGAGTACATGTTCAATGATCCCTCCTCCCTGGAGCCTTCCACATGCCCATCTTCCACATTCACAGAGCAATGCTTGGCCATTCTCAAGGCCAGGAGACCATGATGCTCATCACCAGGAAGTCAATAAGGAACATGAAGAGAGCAGCATGGATTGCAGAAGGTGGCACATCAAGGATCTTCAGCTCTGCTGCTAGAACACAAGAGCTTAACTTCAGTATTGACTTTTTGCCAACTACCAAGTACGATAGCAGTGTCAAGCCCAATATGCAGATATGCAAGTAGTAGGTGACACCCCGCATCCATTCACAAAAGTGGGCAACATCTGCATCAGAACAAGGAAGTATCTTACCCTTACTCATAAAAATCATCAGAAACAAAATAAAATGGATGCAAGACTTCTCATTTCACTATTAGGTAGCTGTTGGAATTCCCTATTAAATAATACCTCCTCCAAAATAAAAAGTATCTCAGACATGTGTCAACTATTCAATGGATGACATTTTAAAAACTATGGACTTTACTTAATATTTATGTATGCTATATCCCTGCCTAAGGCTCTATGAGAAAGGAGCACATAGAATTGGATCTTTGAAAATCTCACATTTGCTGATAAATATTACTGCTGATCTCAGGCATGGCGAAGTGAAAAGTGGGACTTTGGATATTCCAAGAATGCTATGTTGTGGGATTGGTGTCCCTGATTCATACATAGCATATGGTTTCTATGAAATCCAGTGAGGGAGCAGGAGTAACGAAGCTGATTGCACAGATGACCTCAGGGAATACTGACAGATAGGCCAAATGAAAAATATGCTCCAGCTAACCATTGGTATTTGGGCTTCTGATCCCAGTCCTGTTTTTAAAAAAGGTGCAGACAGGCAGTGTTCATTAAAAACTGTCTACCATGTAAAAGTGGGTAATTTAAATGGCATCTAGTTACACATCTGATAGAATGGTCTGGCAACATATGAATTTCATTCTAACAACAACAACAACAACAAAACATAGAAAATGAGACATAAAGATAAAACCTTGTCTTCACCAGGATGCCTAAAAATAGGTTTTATTTGGCTCATGCAAATAAATATCTTTCAATAGAATTTCTGATTTCTGAATGAATCCATTCAACTTCATACTGCACAGATCACAAGGTTTTCTTTACAGAATATTCTCTTCTTCTTCTTAAAGCCTCACATAGAAAATGTCTCACAGGACATAGGAGGGGAATGACCCAAAGGATGAGAGAATGGCTGGAACCGTTCTCAAATGTGCCCATGTAGCCTAAAGTTTGAAGGCATCTAATTGTACTCTAAAACAATTATGAACCTATTCGATCCATTATTAATAAATATCACCACTTTACCACTTGAACCAAATCACAGAAAATTGGAAACAGATGATCATTGGCTTTGATACCTTTACTTCTGTTTCATTACTCAGAGTCGATCAACTCTATACTTCAAGTGACACAGATTTATTACAGAATGCCTAAGATCCTAAGGATCTATTTTAGCTCAGCCCATGGTATTGCTTCATTATTTTATTATTTTGTAAGTAATAAAAAATAACTTCATGTTGGATGATATATTCAAGCCATGAATATATCATCCAACATTGTTCTTCCCAAAATATTAGCCCAATTTCTGTGCGCGCTCACTTACTGTTCAGTCAGGAATTTTACTAATTGTTTGAAGGTTCTAGAGGACCTGTTAGACTCCTAATGGACAAACCATACAACATACTCCAGAGAACGGACGAGTGCCATAAGAAGAAAATAAGGTCAGCCTACAGCAATGGGCAGCTGCCTGCCCTCGGCTGGGAGGAGCCCTGGCCATGGCACCAGGGCTGCTGGGCAGCAGAAGCCTCCACAGCCCTGCAGGGAGCCTGGAGCACAGCTCTGCCTAACCATGCTCAGCCCTGGACAGATGCACATGAGTTCCCATCACAGGCTCGAGTGTGACAGTCCCAGGTGCATGCCTGTCATGCCAGCCACCAGGGAGGCTGAGGCAAGAGGAACGTTTGAGGTCAGCCTTGGCAACTTAGACCCCGAGGCAAAGGGGAAATACTTTTACAGGGGTCTCTGAGGGTGTAGCTCAGGTAGGTCACTTGCCTCACAGGCTCAAGGCCCTGGGTTCAATCCCCAGAACCCACGTATACACAAAAAGTGAACTTGGAATATTGTTTAAAATGATGGGTCAGGAACACACAAGGACTTCAATATGACCTCTCAGAGGAGCTCAATTTGAGATCAGACTGAACAAAAGACAACCTGGACCATTGACTCAGTGTCTGAAACCCTCTGTGAGCATGGGAAGCACTGCTGGCAAGACACCAGAGGACCAAAGCACTTGTGCCCCCTGCAGGGGCGTCTCTTGTCTACCGCCAAAGACTGTTCCCCTCCTGGGGCAGCTGAGAGCAAGCTGGGCCTTGGAGCAAGGACTAGTGCTTTAGATATAGACTATGCAAGCAAGGGGCAATGTCTTTAATAAAACTAAAATTAAAAAGTCACATTGAAAAAATTTTAAAACGAAGAAAATAAGGTCAAGTAGAGGAAGCCCATTTTCACAGGAAAAAATCCCCCAGTGAAAAGCATCAGAATAGATACCAAGAAAAATACCAACAAACACAGTGTGCTCCCCCTATGTATCTACTCAACATGCAAAATTTAGAAAGCTAGATAATACAATCCTGGCCACAGGTAGAGCTATGCAGATGAGCCACCTGGCAGTGCTTAGTCAAAGAAGTAAACATGCACACTTTGACCTAGAAATTCCACCTGTGTGTAAACCAGGCGGTGCTTAAGCAGTTTCACAAGGGGACATGCACAGGGAAATTTATCCTCAGGTTCTTATAGAGTTGTCTGTGCTTACAGGGAGTTGATGGTTGTCAAGATGCCCACAGCTGCGAAAGTCAAAAGCTAAAAAAATAATAGATGCCAACCTGGATATATTAATAATCCCGTATCTATGATCACCTTCATAAGGTAGCTTCCCAACTTCTGTGTGGAAGTGTGTTTCTCCTTGGCCCTTACACTGTTGTGGAGACCACTAGGAGTTCAGCTTTGTGCAGGATCATCTGACCTGGACTTTTGGCAAGACCTGTACAGCCCTCACACATGCTCAGATGCTACAGGACTTTTCAGACCAGTCCAGACAACAGTAGGCATCCATTCATTGTCTGCACTCTACAGATTCCTAGATGCACGACATTCATTACCATCAAATGCAGAATTTTCATCAAAAACTAATATATATATCATTCCAATCTGAATCAAGAAAATCGGAAATATCCCCAAATCCAAAGAGTGGATCCCCATTGTGATGCTACAAGTTGAAAATTCCACAGCTGACCTCATGGGATGGTTCACAGTCAAAAGACAGCTGCATGAAAAATATTACATGACCTTCCTGCTATGTGAAAAGTGGCATGTGAAGTACACATGCATGTCTTCCTCAGACATGGGTTCATTTGCAAGACACCTTGTGCAATTGAAAATACTCCAAAAGGGGAGAAATCAGAACCATGTCTCCAAAGTATTTCAGCAGAGACCAACTCCATCTGTCTATCTATCTCTCAGTGAGTGTGTGTGCTCTTGTGTGTGTTTGTGTGTCTTTGTTTGTGTTTGTACCATCATAGCTGATACTTCATTGCCCCCATTGGAAAACTGACTCAGATAATGCCATCTGCCAAACTCCTAAAAACCAAAGTTCTTGCTGATAGAATGAAACATTCCTTCCTGTTGGTTTGGATGTGTCCTTTAGGAATCACTGCTACATTTAGTATACTCAAATCATCACAGTAGATCAGGTAACAAAAACATATATATTTTAAAATAATTATAATATATTAATGGAAACAACAAATACAGGATAGAGTAACAACTGTGTTACTAAACAAGGTCAAGGACAATGGCAAACTATAGATTCAAACTTTGAAGAAAATAGTAATCAATGTAAATATTCCTGGGCTGCCTCAGCCCCGCCCAGGCACACAGCAACAGAATGGTTTTGCAAGCATCCTCAGGAGGGCAGGAGCCTTCTTTGCAGGACGAGAGGGAGGTTGAGGCTCGATCCACCCATCATTCTTTTGGGAGAGGCTCCTTTTCCTCAGCACAAAGTTGGATTTTTTGTGAGGATTCTTGGCATAAAATATGTTGGCCTCTGCTGGAATCCTCAGCTCTGGGGAGAGAGGGGTGTACAAAAAGAAGGTGGCACTCAGGAGGTGCTCCCTAGGACACGCCAACATCTGAGAGCCTGTGCCAGAAAAGGCCAGAGCCACACACCTGAGAGCTCTCCAATTCAGCACCAATACCAACAAAGACAGCCTCCACAGTCCTCCCTGAGGAAGAACTAGGCAGAGCACTTCAACAGACCTAATGTCTGTTCCTACCGAAGGCCTTGGACTCCAGAATATCTCAGGTCCTCTTGCATCTGCCAAAGCACACCACTAGGGTTTGCATCTGAAATCTCCCACAAAAGGCTCCTGTGCCGAAGATTCAGTCCCCACATGAGCCATCTTCATAGGTGGGTTTGGAGGGAAGCATTGGATGGTGAGTGCTCTGATGTCAACATGAAATTCTCATTCAAGATGAATACACTACTGGGGGGTGGGAGGGACTGGAAGAAAGGTTGAGCATGGTTGGAGTAAGACCTAAACAGGGTTGTGCCCTGGGCAACAGTACCTTGTTCCTGTTGGCTCCACTGAATCCTCATTCTCCAAGGAGAGGTCCTCCCTCTCCATCTTTCTCTCTCTCCCTCTCTGCCAGCCTCGTTCTCTCTCTCCCAGTCTATGCCTTTGTGGCAAGGGCTGAGGAGCTCTCCACTGCCACACACTAGAACTTTATGGACAGCCTCAGTGCACAACCAAAGAGAAAGCTATGAAACCCAGAGAAAAAAGGCCTAGGATTCCTCCTCTGAGTTATTTTCCTCAAGTATGGCCACAGTGAGGACAGGCTGACCAGCACGGATACCACGTTAGAGCCATTCTTCTGCATTGGTGGAGCCCGCCTCCATGTGAACCAGGCTTCTGAGAATGGAGGCCACATTCCAAATACTGCCCTACTGAGAACAATGGTTCCAAAGACCAGCAAAGGGACTGCTTCCCTCCAACATGGTGTATGGCCCAGTGGTGCCATGACCCCGAGTGGGGGAATACAACAGCCGCTTCTCCTTCCTCTGAACATGTGTTTCCTGTCGCCCTCCTCTAACCTAGAGCCTGTTCTCCATCCCTTCTGGGTTGGATGTGGAGATCTCTGCTATGAATTTCTTAGGCTACCAAGGCCCCAGACAGACTTCCTCTTCCATAGACTCTACTAACCTAACAGTAGGTTAAGATAGGAGACAAGTGATCCTAGAACTCATAGGGATGGTGGTCTTCAGGGTACATAGGCTGGGATAATGGCTGCTGTGGTGTTTGGCTCACAAAAACCAACCAACCAACCAACGAAAAAGCGCTGGCATTATTATCAGATGAGCTCTGTGGCTACGTGCTCAGGAAGCCCTCATCTGACTTTAGTTAGGGATCACAACCTGGCTATTGTGATCACTCCTTGCCTAGTGGACTCAGGTGCGTAAGACCATGGAATTTATGCAAAAACAGATGATTCAGGCTGTCTCCCAGGCTGTGTTTTCTTCCCAATTTCATCCTGTTACTGCTTGCTAGAATCCTGGCAATGCTCTGCCCAGGCAGTGGTTTTTTGGTCACACAGAAGGCTTTCAATAGTACTGCTTCAGTCCACAAAATGCCAGTTCCCTCTTTAGCCCATGCATTCCCATGTTCCTTTGAAACCACTCCTATCCCAGACCATGAAAACATACTGCTCCTGGAGAGAGGCTTTCCTCCTCACTCCTCAAAGATGTCAGCTTTGGATGCCTGTTCATGTCCAGGGGAGGGCACCTGGTGGGGAGCCGCAATATCCACCGGGGTATACCATTGGACCTCAAGACCTTCCACCAGCAGAAGTGCAGTTGGCTTTGTGCACGAACCCAACACACCTGTTGGAGTATTCTTGGGGGTCAGAGACTACCCTTTGTTGCTAAGAGTTGACCTGAGTCCACATCCTGACCCTTGCTCTCTGCTATCTGATTGTCTCACTTACTCTGACGGCGAGAGATGATTTGGCCCAGCTCATAATCCTCTGGATTCTCCTCAGTAAGGAAGTGTAGGTCGAGGGCGCTGCGGATGACGACAGGAGCCCTATCGTGGCAGGTCACCTGGAGCAGCATGGGAGACAGGCCTTCAGGAAATGGGCCTTGAAGTGACTACTCAAGGACAGTGGGCAGGGGCATTCTGGAGGCACCTCCACTCTAAATACAAGGGCAACATCCATGACCCTACTACCCAAGACTGACCTCCTGCTCATCGTGTGGGCTCTTCCCACAGGCTACTAGCCCAATCCTTGTACATAGGACTTCCTGGGCCTGCCATTGCTCTTTGTGGAGCTGCACTCCTCTCGGAGTGAAAGGACCCCACTACCTGCATACAGATGCAATCTCATCCCACAAGTTGGGAGGAATGGGACAATAGCCTCCAAGATCCCAGGTCTGCCCGAGGATGCAGGCGGCATTGGGAATGGCCTAGGCACAAAACCTAGAGGCTTTGGTCTGGATTGCCAGGGCCAAAAACAGATCCAGGAACATGACCACACACAGGAGAGCTGAAAGATAGCCACGAGAGCTCCTGGCCTCCAGAGGCTCAGTGCTGGCTGGGATGTAGGAGGGCACCTCATCCGGCAAGGGTGGTCATTGGGTTACCTGGACATTTAGTGTGCTTGCTCCACATCCATATCGACTCTGCAGAGAGACTCTCTCAGCTCCTTGTTCAAGGAACATGGAGAACCTCACACTGCTGTCCTCCTCCATAGACGTCAGCATCCCATACAAGGGAACCTGCAACCTAGTTCCTGTCCTATTCTCATCTGTCACCCATACCTGTCCCTGCCCTTCTGGACTGCATGCTGCCACCTGACACACAGACTCCCTCAGACATGGCAGTGGACAAGCTGCTGCACTCGCTCATCTCAGCTCCAGCCCTTCACACTGACCTCTCCCTTCTTGATTCCCATCTATCCTCCTGATCATCCAGAAGCTCCAAATTCAAGAGGGCATGAGTAGTCCATGGTATTGGACCAGTGTCTGCTCCCCACCCAGGTGTAAGCACCACGGGACACCCCTGCTCCCAGGCTTACCAGAACACTCTTGGCCATCTCTGGACTTTGTGTTTCTAAGTGGACACGAATTAAGCAGGTGTCTCCCACCTGCTTGTGGGAAAGCGGGCTGGAGGACTTGCAGGTTGATTCTGAGAACTGTGGGGGATGGAACATCAGCAAACCCAGAAACAGAAAGCCACCCCAGACTGTCAGTTGGCTCTATGGGCTTCCAGCAAATATGTCCAGGTGCTGAGGCTTCTTATTTCCTCAGGTCGGAGTGGAATGGCAGCACATGCACAGCTTGAATAAGGTAGGTGTTTACCTCCTTTCCCTTGACCTGGGGGCGTTTCCTCACCATGAAATATTGTATTCCCAGATTCATGGACAGACACACGAGTGAATGGTCAGAGACCTTGATTTCTGCAGAGCGAAGTGGAGAGAATTGTTAGGTGGCACTCAAGGATTATACCACAAAACACCCACAACCCCTGAGAGTCTCCGCCAGGCCCATCACACTTTGGTATTTTGGGGCCAAGGCCCACTTTCTCTTGGCTGTCAGTTATCCTGAGCCCACTGTGGATCATGTCTCCCCACTGTCTGATTGTCCTACTTACTCTCATCCTCAGACATCATATACAGCAGCTCAAAGTTGTCCACATCCTCATGCTGCAACAAATTTTGGTCCAAGGCCCTGCGGAAGAGGCTTGTCACCATCTCCTGAAAGGTCACCTGGATCAGGGTGGGACAAATGTCATAAGAGGATGGCTTTTAGAAGAGCTACCCAGAAGACTGTGGTCAAACATTCAGGAGAAATCTCAGCTACATATACAAGGGCACAATCTTGTTATCCTGCTACCTGAGTGTGTCCTCCATATACCACCTGGGTTCTTGCAATGTGCTACTAGAACAATCCTGGTACAAATATCTGCCTGTACCTGCCATCTCCCCTCCCCCTGGGGAGCCACATTCCACTCATGTCAAAGGACCAAACTGCCTATGCACAGACACACTCTCATCTCACTGAGATGAGAGCAATGGGCCAGGGATCTGCGCACCAAGTGTGATCTGGGATGCAGGCTGCCTTTGTGGGTGGAAGAGGCAGATGCACTGAAAATTTGGGTCCTGACTGCCACGACACAAAACAGACTCAGATACAAGAGTGTGCACTTGAGTGCTTCATGATAGCTTTGAGAGGCCCTGGCCTCTGGAAGCTCGGTGCGGGTCTGGTTGTCATGATGTACTTGACTCAGCACTGGCAGTCACTGAACATGTCTCCTCTGCAGCTGGACACCTGCAGCATTAGCGTGTCTACTGCACATCCATAGAAATTCTGCCAAGAACCCCTTTAGCTCCGTATTTACATACATGCAAAGCCTAACATTCCGAAGCTTTGGCATGACCCCCCAGGTGATCCCGACCCCAAATTCCTACACCTAGTCATGCTAAGGAGGTTCTCTTCCCTGCCACCAGGAACACATCCCCTCCTACACATGTGACAAGTCACTGCCACCTCCTCTGCTCCAACTTCACTCATTGAGAATACCAAGTTCTAGGCACTGCAGCCTGCACCCTGGACATATCTCTGCCTTCATCTGTCCACAGCACTTCCGTCTGCACTTCTGGCCTGCAAAACCCACAATACACAGGCCCACTCACCACTGAAGCTGGGCATGCTGATGCTCTCCCTCCTCAGGTCAAGCCCTTAAGACGGACCTCTCTCTTCTTTATTTCCCACCATAGCCCTGGGGTTGGCTGTGTCTCCTGCCTTCCACTGTGTGGACACCCAGGAGGCAGCCCTGCTGTCGGGCTTACCGGGATGCGCTTTGTCTCCCTCAGGCTCTGTCCCTCTAGGAGGACGTGAACAACGCGGCTGTCTTCCACCTGCTCGCTGGAGTGAAGCAGTGAGGAGCTGCTACTCACAGCTGCTGGGGTCCTGGATGCCACTGCCACAGAAGGTTCCAAGAACTGTGGGGGATGACAACATCAGCAAAGCCCAGCAACTGCACCCCACCCAGCCTGGCAGTTGGCTCTGTGGGCATTCTACAACATCCATCCAGAACCTGAGGTTCTTGTCCCCTTGGAGGATGTGGAGTGGCACCAGGAGTAAAGACTGAAGAAGGTGGCTGTTTTGGGAACAAGAGATCCAGCACCTGCTGGGTGGGGATGAAATCCCAGGAGATTAACCCCATGTTGCTGATGAAATGTAGGTTCCTCCCACAAATGACAGGCAGGAGCTCATTCCTAAGCTGGTCCTGCCTGTAAGGTTCAAGGCTCTGAACCCTGAAGGGCTCCTCCGTGTTCTGATCATTTTCACCCTGGGTTGGGACCAAGAATGGTGGGTTCAAAATGGAAATGGTGACAAACAGAAAAATGACTTGTGCCAATACACTAGAGTCAAAGCACAATGGGACAGTTCCCATCAGTACAAACACACACACACACACACACACACACACACACACACACACACACACAGAGTCAGAATAGGAGTCCTGGGCCATTCATCAGGGATCAGACTAGAGGGCCTGCTGGGCTCACCTGCCCTGTGCTACTCACTGTTACTCTTGAGCTCCTCTGCGACAATCGCCAGAGGCTCTGGCGTCTAAGATGAAGCCTCACCCAGTGTATCCACAAAAGGGCTAGTTGGCCCCCCTGAGATTCCTGGGAGCCTGAGGCTCGGCATTGTCTGCAACCACAGGAGAACATCCTTCTCCCTCCAGTGGCTCCAACCAAGTGAGCTCGGATGGCTTGGTCAGTGAAGTGGGTGCCTGGATACCAGGGTTCCATGTTCTGTTTGATCCATTGTCAAGGCAATGATGTCATTTCCTGTGCCCATACCTGAGCCTCTTTTCACATAAGACCACTTTCAACAGCCCTATGGGCTGCCGATTTCTCCTCCATGCCTACCCATCTCAGGTGCGCAGGTGTTCACCAACAACTACCCAAACATCCCCACCAGCATCTGCCCTGCTTGGTGCCACTAGAGTTCCAGCTTGGAGCCTTCAAAAATGCATTCACAACCAGTCCTTCCCTCTCAGCAGCTTTTGGACCCTGGTCCCATCATTGTGCAACTCATGGTGTGCCCAGTCTTTTCTGGAAAGTAGGGTAGCATCTAATCTCTAGGGTTTATTGTGTCTATTGGCCCATAACACCCTCTGTTCTCTCTGAAACCAGAGATGGGACTCACAGGTGGCTAAAGCACAAATGTAGAGATGGGATAATCACAAGAAAGGGAGAGACAAAGAATGCACCCTAACTCAATCAGGCCTGTGTCCCACACAGGGACATGGCCAATGTCCGTCCCATCGTGGCTGCAGTTCCCTCTCTACACCATGGCAAGTTGGAGGGGACTGAGATGCAGAGGCTGCTCCCCTCTGCCATACAACTTCCCAAGGCTTCTCCTAAGATTTCAAAAGGGCCAAGTGTGTCTAGTGTTGGGGTCTCACAGAGACTCCGAGGTACCACAGCATCCTGCTGCCCAGAACCGGTTCACCCCTCACCTCAAGGGGGCTCAGCCTCTGGATTCATGGGAATTGAAGTGGGTACAGGTGATGGGATATCACCTCCAAGACTGAGTTATGCCAAGTCCATGACCCCTGTCTGCATCCCTGTCTCCAGCACCACTCCCCCCTCTCTCTTTCCTCCTCAGAGCAAACAAATCCATTTAGCAAGTGTGTCCTGTGATAAAGACATGACGGTCACCCATCCTCTCATTACAAAAACACTGAGGCTCAGCCAACATGGATCCTACAGGGAACACAGGCATAAACTCAGACTCCGATCCTCCCAGCCGAGCCTCAGTGGAGCCTGGACTCCCAGCCTCCTGAGTCAAGGAAACAGAGGTTCCTAGCCGAGCCACCTTGGATGCAGCCGCACACAAACTGAACTCATCAATGCCCCTTGCTCTCAGTTGTGAGTAAGAGGGGAAGTGGTGTTTCACAACCCTGGACATCAAGTGCAGTCTCCAGGCTTTGGGGTGTGCCCTGGCCTCTGTCTATCTGCCCAGGCTCTCCAACCCACACTGGCCTCTTACCCAACCTCCTCCTAGGGCCAAACTCAATCCTGCCTCTCAATTTCTGCTGCCTTCCCCAACACACTGCTCCCCAAAATGAGCAGGGCTGGCTCTCGGTTATCATGCTGGTGCCAGCAGCAATGCCACCCCACTGACATAATTCTGAGTCCCAACCTAGGCACTCCAGCTGTCTTTGCCACACCTGGCCTGTTTGGGCTCTGGCTCTTGCTCTTTTCTTTCATGTGCATGTGTTTTGAGGTTTTGAGTTTCTCCCACTGCAGAACTGCAGCTGTGGCAGGGTAGAGCTCATGAGGGTGACATTCTGAGCCACATCCAATCCCATCAGGACTGTTCACTGGGGTGACTGCTGGAACACAGTGATGAGTGAACACATGGGAGGTGGTTGGACCCACCTTGCCTCTGAGTGGCTTCCTTTCAGGACAGGAATGTAGGCATGGGAGCCCCTGGCGTGGGATGCTTTGCACAAGGCGTGACCATGGGCTCTCTTTCCTGGCAAAAATGGCTCCACTCAGCATGGAGAGCACTGTCATTCCTGGTGGCTAACAACAGCCCTGGACCCCAGAAAGGAACCCACACTCAAGATTAACGTCTGAGTGTGCGTGTCCTCGAGGAAATGAGGTCTCCTGATCCCAGGTGCAAAGGGGTAAGTCCTCTAACTCCAGGGGCCATGAAGGGACATCTGAGTTTCCCTCGTCCTTCTTTCCCTCTCTAACTAACCACAGTTAGGACCCTGGCCTCATTCCCCAGTGAGGATCATTAGGCTCCATAAAGGACAGTCTCTAAGATGCTCAGTGGACCAACACCCTCTGCACAACCCATAACCCTATTCACCCAAGAGGCAAGAGGATTTCTATTCAGGAAAACCAGGAAAG
The DNA here is from genome assembly GCF_045843805.1 of Urocitellus parryii. Taxonomy (NCBI): domain Eukaryota; kingdom Metazoa; phylum Chordata; class Mammalia; order Rodentia; family Sciuridae; genus Urocitellus; species Urocitellus parryii. The sequence continues at coordinate 66,040,529 of NC_135548.1, forward strand.
GGAGAGCCTTTCTCAAGGACACAAGGACATTAGTGAGTGAGGGAGTGATTAATGGATGGAGAACTATTTCCAACACCAACTTCCAGGAGCATATATGGCCCCCTGGAGAATTCTGCAGTGTGTTGGTGATTAAGGAGAACGTGTGAATTCAGGGGTCACTAGGTCCTCTCAGCCATAAGGAGGGAAACTGCCATAAAGGAACTAGGACAAGGGTGCGAGGAATGCTCACTGGTGGGAGATCGGAAGGAAGGAAAGTGTACTCATTAGAAAAGTGTCGCCTGAAAATTCTTAGCCAGCCAAAAGTCGTGCGAACTTGTGTGGGAAAAGAGTCTTTGCACAGTGATGAAGCTAAGAGCTCACATGATGGAACACAGCATCAACTGGGACCAAATCCAATATCTGATATTCTTGTAGGAAGAGGAGAGTCTGGACCCAGATACCAGGGAGACTGGGGGATACCGGATATGTGAGGTTGGAGCCAGGGCGGGATGCCCATATGGGAACCACAGATCGTGGGCAGCAATAGGAGAGTGGGCAAGGGCTGGGAGAGTTGGGGAGACAGTCCCCTTGAAACCTGGGAGGGGTTATGGCACTGGGACAGCCCAACACCTACTGTGTTGAGCCTCTGGAGCTCAACAGAAGACACTTCCTCTGTTGTCGGCCACCCAGTTAACAGAGTTTGGTTGCAGCAGCCTAGGACCCAGCTGAAGGTCTGAGCATGTTGGCCATGCAGGTTGGATCTGGACCACAGACACCCTCATCAGAGATTGTAGGGTCTCAGCCCTGAGGCAAGACAGGCACTAAGTCAGGCCAGGTGGGGAAACGGATAGGCACACACTCTGGGGGCTGGTGCCTGTGTTACTGGGAGCACTTCTGATCGCAATTCCCTGATCTGCTGCCAACACAGGCTACAGAGGAGGGTACAGAAACACAGACCACGGATCTGCCCCACTCAGTGGGCCCAGGCCAACACCACACCCAGCAGCCTCGTGCCATACCCAATGAGTCTCGAAGCGGCCCCCTCTTCCCATCCTGAGAGCTCTTCCCTTCCTCATGTGCCAATAGCTCCCTACTGTCA